>NC_135953.1:57549129-57913295 GCF_053455715.1 Rhinoraja longicauda | reverse complement strand
AACAACACCGGCGGGGCGCTGGCTAGCGAGGCTGGAGAGGGATCCACCGCCGGGGATGTGCACACATTCTCGGTGTCCGAGCACGACGTGAGGAGGGCTCTGACGCGTGTGAACACGAGGAAAGCTGGAGGCCCAGATGGTATATCTGGGCGAGTACTAAAGTCTTGTGCTACTCAGCTTGCTCCAGTGCTCACCACAATATTCAACCTCTTCTTGGCAAAGTACGTGGTCCCTGCATGCTTCAAAAGATCCATCATTGTACCGGTGCCAAAGAATGCCTCTCCAGCGTGTTTAAATGACTACCAAGCAGTGGCCCTCACCTCGGTTGTCATGAAATGCTTCGAGAGGCTAATCAAGAAGCACATCTGTGCCCTCCTTCCTCGCAACATGAACCCACTACAGTTCGCATACCGTCCGATCAGGTCCACGGATGATGCGGTTTCCCAGGTTCTGCACACCGCTCTCTCTCATCTGGACAGCCAGGGGGGCTATGTGAGGATGCTGTTCATTGACTGTTCATTATGGAGAAGGTCAAATCTGGACCAAGGGTTGAGATTTTGGATTGGAGAAAGGCTAATTTTGAGGAGATGAGAAAGGATTTAAAAGGAGTGAAATGGAAATTGTTGTTTTATGAGAAGGATATAATAGAGAAATGGAGGATATTTAAAGGTGAAATTTTGAGAGTACAGAGTCTTTATGTCCCTGTTCGGTGGAAAGGAAAGAATAATAATTTGAAAGAGCCGTGGTTTTCCAGGGAAATTGGACACTTGGTTCGGAAAAAGAGGGAGATATACAATAAATATAAGCGGCAGGGAGTAAATGAGGTTCTTGAGGAATATAAAGAATGTAAAAGGAATCTTAAAAAGGAAATTAGAAAAGCGAAAAAAAGATATGAGGCTGCTTTGGCAAGTAATGTAAAAGTAAACCCCAAGGGGTTCTACAGATATGTCAATAGCAAAAGGATAGTGAGGGATAAAATTGGTCCATTAGAGAGTCAGAGTGGACAGCTATGTGCTGAGCCGGAAGAAATGGGGGAGATATTAAACAATTTCTTTTCTTCGGTATTTACCGAGGAGAAGGATATTGAATTATGTGAGGTAAGCGAAACAAGTAGAGTAGTGATGGAAATTAGGAGGATTAAAGAAGAGGAGGTACGGACACTTTTGAAGAATATAAAAGTGGATAAGTCTCCAGGTCCTGATAGGATATTCCCTAGGACATTGAGGGAAGTTAGTGCAGAAATAGCAGGGGCTATGACGGAAATATTTCAAACGTCATTAGAAACAGGGATGGTGCCGGAAGATTGGCGCATTGCGCATGTTGTGCCTTTGTTTAAAAAAGGTTCTAAAAGTAAACCTAGCAATTATAGACCTATTAGTTTGACGTCTGTGGTGGGAAAATTAATGGAAAAGATACTTAGGGACAATATATATAATTATTTGGATAATCAAGGCCTGATTAGAAACAGTCAACATGGATTTGTGACTGGAAGGTCATGTTTGACTAATCTTCTTGAATTTTTTGAAGAGGTTACCAGGGAAATTGATAAGGGCAAGGCTGTGGATGTTGTCTATATGGACTTCAGTAAGGCATTTGACAAGGTTCCACATGGAAGGTTGATTAAGAAGGTTAAATCGTTGGGTATTAATAGTGAGGTTGCAAGATGGATTCAACAATGGCTGAATGGGAGATACCAGAGGGTAACGGTTGACAATTGTATGTCAGGTTGGAGGCCAGTGTCTAGTGGAGTGCCCCAAGGATCTGTGTTGGGTCCACTGTTGTTTGTCATTTACATTAATGATCTGGATGATGGTGTGGCAAATTGGATTAGTAAATATGCAGATGATACTAAGATAGGTGGAGTAGTTGATAGTGAGGTAGATTTTCAAAGTCTACAGAGAGACTTGGGCCTTTTGGAAGGGTGGGCTGAAAGATGGCAGATGGAGTTTAATGCTGATAAGTGTGAGGTGCTGCATTTTGGTAGGACAAATCAAAATAGGACGTACAGGGTAAATGGTAGGGAATTGAGGAATGCAGTGGAACAGAGGGATCTGGGAATAACTGTGCATTGTTCCCTGAAGGTGGAATCTCATGTGGATAGGGTGGTGAAGAAGGCGTTTGGTATGCTTGCCTTTATAAATCAGAGCATCGAGTATAGAAGTTGGGATGTAATGTTGAAATTGTACAGGGCATTGGTGAGGCCAAATCTGGAGTATGGTGTGCAGTTCTGGTCGCCAAATTATCGGAAGGATGTCGACAAAATGGAGAGGGTACAGAGGAGATTTACTAGAATATTGCCTGGGTTTCAGCACTTAGGCTACAGAGAGAGGTTGAACAGGTTGGGTCTTTATTCTTTGGAGCGTAGAAGGTTGAGGGGGGACTTGATAGAGGTTTTTAAAATTTTGAGAGGGACGGACAGAGTTGACGTGGGTAGGCTTTTCCCTTTGAGAGTGGGGAAGATTCCAACAAGGGGACATAGCTTCAGAATTGAGGGACAAAGGTTTAGGGGTAACATGAGGGGGAACTTCTTTACTCAGAGGGTTGTGGCTGTATGGAATGGGCTTCCGGTGGAAGTGGTGGAGGCTGGCTCGATTTTATTATTTAAGAGTAAATTGGATAGGTATATGGATAGGAGGGGATTGGAGGGTTATGGTCTGAGTGCAGGTAGATGAGACTAGGTCAGGGAGAATGGTCGGCGTGGACTGGTAGGGCCGGACAGGCCTGTTTCCATGCTGTAGTTGTTATATGTTATATGTTATAGGCTCCCCCCAGGGTTGCGTCCTTAGCCCCCTACTGTACTCCCTGTACACACATGACTGTGGGGCCAGGTTCAGCTCAAACTCCATCATCAAGTTTGCTGATGACACTGTGGTGGTGGGCCTGATCTCCGGTAATGATGAGAAGGCCTACCGGGAGGAAATGGCTGATCTGGCACTCTGGTGTCAGGACAATAGCCTCCTCTTGAATGTCACTAAAACAAAGGAGCTGATTGTGGACTTCAGAAGGGCTAAACATCCAAGGACGTACACGCCACTGGCAATAAATGGGTCTACTGTGGATAGGATGAGCAGTTTTAAATACTTGGGAGTCCACATCACAGAGGATCTGACATGGGCAACGCACATTGCCGCACTGGTGGGTAAGGCAAAGCAGCGCCTTTACCACCTTAGACAGCTGAGGAACTTCAGAGTGTCTCTGAGGATCCTTCATTGCTTCTACTCGGGGGCTGTAGAGAGCATCCTGTCCAGCAACATTACAGTCTGGTTTGGGAACAGCTCTGCCCAGGACAGGATGGCCCTGCAGACAGTAGTGCGTTCGGCAGAACGCACCATGGGAACTACACTCGCCCCCCTGCAGGATCTATACATCAGGAGGTGCAGATCCAGAGCAAGCAAGATTATGAGGGACCCCTGCCACCCCAGCAATGGTCTGTTCCAGATGCTACGGTCAGGCAAACGTCTCCGCTGTCACGCTGTGAAAACGGAGAGGATGAGACAGAGTTTCTTCCCACAGGCCATCAGGACTGTCAACTTTTATAACTCCAGGGACTATTTTGTCTTCTCTATATTAACTTATTAACTTTATTTATATGCTGTAACTGTAATTCTTTTTTGTGCACAATCCGCAGGCATTGCCACTTTCATTTCACTGCACATCGTGTATGTGTATGTGACAAATAAACTTGACTTGACATATTTAATGTCAGAGCTGTGCAAGATGTCCTGTTTCCCCATTATTCTCTCCACTCATTGTAGAGAGGGAGGACTGCCTGAAATTAGTGAACAGCCATTTAAAAGAAGAAAGGTGAAACAGGAAAGAGCAATAGGATGTGCCGCTGCACGAGGATGGCAGAAGCACTCAAAAATCTGTTTCCGAGTGTCATCAGTGGATGCTTGTGTGTTTTCCATGTAATTAATGATTCTATAATTAAAGTTGTGGTAACAGGGCGCTTAGAAAATAACAGCAGGCTTGGACAGAGTGAACATGGAGTGATGAAAGGAAATTATGTTGACAAATACCTTAGAGATTTTTATGGTGTAACTAGCAGAATAAATAAGAGTAGTCAGTGGAAGTGGTGTAATTGGCCTTTTAGAAATCATGAGTGGTTATTGATCAAAATCAGAGGGTGTAGGATGAGGAGGAGAGGGTCAAGGGTAGCATGTGCTGGGATGCTTTCTTCCATCTCATTTAGTTCCTACATCCCAGAAGGTTTCTCGGATATCCATTTATTTTCATGCATTCACCTGGTACAGCGTTGCACATTAATCCAAGGGGTTGCAGAGATTCATAGAGTCATACAGCACAGAAACAGTCCCTTTGGCCCAACATTTCCATGCTGACCAAAATGCCTCTTCTGAGCTAGTCCTATTTACCTTGTGAGTCATCTAAAAAACGCAGGAAGAGTGGAGGCTGATACAGGACTCATAGAGTCATGCGGCACAGAAACAGGCCCTTCGGCTCGCTTCCCCATGCCTACCAAGATGCCTCATTTACACTAGCCCCACCTGCCTGCATTTAGCTCTTATTCCTTTAAACCTTTCCTATCCATGAACCTGTTCAAATGTTTTTTTAAATTATATTAATGTTTCTGCCATAACTATCTCCTCCGGCAGCTCATTCCATACACGCACGACCCTCAGTGTCCCTCAGATTCCTATTAACTTCTCCTCTCACCTTAAACCTATGCCCTCTGGTTCTTGATTCCTCTGCTCTGGGTGAAAGACTCTGTGCATCTACCCTATCTATTCCCCTCATGAACTTGTACATCTCTATTAGATCACCGCTCATCCTCCTACAGTCCAAAAAATACAAAGTCCTGGCCTGCCCAAACCCCCCCCCATCAGCTCAGAATCTCAAGTTCTGGCAACATCCTCGTAAATCGTCCCTACACTCTTTACAGCTTAACAATGTGTTTCCTATAGCAGGGTCACCAAAACTGAACACAATACCCCCATTCCTTCTCTCCATAGATGCTGCCTGTCCCACTGAGTTACTCCAGCATTTTGTGTCTATCTTCTATTTAAACCAGCATCTGCAGTTCTTTCCTACATAATACCCCAATTGTGGCCTCACCAGCACCTTGTGCAGCTGTAACATAACATCCCAACTGTGTTGTCAACAATGTGCCAAAAGCCTCCTTGACCACCTATCTACCTGTGATGCTACTTTCAAAGAACTATGTACCTGCACTCCTAGATCCCCCTGCTCTACAACAGTTCCCAGAGTCCTGTCATTTACTGTGAAGGGCTGCCCTGGTTAGGCTTCCCAAAATACAACACCTTATATTTATCTGCATTCAACTCCATTAACCATTCCGCTGCCCACTTACCTAACTGATCAAGATCCTGCTGTTGCGTTTGATAACCATCGTCGCTATCTACAATACTACCCACTTCAGTGTCATCTCCAAACTTGTACATTCTCATCTAAACCATTGATATAAACCACAAACACCAATGGGGCCAGCACTGATCCTTGAGGCACACTACTAGTCACAGGCCTCCACTCCAGAAAACAACCTTCCACCATCACCCTCTGCTTGCTTCCATAAAGCCTATTTTCTATCCAGCCGGCCACTTCTCCTTGGATCCCATGCAATCAAATCTTCCAGCCTACCAATTTTGTCAAATTCCTTGCTGAAATCCATATAGACAAAGTCTACAGCTCTGCCTTCATCAAGCCTTTTGGTTACACCCTCAAAATACTCAATTAGATACGGGAGACATGATCTCCCATGTACAAAACCATGCTGACTATCCCTAATCAGTTCTTGTCTATCTAAATAGATATATATCTTATTCCTCAGAGTACTCTATAGTAACTTTCCGACACAGATGTTAGACTCGCTGGCCAAAGGTTCACAAGCATTTCCTTGCAGCCCTTCTTAAATAAAGGCACACATTTGCTACCTTTCAGTCTTCTGGCACCTCAACCATATTTAATTATGGGGAACAGGGAAATGGCAGACGAGTTGAACCGGTACTTTGGATCTGTCTTCACTAAGGAAGATACAAACAATCTCCCAGATGTTCTAGTGGCCAGAGATCCTAGTGTGACGGAGGAACTGAAGGAAATCCACATTAGACAGGAAATGGTGTTGGGTAGACTGATGGGACTGAAGGCTGATAAATCCCCAGGGCCTGATGGTCTGCATCCCAGGATAATTAAGGAGGTGGCTCTAGAAATTGTGGACGCATTGGTGATCATTTTCCAATGTTCTATAGATTCAGGACCAGTTCCTGTGGATTGGAGGGTAGCTAATGTTATCCCACTTTTTAAGAAAGGAGGGAGAGAGAAAACGGGAAAAATTATAGACCAGTTAGTCTGACATCGGTGGTGGGGAAGATGCTGGAGTAAATTATAAAAGACGAAATTGCGGAGCATTTGGATGGTAGTAACAGGATCGTTCCAAGTCAGCATGGATTTACAAAGGGGAAATCATGCTTGACTAATCTTCTGGAATTTTTTGAGGATGTAACTAGGAAAATTGACTGGGGAGAGCCGGTGGATGTGGTGTACCTCGACTTTCAGAAAGCCTTCGACAAGGTCCCACATAAGAGATTAGTGGGCAAAATTAGAGCACATGGTATTGGGGGTAGGGTACTGACATGGATAGAAAATAGGTTGACAGACAGAAAGCAAAGAGTGGGGATAAATGGGTCCCTTTCAGAATGGCAGGCAGTGACTAGTGGGGTACCGCAAGGCTCGGTGTTTTCAACCGCAGCTATTTACAATATACATTAATGACTTGGATAAAGGGATTAAAAGTACCATTAGCAAATTTGCAGATGATACAAAGCTGGGTGGTAGTGTGAACTGTGAGGAAGATGCTATGAGGTTGCAGGGTGACTTGGACAGGTTGTGTGAGTGGGCGGATACATGGCAGATGCAGTTTAATGTGGATAAGTATGAGGTTATCCAATTTGGTGGTAAGAATAGGAAGGCGGATTATTATCTGAATGGTGTCAAGTTAGGAAAAGGGGATGTACAACGAGATCTGGGTGTCCTAGTGCATCAGTCACTGAAAGGAAGCATATAGGTACAGCAGGCAGTGAAGAAAGCTAATGGAATGTTAGCCTTCATAACAAGATGAGTTTAGTATAGGAGCAAAGAGGTCCTTCTGCAGTTGTACAGGGCCCTTGTGAGACCGCACCTGGAGTACTGTGTGCAGTTTTG
The DNA here is from genome assembly GCF_053455715.1 of Rhinoraja longicauda. Taxonomy (NCBI): domain Eukaryota; kingdom Metazoa; phylum Chordata; class Chondrichthyes; order Rajiformes; family Arhynchobatidae; genus Rhinoraja; species Rhinoraja longicauda. The sequence continues at coordinate 57,906,119 of NC_135953.1, read as the reverse complement.
GTCTCCAAATTTGAGGAAGGATATTCTTGCTATTGAGGGCGTGCAGCGTAGGTTTACTAGGTTAATTCCCAGAATGGCTAGACTGTCGTATGTTGAAAGACTGGAGCGACTAGGCTTGTATATACTGGAATTTAGAAGGATGAGAGGGGATCTTATCGAAACATATAAGATTATTAAGGGGTTGGACACGTTAGAGGCAGGAAACATGTTCCCAATGTTGGGGGAGTCCAGAACCAGGGGCCACGGTTTAAGAATAAGGGGTATGCCATTTAGAACGGAGATGAGGAAAAACTTTTTCAGTCAGAGAGTTGTGAATCCGTGGAATTATCTGCCTCAGAAGTGGAGGCCAATTCTCTGAATGCATTCAAGAGAGAACTAGATAGACCTCTTAAGGATAGCGGAGTCAGGGGGTATGGGGAGAAGGCAGGTACGGGGTACTGATTGAGAATGATCAGCCATGATCACATTGAATGGCGGTGCTGGCTCGAAGGGCCGAATGGCCTCCTCCTGCACCTATTGTCTATTGTCTATTAATGATGGCTCATATATCTCAGCCAGAGGAATCAGTCAAGAGTGGCACTAGGGAAATAAGACATGTTTCTGGGAAGTGAGCATTGAAAACCAAATGACTGTTGACCAGCTCATAAGATATTGCTATCAGATCAAGTAATACTTGAGGTGGCATAGAGCATCTGATGCAAGCTCTCCAGACTGTAATTTAATTTCCACAGCGGGGTTAGTACAAATCAGATCGAAACCCAAGAAAGTCCAATCATCCAGTCATCCATGCAATAAAAGTAGAAAATAATGGTGACATTCAGTAGATATGAATGTGCTGACCACCATATCTCTAACGTTTGCTGCCTGGTTGAAGGTGACTGATGTTCATATGTGCAAATTGGTGCATTTACAATCCTTCCTTAGAGTGCATATTTGCTCTTTATTTCCTCAAACGCTCTTAAGTCGTGTCTGCGATTGTAAACTCCTGTGAAAAATCTCAAGGGACTTTGCAGGTTTTAAGACCACTGTCCCTCAGGATTTGAGTGATCTGATTGGAATGAATGCATTTGTTCTCCTGTTGATCAGTGATCAGTCTAAGCCTGCTTCGGGTATCCAGTGCCAGATCGAAAAGACACCGTTTGTTCTGCCGTGGTTACCTCTTTCCACATCCCCTCAGAAAACGATGCATGTCAGCGACTATGGAGAAATCAACAAGTGAATGTTTTTGTGTAACCTTGTGTCAGCAGGTTAATAGAGTTTTCAGTTGTTGCTTCAAATTACTTGTGCTTGCAGTTTTTCTGGATTGTTGTTGTTGTTCAGGGAGTGAAGACCTTTTCTGTTGATACAGCAGATGGCATTGTCCAGTGGAGCACATATTGCTCTAAGTTAGCAATCAATCACACCCCACACTTTCGCTACTCTCGCAGCTCAATAATATTAGACTCCCCTCTCTCGATGTAGCTGGGAGCTTTTGTGGAAGCTGATAAAGCAGCTGGTTTCAGTGAACAATGCATCTATCACTTGTTGTTCAGTAATCATAAGGTCAGTTCCAAACACGCAGGACAACTCAAGATTGCCTTCTCTTGTAAAGCGAGGAAACATAGAAACATAGAAAATAAGTGCAGGAGTAGGCCACTCGGCTCCTCGAGTCACCACCACCATTCAATATGATCATGGCTGATCATCCAAAATCAGTACCCCATTCCTTCTTTTTCCCCATACCCCTTGAATCCGTTAGCCCTAAGAGCTATATCTAACTCTCTCTTGAAAACATCCAGTGAATTGGCCTCCTCTGCCCTCTGTGGCAGAGAATTCCACTGATTCACAACTCTCTGGGTGAAAAGGTTTTATCTCATCTCAGTCTTAAATGGCCTACCCCTTATTCTTGTTCTGGTTCAGGACTCCCCCAAAATCGGGGACATTTTTCCTGCATCTAACCTGTCCAATCCCTTAAGAATTTTATATGTTTCTTCTAAATTTTAGGAATTTAAAGATGATGGCACAAGTGTTAATGGTGGTGGGTTTTACAATCTGTTATGATGGGGAGACCAGAATTCCCCATGGTAAACCTGTTGTTCTTTGCATTTTGCAGAGTATTAGATGCCTGCCTGCCAAGCCAGGAAGGATGCAGATCTAATGACAATTGTCTCCAATGCATATCCACTTAACTTTAAAAAAAACAAAATGGATTTATCTTCAAGTCTTGTGGCCAGCAATATTCTGAAATTGAAACAGAATAATCAGTAAAAAAGACTCAATTATACCAATATTGTTAGACAGGAAATGTAAAATTGGAAGTCTGTGTAGATAAATCTAACCTGACAGGTACAATTTCTAAAACGAGTCTTTCCCAGCTGAATCAACATCTTTTAAATGATTGGCAAGAGTGGATTTATTTGCTGTGATTACCAGATTCCCTGAAGTGATTGTCAATTACAGTGACTTAGAGCATTTAAGGCAATCTGTCCAGACTACAACTCAATGGTTACATATAACTGATGAAAGCAACTCCAAATTCAAGAAACTCAAATCTATTTGTAATAAAACTGAAAATAATAGAAACACTCGGTAGGCCAGGCAGCATTTGTGGAGAGAGAAGCAGGTAAAAGTTTGTTAACCAAAAGTTTTGAAGAAGGTTTACCATCCTACAAGTTAATTCTTTTTATTTGTTCACAGATGGTGTCCAACTCACTGAGTATCTAGTATTTTCTGTGTTTATTTCAGATATCTGGGCAGCACAGAGGCACAGCAGTAGAGTTGCTGCTTTATAGCGGCAGAGACCTGGGTTCGATCTAGATTACAGGGGCTGTCTGTACAGAGTTGTACGTTCTCCCTGTGACCGCGTGAGTTTTCTCTGTGTTTTCCCCTACGCTCCAAACATATGCAGGTTTGTAGGTTAATTGGCTTCTGTAAATTGTTCCTAGAGTGTAGGACAGAACTAGTGTATGGGGTGATTGTTGGCCGACGCAGACTCGGTGGGATGAAGGGCCTGATTCCACACTGTATCTCTAAAGTGAAAACTAAAACGAAATCTGACATTTGCAGGGTTTTTTCTGACTTTCCTGTTGATTAGTGCGTTGTTTATTGATGCTCCACCATGTCTGATTTCTGTGTGAGAGGAATCCAAAGGTTTTTCATTGGTAGGCAAATGCTAAATTAAAGTACCAAGTCATATTGGAATAAACACGCAGAATATTAAGTACATTAAGAATATTGATTCAAGTTACAGAGCATCGTCTATATCTTTGTAATATGTACTCCATATACACTTCAAGATGCAAAGCTTACTTTAGCGTTAAACACATGAAAGAAAGAGGGGGTGGGAGGGTATTACTTAAAACTTTGAGAATTCAGAGAATTCAATGTTCATCACATTGGGCTGTTGTTGCACAAGCAGTAAATAAGATGCTGTTCCTCTAGTTTGCGTGTGCATGTCCGTGTTAGTTTGTAGCCCTAGTCTGGCAAGGGAGAATAATTTTTATTCCTCCACATCTTTACAAAGGCATAAATGACAAGCAGGATTTTCATGGAAATGACAGTGTGGGCTGGAATTTCTCCTGCATCCCACCCAATTGTCACCACATGATGGTAAAAACTCAGGGTGAATCTTGAATACATGAATTAAGTTGGTGCTTTCTTTTCCTTATGGAGGCTGATTTAAGATGAAAGCCATAAGGAAGTCCAGTATTCGCACCAAAACAGGCAATATCCTCTCACCTTTCCTCTTGTTCATCTGCTGAGTCCATGGTTTCACTTCAATCTTTTCTTCTCAGAATATTAATTTTTCTCAAATGCCATTTTAAATATTTACTTCTATTGAGTGCTCTTTAATAACTAATACATTCCCTGGTTATACCTTTCAGTTGATGTTTCTTCAGTCAATGCCTGTTAATTACATTATATGTTTGCTCTGTTTAATTACAATTGCCCTTGTGTGACCATTTTGCATCTGACTCATCTCTCTTAATATTTACCACAGGTAATTCTGATAGTTTTTCTGTATTGTCACCTTTTCACCTTGATTTATCTCTTGTGATATGATTGGAAATTTACTGTTCTTTTAAAATATCAATAGACAGTTACCTCCTTCTAATTCCTCCTCTAGGTGCAAAGCCTCCATGTCCTTGCTTAGATGCTGTGCTGTTCTGGAGCGTCAGGACAATGGTAATCTCATGGAACTGAATTATTCTCCCATTTCAATTACTCTTTTTTCTAACTTCTAAAACCATTGAATGTTTATAATTGCTTGGTATCTTTGTTTTGTTGTTGATCGGCCTTTTATGTTTTCCCATCTCAATATTAGTGCGCTCTTTTCAATTGTTAGTTTAAGATTCATGGTGTAGCCTCACAGGTTATCTGCTGGTCGACAGGACTCTGCATCAGCCCTAGGTTGCAACTTTATGCATACATTGATGCCACATCTAGACCACGTCTAGAGGCGGCACGGTAGTGCAGCGGTAGAGTTGCTGCCTTACAGCGAATGCAGCGCCGGAGACTCAGGTTCGATCCTGACTACGGGCGCCGTCTGTACGGAGTTTGTATGTTCTCCCCGTGACCTGCGTGGGTTTTCTCCAAGGTCTTCGGTTTCCTCCCACACTCCAAAGACGTACAGGTAGGTTAATTGGCTGGGCAAATGTAAAAATTGTCCCTAGTGGGTGTAGGATAGTGTTAGTGTGCGGGGATTGCTGGGCGGCGCGGACCCAGTGGGCCAAAGGGCCTGTTTCTGCGCTGTATCTCTAAATCTATTTTTTAAAATCACCCCGCTCCCAGCAATGCAAATTACAGTGGATATGGTGGTGAATGGCTACACGTGACAAATATGACATTTCACATTGCTTCGCCTTTTCTTGGCCCTGCCACGTTCCCACAGGAAGAACCTTTAATATATTTTCTCTAATATAATGATAAGCAGCTTGATCCACTTATGAATGATGGGTTCGCCAACATTCAATATCTTCCTTCTTGTAGCACGAGAGAATTCAATTACAGATTATTTCAAGGATGTGGTATCATACCATGCTCATTAGCAGGATAGTCATTGATTGACATTCAACTTCAGTGTAACTTGGTGAAGCTGAGACTGTGGCCTTAAAACATTCCCAAATAACTGTATCAAACTTAATATACATAGCCTTAAATGCAGGCCCTTCTGCTCATTATAGTTCAGAGTTTAGTTTAGAGTGTGTTAACAGGCCCTTTGGTCCATGCCAACCAACAACCATATACTAGTTCTATCCTACACACTAGGAAGAATTTACAAAAACCAATTAACCTACAAACCTCTACATCTTTGGAGTGTGGGAGGAAACCGGAGCATCCGGAGGAAACCTACACAGTCACGGGGAGAACATACAAACTCCAAACAGACAACAAATGTAGTCAGGATTTAACCCGGGTCTCTGGCCCTGTAAGGCAGCAACTCTACTGCTGCGCCACCGTGCCGCCCCACACCGGAAGTCTTTTTGGTAGTATTCCTGGGAATAATAAGATTTAACATTAAGATGGTGCTAATGTTACTTTGGCAAGCATATCAATCAATCAATCAATCAACAATCAATCAATACTTTATTACAGACTCAAGGTCCAGATAAAAGCCAAGACGTTACATACAATAAACATACAGAAGCGCAATAAGTTACATACAAAAGCACAGTAAGTTACTAACAAATTACTAACAAAAGCACAATAAATTACATACAAGCGCAATGCATGGTTTAAAGCATCACCCATCAGTGATCAACAACGAGACAACTATACCAATGTCTCCACAACTGTGATTAGTAGCATGTAGTACTAAATCTTATTAGTGATAATGCCAAGATGATCTCATTTTTAGAGTCATTAATTCGGCAAATAAATGTATACATTAAATTTCTTTGCACGGCTTGTAGGGTATTAACTCCTGCAGCCACAAGCATTTCACTTGCACTACACCATCTAGGTCTCTTAAGTAATATCCTCATGGTATAATTAAAAGCTACCTGAAGACTCTGTAAGCTAGATTTTTATAGTTTGACCCCAAGTGTGCAGTGTAGAGTAGTGTACAGTATGCTCTGAACAGAGACATCTTCACCCCATCTGTACATGCACCAAACTTGCGCAAGAGAATGTTTGCTTGTGCATACATCATGCGGCGTTGCCTATAAATATCCTCATCATCTGTCATTTGTTCTGTAATAAAATAAGAACATAGATAAGAACATTGTTAGCATTGTGTGTTGTCTAAAATTCTTGAAGCCTTCAAGAATACTTTTTTGGTTAGAATTATCCTAGTTCATACATTCATTACCACATTCAATTCTTCCTTCAAAATGATAGGAAAACTGTCTACTAAATCGCATGAGTGCATTCTATATATCACTGTCCCTTTGTGAAGATTTCTGAAATAATATCAGAATTTGCCCTTTGCTGGTTTGTGTTGTCATGTCTAACTTTCAAAATGGAATTTGAATTCATATTTTCAATGTTACTTTACCATGCGATTTATTAGCAAAAAATAACCTTTATACCATCAAATTTGACTTGTATTTCAGAATTGAATTGCATGTTCCTTTAGATTTTTCCAATAATGTGAAATTTAATATAAGGGACTTGCTCTGTCCCACTTCAAAATGCTCCTCAGGTTTCTATTTGCTTCAGTGAACAGAAGTAAACACTATATTCAAGGAAGGTTTTGTCAAACAGGACATTCAGTGCAATGAGGGCAGGGCTTTCTCTGATTTCTATTCTACCTTGTAGTCTGAAGATAGACACAAAATGCTGGAGTAACTCAGTGGGACAGGCAGCATCTCTGGAGAAAAGGAATGGGTGATGTTTTGGGTTGAGAACCTTCTTCACCCGAAACGTCACCCATTCCTTCGGTTTAAACCAGTAACTGCAGTTCCTTCTTATACACTGCTTTGTAGTTCTGTGGTTTAGCATTTCATTGGCTTTGCTGATCTTCTGCAGTTAGAGCTATCCAAATACGAGTCTACCACGAATCATGGATCTGCACCCATTTCATCCTCTGCTGCATCAACATAATTTGTGAAGGGTGTCCATTGCCATCTTTTTCCATTCTTTTTACACATTTTTATAGTAAGTTTGATCATAATAATTTTACCCACTTACATATATAATCCAGCACAATCTGTATTTCTGCTCCCTTTACTGCTCCTCAAATTTTGACTGTTTAGATTGTTTTGAATTTGAATCCATGTATTATTATAGGGTATAAATATTTGTGGTTCTAATGCCTAGAATACTTAACAATCCCTTGCAGACTTAATTCTGCAGCTATTAATCATTGCCTCCTACAGTTCAACTAATATCTTATGCATTTTATGGATTTATCTTGAATCCTCAGAGCCTTGAGATTAATTAATAGCCTTTAATGCAATCCTGTTTGTTGCCTTTTTCACCTCTGCTGTGATGTTATCCTCAACTCACTCCATCAATTCATAACCTGTCCCTCTGCCTTATCAAACTTTAAATATTATTACCAAAAGTTTTGATTTCCAGCCACTCCATGTCTAAATGACGTCGGGCGGAAGAGGAAGGAGGTGCTACAGCGGGAGTTTAGAGAGTTGGGAAAAACGCTGAGAAGTAGGACGTCGAAGGTAGTTATCTCTGGACTGCTACCGGTACCTCGTGCTGGTGAGGCCAAGAACAGAGAGATAGAGGGTATGAATTTATGGCTGAGGGACTGGTGCCGAGAGCAGGGATTTAGATTTCTGGACCACTGGGATCTCTTCTGGGCTAGGGGTGACTTGTACAAAAGGGACGGGTTGCATCTTAACAGCAGGGGGACAAACATTCTGGCAGGCAGGTTTGCTAGTGTGACACCTGTGGCTTTAAACTAAGTAGTGGGGGGGAGGGGTTAACAAATTGTGAATATGAAGATGAGGTAAAAGGGAATACAGGAGATATTGCAAAAGACTCTCGGAAGAATGGGAACAGAAGTTCTAGAGCGGAAAAGAAATTAAGGGCAGGGCCAATTGTGAACGATGTGAGAGGGGAGGTAAATACAGAAGTTAAAGTGTTGTACTTAAATGCGCGTAGTATAAAAAATAAAGTGGATGAGCTTGAGGCTCAGTTAGTCATGGGCAAGTATGATGTTGTAGGGATCACTGAGACATGGCTACAAGAGGACCAGGGCTGGGAACTGAATATTCAGGGGTACACAACGTATAGAAAAGACAGACAGGTGGGCAGAGGGGGTGGGGTTGCTCTGATGGTAAGGAATGATATTCATTCCCTTGCAAGGGGTGACATAGAATCAGGAGATGTTGAATCAGTATGGATAAAAATGAGAAATTGTAAGGGTAAAAAGACCCTAATGGGAGTTATCTATAGGCCCCCAAACAGTAGCCTCGACTTAGGGTGCAAGTTAAATCAGGAGATAAAATTGGCGTGTCAAAAATGTAATGCTACGGTGGTTATGGGAGATTTCAACATGCAGGTAGACTGGGAAAATCAGGTTGGAAATGGACCCCAGGAAAGAGAGTTTGTAGAGTGCCTTCGAGATGGATTCTTAGAACAGCTTGTACTGGAGCCTACCAGGGAGAAGGCAATTCTGGATTTAGTGTTGTGTAATGATCCTGATCTGATAAGGGGACTAGAGGTAAAAGAGCCATTAGGAGGCAGTGATCACAACATGATAAGTTTTACTCTGCAAATGGAAAGGCAGAAGGGAAAATCGGAAGTGTCGGTATTACAGTATAGCAAAGGGGATTACAGAGGCATGAGGCGGGAGCTGGCCAAAATTGATTGGAAGGAGGCCCTAGCAGGGAAGACGGTAGAACAGCAATGGCAGGTATTCCTGGGAATAATGCAGAGGTTGCAGGATCAATTTATTCCAAAGAGGTGGAAAGACTCTAAGGGGAGTAAGAGACACCTGTGGCTGACAAGGGAAGTCAGGGACAGCATAAAAATTAAGGAGAGGAAGTATAACATAGCAAAGAAGAGTGGGAAGACAGAGGATTGGGACTCTTTTAAAGAGCAACAAAAGTTAACTAAAAAGGCAATACGAGGAGAAAAGATGAGGTACGAGGGTAAACTAGCCAATAATATAAAGGAGGATAGCAAAAGTTTTTTTAGGTACGTGAAGAGGAAAAAAATAGTCAAGGCAAATGTGGGTCCCTTGAAGACAGAAGCAGGGGAATTTATTATGGGGAACAAAGAAATGGCAGACGAGTTAAACCGTTACTTTGGATCTGTCTTCACTGAGGAAGATACACACAATCTCCCAAATGTTCTAGGGGCTGGAGAACCTAGGGTGATGGAGGAACTGAAGGAAATCCACATTAGGCAGGAAATGGTTTTGGGTAGACTGATGGGACTGAAGGCTGATAAATCCCCAGGGCCTGATGGTCTGCATCCCAGAGTACTTAAGGAGGTGGCTCTAGAAATAGTGGAAGCATTGGAGATCATTTTTCAATGTTCTATAGATTCAGGATCAGTTCCTGTGGATTGGAGAATAGCAAATGTTATCCCACTTTTTAAGAAAGGAGGGAGAGAGAAAACGGGTAATTATAGACCAGTTAGTCTGACATCAGTGGTGGGGAAAATGCTGGAGTCAATTATAAAAGACGAAATTGCTGAGCATTTGGATAGCAGTAACGGGATCGTTCCGAGTCAGCATGGATTTACGAAGGGGAAATCATGCTTGACAAATCTACTGGAATTTTTTGAGGATGTAACTAGGAAAATTGACAAGGGAGAGTCAGTGGATGTGGTGTACCTCGACTTTCAGAAAGCCTTCGACAAGGTCCCACATAGGAGATTAGTGGGCAAAATTAGGGCACATGGTATTGGGGGTAGGGTACTGACATGGATAGAAAATTGGTTAACAGACAGAAAGCAAAGAGTGGGGATAAATGGGTCCCTTTCGGAATGGCAGGCAGTGACCAGTGGGGTACCGCAAGGTTCGGTGCTGGGACCCCAGCTATTTACGATATACATTAATGACTTAGACGAAGGGATTAAAAGTACCATTAGCAAATTTGCAGATGATACTAAGTTGGGGGGTAGTGTGAATTGTGAGGAAGATGCAATAAGGCTGCAGGGTGACCTGGACAGGTTGTGTGAGTGGGCGGATACATGGCAGATGCAGTTTAATGTAGATAAGTGTGAGGTTATTCACTTTGGAAGTAAGAATAGAAAGGCAGATTATTATCTGAATGGTGTCAAGTTAGGAGGAGGGGGAGTTCAACGAGATCTGGGTGTCCTAGTGCATCAGTCAATGAAAGGAAGCATGCAGGTTCAGCAGGCAGTGAAGAAAGCCAATGGAATGTTGGCCTTCGTAACAAGAGGAGTTGAGTATAGGAGCAAAGAGGTCCTTCTACAGTTGTACCGGGCCCTGGTGAGACCGCACCTGGAGTACTGTGTGCAGTTTTGGTCTCCAAATTTGAGGAAGGATATTCTTGCTATGGAGGGCGTGCAGCGTAGGTTCACTAGATTAATTCCCGGAATGGCGGGACTGTCGTATGTTGAAAGGCTGGAGCGATTGGGCTTGTATACACTGGAATTTAGAAGGATGAGGGGGGATCTTATTGAAACATATAAGATAATTAGGGGATTGGACACATTAGAGGCAGATAACATGTTCCCAATGTTGGGGGAGTCCAGAACAAGGGGCCACAGTTTGAGAATAAGGGGTAGGCCATTTAGAACGGAGATGAGGAAGAACTTTTTCAGTCAGAGGGTGGTGAAGGTGTGGAATTCTCTGCCTCAGAAGGCAGTGGAGGCCAGTTCGTTGGATGCTTTCAAGAGAGAGCTGGATAGAGCTCTTAAGGATAGCGGAGTGAGGGGGTATGGGGAGAAGGCAGGAACGGGGTACTGATTGATAGTGATCAGCCATGATCGCATTGAATGGCGGTGCTGGCTCGAAGGGCTGAATGGCCTACTCCTGCACCTATTGTCTATTGTCTATTGTCTATTGTCTATTGTAAACCACATCTTCATAAGGGAACTAGATTCTATGTCTCTGTGATTATTAATAATTCCAAGTCTGAAGTTTGTATTTATATGTTTTTGCTCTTCAAATCTACTATATAAAATTGAATCAAGACTGTAACTTTTCATAATATTAAAACCTATTCCTCTTATTAATTTCAAATATTAACGTTTGATGTACCTTTTGACCTAAGGCTTTAAACTAAATAATTTGGGAGGGGGGTTATGAATCTGGTGCAAGAAAAATTACAGGATTTAAATTGCAGGACTTAAAAGAACATTTGCATTGGATAGCAGAATGGGTAATGAAGATTGGAGTCTTTCAGGAAAGAACAGAATAAACAAAGATCAATAGAGATTAAGAACAAAGACAAAATTGAATAAGATGTGCATGCAACAATCATAATGAGGCCGGTGTATTAAAGTCTCAAATAGAAATAAATGATGTAACCTAAAGGCCAGGACAGAGTCATGGTTGGCAAAGATGGGAATTTAGTTTTGTTTAGTTCAGTTTAGTTCACAGATACAACACGGAAACAGGCCCTTCGGCCCACCGAGTCTGCACCGACCAGCGATCCGCGCACATTAACACTATCCTACACACACGAGGGACAATTTACACTTATATCAAGCTAATTAACCTACAAACCAGTATATTTTTGGAGTGTGGGAGGAAAGCGAAGATCTCGGAGAAAACCCATGTGGGCAAATTCCATACAGACCCATAGTCGGGATCGAACCCAGGTCTCCGCCACTGTAAGCGCTGTAAAGCAGAAACTCTACCGCTGCACCACTGTGCTGCCCTAAATTAATTATTCCATTATACATAACTTTACGAAGATAAGGGCAAAAATGGAAAGGAGTCAGGTTAGCCTGGACATTAAAAAATCAAATGAATTGGCAAGGAAACATCTAAAAGCAGAAAATCAAGAAGCAAAATCGTTTTGTTTTGATGGAGCTAAGAAACCTCAAGCAATATTGGTCAATGATGTACATAGATTTTCCAAACAATAATGGAAAGGCAGGGCTTCGGATAACTCAGTAAATCATAAGAAAATGTAGCAAAGGGATATGTAAACAGCAGGGTATAGATCAGATTGAAAGTTGGGCTTGAAAGGGTTGATATAGGATTGAATGGGTTCTTTTCAGAATGGCAGGCAGTAACTAGTGAGCAGAGTTCGGTGCTTGGACCCAGTTGTTTACAATATATATTAACGATTTAGACGAGGGAATTAAATGTAATAGCTCTAAGTTTGTGGATGACACAAAGCTGAGTGGCAGTGTGAGCTGCGAGGAAAATGCTATTGTAGCTGCAGGGTGACTTGGATAGGTTGTGTGAGTGGGAAGAAGCATGCCAGATGCAGTATAATGTGGATAAATGTGAGGTTATCCACTTTAGTGGCAAGACCAGGAAGGCAGATTATTATCTGAATGGTGTCAGATTAAGAGAAGGGGAGGTGCAAGGAGACCTGGGTGTCCTTGTACATCTATATACTAAAACACTCGTTTGTTATCTTGTTTGTGACTGAACTTCAGCCAAAACGGTACACGATAGCGCGATAATTTTAGGCCCACCTTACTCACCATTGTCACTTTAGTGATAGTTTTTTTGAAATCGGTGTTATAATTTTAAAGTTATTCACATTTTTAAGTTTAAAAGGAGGGGAAGGGGAAGGGGGGGGAGGAGGAGGGAAGGGGAGAGTGGGGGAGAAGGGTGAGGGGAGGGGGGGTTGAGGAGAGAGTGGAGGGGGAGGACAGGGTGCTGCACCAATGCAGAAGAGGTTTGGGCCCAACGGGTCCACTTGGTCTAGTCAGTCACTGAAAGTAAGCATGCAGGTGCAGCAGGCAGTGAAGAAGGCCTTCATTGCGAGAGGATTTGAGTTTAGGAGCAAGGAGGTCCTACTGCAGTTGTACAGGGCCCTGGCGAAACCACACCTGGAGTATTGTGTGTAAATTTGGTCTCCTAATTTGAGGAAGGACATTATTGCCATTGAGCGAGTGCAGCGTAGGTTCACCGGGTTAAATCCCATGATGGCAGGACTGACATATAATGAAAGAATGGGTCAACTGGGCTTGTATTCGCTGGAAGTTAGAAGGATGAGAGGAGATCTGATATAAACATATAAAAATCTTAGAGGATTGGACAGGGGAGATGCAGGAAAAATGTTCCCGATGTTGGGAAAGTCCAGAACCAGGTGTTACAGTTTAAGGTAGGCCATTTCGGTCTGAGATGAGGAAAAACTTTTTCACCCAGAGAGTGTGAATTTGTGGAATTTTCTGCCACAGAAGGCAATGGAGGCCAATTCACTGAATGTTTTCAAGTGAAAGTTAGATTTACCTCTTAGGGCTAAGGGAATCGAGGGATATGGGGAAAAAGCCGGAACGGGGTACTGTTTTGGATGATCAGCCATGAACATATTGAATGGCGGTGCTGGCTCGAAGGGCTGAAGGGTCTCTTCCTGCATCTATTTTCCATGTTTCTATGTTTCTATGATCCAAAATTAATGCTTCCCAGCCTGGGCTGTCAATGTTCCTCTCCACTACACCAGCTTAAATCCTCCATGTTGAGCAAAGGCATGGGTACAATCATTCAGGTACATTCAATGGAGCTTCCTTTGTTCTGGGTCTCACTCAAATGCTTCAGAAATGCAGAAATTTCTTGCTTGAACGAGACTTGCAAATACACAGTGACCTTTCAATTCCTCCAATCTTTCAGCTACAAGGGGAAAAAATCTATATACAACCAAGGTGGAAGTGTGGTTTTTTAAACTTAAACTGAGTCTTAATCTTTCAAAGATCAATAAAGTCTGATTGCAATCTGACAAACATATGGCGAGAAATCTCCTTGTTTTAAATATGCCTAAGAACCTTTAGTTGAATTTCCTTCCCAATGTCCTTCTTGCTCATGTCATTATCTCATTCACTCATGGAAAAAAGAAGATAGCTCATGATGTGTGTAATTTGTCACTCTAGGGAAGTGGCCGTAAAGTCGTGTGCAGTGTCCAGTTAGTGAGGTCAATGATTTCATGGTGTTAGTTGGATTTTGCTTTGCATAAATTATTTGCTTGCCTGGCATACAAGACAATCTATTTACTGGTTATCAAGCATGATGGAACATTACGAGGGGCACGAGTGAAGCTATAAAAATGTAAGCTACTTCTTATCTTTTGAATTTTAAACACAGAATGATTTTATTTTTTGCTCTTGTCTCAGGTAAACTCAGTTACAGGTGACAAATGGGAAGATGAGGCAATGTACCATTGCAATGCACCAAAGGAGCAATGAATCTTTTATTCACCATGACATTTGACATGTTATAAGCTATGTTCCATTTATTGTGCCTGCTATTCTAAAAATTGCAATGCAATTTTCTGCAGCAGAAGCTACAAGCATGAAGTTGCAAGCAAAGGTAAAAGGAGAAATAACTAGCAAGATATTTTTAATTTTATATTGAGAAAAAAATGGTTAGGGGTGATCATTTATGTACATAATTTCATTTTGAAAGAAATGTGGGCTACTTGGAGATGTGATCGTTATTCATAAGATCATAAGTGATAGGAGAATTAGGCCATTCGGCCAAAGCTGGGAACTAAACATGCAGGGGTATTCAATATTCAGGAAGGATAGGCAGAAAGAAAGAGGAGGTGGGGTGGCATTGCTGGTTAAAGAGGAGATTAATGCAACAGCAAGAAGAGACATTAGCTCGGATTCTGTGGAATGGGTATGGGTAGTACTGCCAAGGGCAGAAAACGCTTGCTGGCGTTTTTATACAGACAACCAAACAGCAGTAGGAAGGTTGGAGATAGCATCAAGCAGGAAATTATTGCGTGTAGCAAAGTCACAGCAGTTATCATGGGTAAAGTCACCAATGATAGATTGGTTGTCCCAATCTATATCTACATATTGATTGGGCCAACCAAATTTGTAGCAGCGCTGAGGAGGAGGATTTCCTGGAATGTATATGGGATGGTTTTTTAAACCACTATGTAGAAGAACCAACTCAAGGGCAGGCCATCCTAGACTGGGTATTGTGTAATGAGGAAGGATTAGTTAGCGATCTTGTTGTACAAGGCCCATTGGGCAACAGTGACCATAATATGGTGGAATTCTACATTAGGACGGAGAGAGACAAGGGTCCTGAACTTAAAGAAAGGAGACTTTGAAATTATGAGATGGGAATTGGCTAGGAGAGACTGGCAAATTATACTTAAAGGGTTTACAGTGGCAAAGATTTAAAGACCGCATGGATGAACTCCAAAATTTGTTCATCCCTGTCTGGCGAAAAAATAAAACGGGGAAGACGGCTCAACCGTGGCTGACGAGGGAAATCTAAGATAGTGTTAAATCCAAGGAAAAGGCATATAAATTGGCCAGAGAAAGCAGCAAACCGGAGGACTGGGAGAAATTTAGAACTCAACAGAGGAAGACAAAGGTGTTAATTAAGAGGGGGAATAAAGAGCATGAAAGATAGCTTGCGGGGAATATAAAAGCTGACTAAAAGCTTCTTTAGATAAGTAAAAAGGCAAAGATTAGTGAAGACAAATGTAGGTCCCTAACAATCAGAGACAGGTTAATTTATAATGGGAAACAAGGAAATGGCAGAACAGTTAAACAAGTACTTTGGTTCTGTCTTCACTAAGGAAGACACAAACAATCTCCCGGAAATACTAGGGGCCAAGAATCTAGTGGGAGGGAGGAACTGAAGAGAATCCACATTAGTCAGGAAATGGTGTTAAGTAAACTGTTGGGACTGAAGGCAGAAAAATCCCCAGGGCCTGATGGTCTGCATCCCAGAGTACTCAAGGAGGTGACCCGAGAAATCGTGGATGTGTTGGTGATCATTTTCCAATGTTCTCTTGACTCTGGATCAGTTCCTGTGGACTAGAGGGCAGCCAATGTAACAAAATGAGGAAGAGAGAAATCGGGGAATTATAGACCAGTTAGCCTTACATCGGTAGTGGGGAAGATGCTTGAGTTGATTGTTAATGATGTTATAGCAGCGCATTTGGAAAGCAGTGACAGGATCGGTCAAAGTCAGCATGGATTTATGAAGGGGAAATCATGTTTGACTAATTTTTGGGAATTTTTTGAGGATGTAACAAGTAGAATGGATAAGGGAGAGCCAGTGGATGTGGTGTATCTGGACTTTCAAAAAGGCTTTGACAAGGTCTCACACAAGAGATTAGTGGGCAAAATTAGAGCACATGGTATTGGGGATGGGATATTGACATGGATAGAGAACTGGTAGGCACACAGGAAGCAAAGAGTAGGAATTAACGGGTCCTTTTCAGAATGGCAGACAGTGACTAGTGGGGAGCCGCAAGGCTCGGTGCTGGGCCAGTTGTTTACAATATATATTAACGATTTAGACGAGGCAATTAAATGTGACATCTCCAAGTTTGCGGATGACACAAAGCTAGGTGGCAGCTGCAAGGAGGATGCTACGATGCTGCAGGGTGATTTGCATAGGTTGGTGAGTGGGCAGATGCATGGCAGATGCTGTATAATGTGGGTAAATTGAGATCATCCACTTTGGTGGCAAGAACAGGAAGGCATATTATTATCTGAATGGTGTCAGATTAGGGAAAGGGGAAGTGCAACGAGGCCTGGTTGTGCTTGTATATCAGTCACTGAAAGTAAGCATGCAGGTACAGCAGGCAGTGAAGAAGCCAATGTTGGCCTTCATTGCGAGAGGATTTGAGTTTCGAAGCAAGGAGGTAATACTGCAGTTGTACAGGGAGTATTGTGTGCAATTTTGGTCTCCTAATTTGAGGAAGGACATTATTGCTATTGAGGGAGTGCAGTGTAGGTTCACCAGGTTAATTCCTGGGATGGCAGGACTGACATATGATGAAAGAATGGGTCGACTGGGCTTGTATTTACTGGAATTTAGAAGGGTGTGATGGGATCT
The DNA here is from genome assembly GCF_053455715.1 of Rhinoraja longicauda. NCBI lineage: Eukaryota > Metazoa > Chordata > Chondrichthyes > Rajiformes > Arhynchobatidae > Rhinoraja > Rhinoraja longicauda. Next base: position 57,889,273 of record NC_135953.1, on the reverse strand, counting down.
TATAGAAACATATAACATTCTTAAAGGATTGGACAGGCTAGATGCAGTCTGAAGAAGGGTCTCGACCCGAAACGTCACCCATTCCTTCTCTCCCGAGATGCTGCCTGACCTGCTGAGTTACTCCAGCATTTTGTGAATAAAAACCTTCGATTTGTACCAGCATCTGCAGTTATCTTCTTATACTACTAGATGCAGGAAAAATGTTCCCAATGTTGGGGAGTCCAGAACCAAGGGTCACAGTTGAAGAATAAGGGGTAGGCCATTTAGGACTGAGATGAGAAAAAAAAAATCACCCAGAGAGTTGTGAATCTGTGGAATTATCTGCCACAGAAGACAGTGGAGGCCAATTCACTGGATGTTTTCAAGAGAGAGTTAGATTTAGCTCTTAGGACTAAAGGAATCAAGGGATATGGCGAAAAAGCAGGAACAGGGAACTGATTTTAGATGATCACCAATGATCATATTGAATGCGGTGCTGGATCAAAGGGCCGAAAGGCCCACTCCATAGAAGTCCATATTTTTTTATGTTTCTATGTTTCTAGTGGACACATCCTCTCACATCCACTCTATCCAAGCTGTAAATCTGTGACATCCTGGTGTTATTGATACATATGATATTGTTTTGACTAGGAAGCTCTCAACCTGCAATATTTCACAAGACTAGAGTTTATTATTGATGATAACATGGAAAAAAATAAAGTATTGATTTGACATTCCTCAATTTGCTATTTCACACCAATTTCAAATAATTTAGCTGAGACATTAATTACACCTCATAATATTTGTTGAAGTCACTATTTGACAGTGTAGAATTCACTCAGCAAAAAGTAACTGCTTTAAATTTCGCAAAGAAGCAGTTGAGTGAATCTCTGAATGATGACTTATTGATCTATTATTTTTTGACATGATTGGGAATCAGTGGAAACCTGTTGTTTAGCAATATAAACAAAGTCTTTCATTTTGGCAGATTTGGTAAGACTACTAGCACTGTGTTTTCAAGCTGCTTTTTGCTTCCAAAAAAATAAAGTCATTGGTAACTGCCCATTTTGACAAACTAATTGTCAATCATTGTTTTGGGTGAGGAATTAAATGAAGTCCAATGAATTGTATGCTACATCAGCCTAAAGTGGATAGGCTTTCGCGAGTGCATGCTACATCAGGATAAAGCCTATAGGCTTTAGGAATTGTGTATTACATCAGGATAAATCTATAGGCTTTAGGAATTGTATACTACATCAGGATAAAGTCGACCGGTTTTCAGGAAACCTAGTAACAATGTGCAGGAAGCACCCCTACTGAACTTGCAGTGCGTGATATCCCTTCCTATTCCTGTGTGTTCCTGGATCTTGTGTTGGGATCTCTGTTGGGGCACACAAGGTATCATGTGTTCAATTGCTGTTGCCCTGCACCTCTGTGAAGAGTATAAATCACAATACTTTTGTTTCTTTATATATGAAATAGGCATTGCTGATAAGGCAGCAAACATTCAGGCAAAGTCTAGAAATTAGACTTCGTCTGATTTTGATGCTCTAAACTGGTGTTACGTTTTCCCTAACATCAAAACAGATGGCATTGGAACCTGTTAAATAGGGACACTCTCACTGCCATCTCTTTTTCTCTTATTCACAGATGCTTGGATTCATCTTGCACATTTGCAGAGAGCGGTTATTTATTCAGCATATAGCTCGTAGATCCTTGCTCAGAGACCCCATCTCATTGGGAAGCAGTTTGGCACAGTTAAAGATGAAAGATCATCACTTGGAACTTTAACTCTGTTTTTCTCCTCACAGGTGTTGCCTAATAGGCTGAGTATTTCTATTGATATTCATTCATCATTGCTTGATCAAAGTCTCAAAAATTAAGATAAACCTCTTCTGCACCCTTTCCAACGCCTCCACATTCTTTCTGTACTGGGGTGACCAGAACTGCATGCAATACTCCAAGTGCAGCCTAACCAAAGCCCACGTTATCTCTTCCTGACTTCTACGCCAGTTGTGGGAGATTAAATGGATACGAGGTAATAAAGTTGGAAGAAGATTATCTGTTACGAAGTGATTACAGTTCTCTACAATTGAACAGTTGAATGGTCATTTGTCACCCACAGATAATTTGTCACTGCCTTTGGCATCAAGATGTGGAGATATGTTCCATTTTTCATTGGGTTTCCATCGGTCCTGCAAATGACGATAGGAAAATGTGAGGGGCCTTTTGGTTAAGCATATCCTTCTCAAATGTGCACCTGGTAGACTGGAAGCCACAGAGTTCTGGAACATTGTACTTCTGCGGGGTCACATCAAAATAGATGCTCCAAGTGAAAATAGAGAAATCATTTTTTTAAAATAGAGAACTTGCTAAACATACAAGGGAAAATTAAGGCATTGTTTCCTGTGACCTATTGGCTTTATGTTGGGTGTAATGGCAACTTTCCGACTTTTCCAGTGACTTCTTTTCCAATTGCCATTACTACACAGGGAGTAGGAGTGATCTTACGCAGACCCAACAGAACAGATCTTCCAGTCGTTATTTCCAGTTTAATTATTGAAGTAGTTGTACAAACAAGGAGATGAACATACCAGGCTTTACTTATTCCGCATACGAGTTGTAGCTGGCTGCTCAGTCCCAGGTCTCAGGTCTGCCCAGTTGTTGGTCTTTCCAGGTCTAGTGAGAACTGTATGCTCTCCCTCCCTGTGTCTGGCCCTCCCTGTCCCTTATGCCCATATATATATATATACACCGTCCTGTGCATCTAATGACCACCCCCAAGTGTCCAAAATAATACGGCAAGATATTTCTAGACAAAATAATATAATATGCCACCAGTAGCGAGTCAAAACGTAAATGGCTCCTACATTGGGGTTAAGACAGAAGATCATGGAGGTTTACATAACTTTCACAATTGTATTGTAGGCAAGTAGAATATTTGCTTGTGTGAAATTGCACAGATATCTTGTAACAAAATCTCAAGATTCTGAAATTCTTAAGATTTAACAACACTCCAAAGTACATGCGCTGGAAAGAATAAGGATGGATGATAACATAAATCCAGACTGAATGCAGGCTAATAGAAGAATTTTGTTCACCTTATTATTCAGCTTTTGCAGATGCAATTTGCACACAATGTCAGGAGTATTCTGCAAAGAATGGAACAGGAAAAACATGCCCCTTTGGTGATGCCTTAGTGGAGAATATCGTGTATGTAGAGTCTTTAGTATTGCTCAAGATTGCTCATGTGATAAAGGTAGAGCTATCAACAAATCAATGTTTATTGAAAACGCAAACACAACGAACTGCAGAAAAATAGTGCTGGAGTAACTCAGCGGGTCAGGCTGCGACTCTGGAGAACATGGATAGGCGATGATTCAGGTTGAGGTTCAGACTCTTATTGAAGATAATCAGATCCCCAGACACAGTGTCCGGTACAACAATACATCAAAAGTCATACCACACAAGTGATTCTATTCTTTAGGTCCTACTCAGAGCCAGCAGGTTTAGGAGCAGGGCATAGACCACTCCCAAAGAGTGAGGGCCAAATGTTGGGTTGCTGCTATATGAGATAGAGAGAGCGCAAGGGAGAGTAGGAAAGTGGCTCAAGAGAGAGATTGGTGTATCGAAAAGGATTAGGAAGAATAAGAAGGAGGAGGTGGGATAGGGAGGTAGGGAAAAGGGTGGGAAGAAAAAGGGAGGAAGATGGTAGGGAAGAGAGGGTTTATGGAAAAAGATAATGGGCGTAAGGTTGCCAGCAATATTAAAGTGAATGGTATACCCAGGTTTAATACAGGTATTAGCAAACACTTTAGATAGACACAAAAAGCTGGAGTGACTCAGCGAGACAAGCAGCATCTCTGGAGAGAAGGAATGGGTGACGTTTCGGGTCGAGACGCATTGCTTCTCTCCAGAGCTGCTGCCTGTCCTGCTGAGTTTCTCCAGCCTTTTGTGTCTATTTTCAGTTTAAACCAGCATCAGCAGTTCCTTCTTACACATTAACAAACACGTTGTTATTTATTAATAATTTAAAGGAGATGTGTGGGACAAGTTTCTTACACAGAGGGCGGTGCCTGGAATGTGCTGCTGAAGCAGATATGTTGGTGACATTTTAAAAGATTTTTCGATGGGCATATGGATATGCAGGGAATGAAGGCCATGGACCTTTAACCATCTGGCGCGGCCTGGAACATGGCAACTTCAACAGCCTGACCGCGGGAGAAGACGGCAGGGGAAGAGAAAAGACATTCTGGCCTTCCATCACAGTGAGGAGGTGACTGGAGAAGACTCACTGTGATGGATGTTTCATTTTGTTTGGTGTTGGTTTGTGATTGTGTGTGTTATTGCTTATTTTTATTGCTCTTATTGTTGGACTGTGGGTAATCTTTCATTTCACTGCACATTTATGTGTATGTGACAAATAAAATTGACTATTGACTATTGACACGTGGGTTATGTGCAGGTAGATAAGTGATAGTTTTGCCATCATGTTCATCACAGCCATTGTGTGCCGAAGGGCCTCTTCTTGTGCTATACTGTTCTATGTTCTATTTTTTCCAATTCTGATACTTCACTAATATTCCACAGTGATCCCAAAGCTAAAAATTCAAGAACAAAATTTGTAACACAGTTACTCAGGATTTGACTGTCTGCAGCAAGCATTTTTGGCTCCCTGCTGATCTCCAAAATAATTGAAACTTACCCTGAAGCAACTGTCCCAGTGAGAATTTCTGAATACTTCCCAATGAATGCAAAACAGTTCATATCTAAATCAATCTGCACCTACAGTAACACTTGCCACATCCTGTTCAATATTTTGAAGAACAATATTGGAAATACTGATAGGTAACATTTGTTTTCATCAGTGATCGTAATCATTTCTTCTCTGCAGTTTTCTTAACACTGCTTAGCTAGAGATGATGGCCCCATTAAGCAATAATTCTAATAAATGATTCCTTCCAGGACTGCAACTGCAACACCATAGCCTTGTGATTTGAACGAAAGAACAAAAGTCTTACATTTATTCTTTCTTTGATGTCATGATCCTTCCAAAACACTTCATCTACACTTAGAATCTTTGAAGTGGAGCCTTGATATTATGCAGACACAGCAGTCATGCTGCACACAGCAAAATCCTACAAAACTGCAAAATGACAAGAGATCACTTTTAGTGGTCCTGATGTTATTGACTGAACGTGATTTGAATAACAGAACACCTTGCTCCTTTGCAAATTTGTGCAAATTGTGCATAAAATCCAAAGTTTTACTTTTTTAAATGTTTAGCCCATTTCTGGAGGGACATTTGTATATCCCATTCCCTGCACATGACAATGTCATTAATGTGTTCTGCTGATTTTTATTATTTTAGACTTTACTTTACATTAGACTTTAGAGATACAGTGCAAAAACAGGCCCTTCACATTGAAAATAATGACTTCCGAGTAATTTAAAGGAACAATTTGGGATATCACTACCACAAATTATCCCGTCTCCCTTTGTGAATGTTGTAGTATTAAAAAGAACTGCCATCTGTGACCTGGGTTATAATCCTAGTTCTGGTTCATCTAGACCTTTTCGAGTGCCACCCCCTGCTCCTCCATCCATCAACCCTATTATGGCACTTACTCCTCGAGTAATGCTAACACCTACAATGCCCCAGCTTAACAGGGTTATTCCATACATCAGGGGTCTCATGCACCATTAAAATCCTTACTCTAATTCACCCATTATTAATGGCCATGAAACACATTGGTCAGGTTTTAATATCTCTTAAAGGGAAAAACAATGGCAGTGATTTTTTTAAAGCAAGAATGTCATAATTTTGTGATACTTGTGACTTCCGAGCAGTTAGGGCATCAAAAGAGTCCAATGTCAAGGACTAGAGGCATAGCTTTAAGGTGAAGGGGAGAAGTTTGAAGGCGATGCTGGGGGAGGTTTTTTTATACAGAATGTGGTGGGTGCCTGAAACATACTGCCAGCTGTACCGGTGAAGGCAAATGCGATAGTGGCAATTAAGAAGGTTTTAGGTAGGCAGATAGATAGGCAGGGAATAAAGGGATATGGATCACATGCAAGCAGAGATTAGTTTCTCTTGGCATTATGTTTGGCATGGACGTTGTGGGCTGGAAGGGTTGTTACTGTGCTGCAGTGTTCTATGTTCTGCGTTCAAAGCTCCTCTGGGGATTCTGCGCTGTTTCTATTAATTATTTGTTCAAATCCTGGAGCAAAACCTGACCATGTTATCTGGTTCAGAGATACTGGCAAATACTTGAGCACTGTAGATTCAGCATGATGAAACAAAAATTATAGAAACATAGGAACATAGTAAATAGGTGGAGGAGTAGGCCATTCGCCCCTTTGAGCCAGCACCACCATTCAATGTGATCATGGCTGATCATCCAAAATCAGTACCCCGTTCCTGCTTTTTCCCCATATCCCTTGATTCCATTAGCCCTAAGAGCTAAGTCTAAGCCGGGTGGCACCAGCAATGGCTGCCTCGCCAACAGCCTGTCTGTCCTTTCCTTCTTTGTGTTTAAATATTATTTGTTAAATGTATGATTTTAGTGTTCTTTAGTTTTGTTTTATGCAGGAGGTGAGGGGGGTGGTGGGGTTTGGGGAAACTTTTTCTAATCTCTTACCTCGACGGAGATGCAATTTTTTTCCGTATCGTATCTCCGTCCGCACTGCGGCCTAACATTGAGGTGTTGGTGGCCTTTGCTGGAGAACGATTTCGAGAGCTCCACCGCAGGGAGCCTACAGGGCTTTAACATCGCAGAGCCCGCGATCCCTTTGCCAGGGAATGACCTCGGAGCTTCAACCGTGGGTGGTTGCAGGCTTAACATCACGGAGCCCGCGGTCTCCGGTCAGAGACCGACATCGGGAACTACGAGCCACGGGTGTTTCGACCGCCCCAATGCAGGAGTTTCGATCGCTCAACGCAGGAGCTTCGACCAGCAGCTGCAGGAGCTTCGATCGTCCCAACAGATGGTTCAACTGGCCCGACCGCGGGAGAAATAAAGAGGAAGTAGATTGGACTTTTTTGCCTTCAATCACAGTGAGGAATGTGGGGAATCTGATGTGGTGGATGTTTATGTTAACTTTTATGTATTTGTGTGACTTGTTGCTTTTTTAGTATAGCTGTATGGAAATTCGTATCCAAAGACGTACAGGTTTGTAGGTTAATTGGCTGGGTAAATGTAAAAATTGTCCCTAGTGGGTGTAGGATAGTGTTAATGTACGGGGATCGCTGGGCGGCACGGACTTGGAGGGCCGAAAAGGCCTGTTTCCGGCTGTATATATATGATATGATGATATGATATGATATCACTGTACCTTAATATGTACATGTGACAATAAAAGACCTTTGAAACCTTTAATTCTCTCTTAAAAACATCCAGTGAATTGGCCTCCACTGAATTATTTGCCACAGATTATTTGCAGTGCTTGCTCGAAGGGCCGAATGGCCTCCTCCTGCACCTATTTTCTATGTTTCTAGAAGGCAGTGGAGGCCAATTCACTGGATGTATTCAAATGAGCGTTAGATAGAGCTCTTAGGGCTAACGGCAGGAAAGGGGTACTGATTTTAGATGATCAGCCATGATCACATTGAATGGCAGTGCTGGCTCGAAGGGCCGAATGGCCTACTACTGCACCTATTTTCTATGTTTCTATGATTTTTGTTTCCTCATACTCAATCTACAGTGCTCATATACTTGCCAGTATCTCTGCAACCAATGCAAGAGAGACAACTGATATTTCCACTTCCTCCTAATAAATTTACTTAATAAACAAAACAAAATACATTTTATATTCTAGCAGACTGATCATTCCTCTGAGATCAGTTTTTTTTGTTGTCATTTTACACATTTGAATATAAATATTAAAGCTATACTTTCAATGGGACTGTTCTTTTGGTTTGAATATTACCAGAAATCTCAAACAAATGGCTTAAATAACATATGATCATCAGCACTGCCATGAAAGTTTAACCCATGAATGCCAGTGATCATTGTGTTTGTGGGAGACATTACTGTTTTATAAGTGATAGGAGCAGAATTAAGCCATTTGGCCCATCATCTACTCCACCATTCCATTATGGCTGATTTATATCTCCCTCTTAATCCCATTCTCCTGCCTTCTCTGCATAATCCCTGTCACCTGTACTAATCAAGGAAATTTTAGTTTAATTTTAGTTTAGAATACAGCATGGAAACAGGCCCTTCAACCTATCGAATCCATACCAACCAACAAATACCATTGATCTTTCTATATTATCCCAGTTTCACATCCACTCCATAAACACTAGGGCCAATTTACAAATTAACGTCTTTTGGAGGAAAGCCATGTGGTCACAGGGAGGACGCGCAAACTCCAAACAGACAGCACCCGAGATCAGGATCGAACCCAGTTCTCTGGTGTTATGAGGCAGCAGCTCTTCCAGCTACACCACTGTGCCACCCTATGTATACCACTGTTTCCTTTGGTATGAGGCAGTGTCCAACAGAGGTCATTGACCAGATGCAGGCATGACCATGGCATCTCTGTTTTAACCACATATATTCATTTTCATAGATAATCCTTCCTCAGGATACAAGAAAATCTGCCTCATCTGCCTTATTTTCTTACACTACTGTTTGGATTACATGCTTGTGAGATAGATTTATCGGTAAAAACACATCTCAGCAATTAACTAGCATTTGGCCAATACTGGCACACATCACCAACTTCACTGCAGTGCAACCAGGTATTCTGACAACATTTCAAACTGCTCTCCATTTACAACGCTGTTCAGTACTGCTTGCCCTTTGCCATAACAGGCCTTGTTAGAGCTGTTTGCTATCTGTTGTGGTTGCTCCCTCCTGTTGGTTGGGAGCAGTTATTCTGATCAGTCAGGTTGATGGTGACAGTTTTTCATTTCCGTAAGCTTTCTTGATAATGGCTATCTGTTTCACCCATCGTTTCCACAGCTAACAAATAGGCACCAACTGAAGAAATGAATCACACAGGAGGATCAAAATACATCGCCCACATTCTTTCCAAGTATGAATGTAGAAATATTTACATATACACATATCCGAGAGTGTGAAAGATTCTGCCATGAATCAAGTCCATATTGTGAATCAGGTCACAGGTTAATTTATGTGCAAAACTCACTTAAATATATTACCATGTTCGAGCTCCAAGCTGGACAGATACAGCTCACTTACAGCAATAAGTGGTAGGAAGTCACAAGTATGTAATCTGAATTTATATGGCAATCAGAATTGCAATCATTGTCTGGCATCCCTCAAAAGTTCTTCAACATATGGAACCCAGTGCTGCAGCATATTAAGGACAAGTAAAACTATCCCCTCAACGCCACACACTTTTGTACCTTCTTTGAATCCAGCAGTGAAAATACTGAAATATTTGACTTGTGAAAATTACCTTGCCTCATGTTTTTGTGCTTTTGTCCTTTTTGTCACATTGTAGTTATGTTTTTTTAAATTTATTTTTATTTATTTATTTGTTTGTTTTTGTTTGTTTGTTTTCATGATTATGTAGGAAGGGGAGGGATGGGGTTTACTGTTGTTGTTATATGCACTGTAATTAATCAAACTAAAAATTAAAAAAATAAACATTTAAAAAAAAAAGAATTGCAATCATAGTCTAAATACAAAATGTAAACATAAGGTTCAATTGCAATTTTAATCCCCCCCCCCCCCCCCCAGATAATTATAGAATCACACAACACAGAAAGGAACCATTCAATACATAGAACAGCACAGCACAAGAACAGGCCATTTGGCCCATAATGTGTTGAACATGATGCCACTTCTTATCTACTTGCACATAATTCATATCCTTCCATTCTCTGCATATCCTTATGCCTATCCAACATACTGCATGTCACTAACATATCTGCCTCAACCACCAACCCTGGCACCATGTCCCAGGGGCACTCAATACCCAACCTATGCCTCTCACAATTTTATATATATCTATCAGGTCTACTGCAATTGTCAGCATTCCAGAGAAAACAATCCGTCTATCTAACCTCTCCCTATAGCTAATACCGCCTAATCCAGACATCATTACATATGCGTAGTACAGTTTAGGTTCACGAGGTTAATTACCGGAATGAAGGGAATGCTGTACGTTGAAAGACTGGAGCGACTGGGCTTGTATACTCTGGAATTTAGAAGGATGAGAGGGGATCTTATTGAAACATATCAGATTATTAAGGGATTGGTCACGCTAGAGGCAGGAAACATGTTCCCGATGTTGTGGGAGTCCCGAACCAGGGGCCACATTTTAAGAATAAAGTGTAGGCAATTTAGAACGAAGATGAGGAAAAACTTTTTCACTCCGAGAGTTGTGCAGCTGTGGAATTCTCTGCCTCAGAAGGCAGTGGAGTCCAATTCTCTGGATGCTTTCAAGAGAGAGTTAGATAGAGCTCTTAATGATAGAGGAGTCAAGGGATACGAGGAGAAGGCAGGAACGGGCTACTGATTGTGCATGATCAGCCATGATCACAGTGAATGGCGGTGCTGGCTCGAAGGGCCGAATGGCCTACTCCTGCACCTATTGTCTATTGCCTATTGTCTATTGTCATTCTGGTAAACCTCCTCTGCACCCTTTCCAAAGCCTCCACATCCTTCCTGTAATGGGGAGACCAGAACTACATGCAATACTTCAAAGACCAAAGACCTATTAAGCTGCATGTTGACTTCCTTATATTCAACGCCCTGACCTATGAAAAAAAGCATATCATAAGGCTTCTTTACCAATCTATCTACTTGTGTTGCCACTTTCAGGGAGTAATCGACTTGGTCCTGAAGATCCCTCTCTACAACAATGCCATTAAGGGTCATGCTATTAATTGGATCCAAAGAGAACTAGCTAACCTGATACAGAATTGGCTTCATGATATCATGCTAGGAAGCAGAGGGTGGTGATGAAAGTTTGTTTTTCAAACTGGAGACCTGTAACCAGTGGTATGCCTCAGGGATTGGTGCTGGGCCCATTGCTGTTTGTCATCTATATGAATGATTCGGATATCAGTGCACAAAGCACGATTAGTAAATTTGTAGATGGCATTATAATATTTGGGATCGTAGACAGTGAAAATAGCTATTAAGAATTACTGCGGAATTTTGACCAGTTGACAAGTGGTCCAATGAATAACTAATGGAGTTTAGTTCAGATAAGTGTGAGGTGTGGCATTTTAGAAAATCAAACCAGGCCAGGATCTTCCAGAGAGACTTTACAAAGATTTTGCCAGGACTTGAGGGACTAAGCTATAAGGAGATATTATTCAGAGTGTACGAGACTAAGGGGTGATCTTATATAAGTGAATAAAATCATGAGGGGAATACACAGTTTCCCAAGGTTGAGGAAACAAGAAATAGAGGGCATAGATTTAAGTGAAGGGAGAGATTTAATGGAAAACTGAGGGGCAACTTTTTCATATAGGGTGAGTATATGGAAGGAGCTGCCAGAGAAAGTAATTGAGACATTTCAAAGACACTTGGACAGGTACAGGGATAGGAAAGGTTTAGAGGAATATGGGACTAGTTTTGATGGGGCATCGTGGGTCAACATGGACAAGTTGAGCTGAAGGGCCTATTTCTATTCTGTATGACTCTATGGTTCACACTAAGATTCTATATCAATGTTGTTCTCTGGAACTTCGGTTTCTGAAAATTGTAACTATATTTACAATGCATTAAATGTCTTTATGGTATTTTTCATCTTTTTGCGTTATCTGCTGAAATTCAAAAAAAGTACAATGGAGAACCATGAAATCATTTTGTAAGATTCAAAATATCTCAGCTATGATTTATTTTTGGAAATTGAGTTCACCATGATAAAATAATTAAATGAATGAATCAAATATTCAAAATATTTAAAAATGTAGGTTAGGTCATATATTTAGATTGTGTACACATTCTGCTCCAAATTTTTATTTTCCATTTTGCTAATCAATATTCCATATAGAAACACAATCTACTTACCTTAAATATTTATTGGGAGTAGATTACTGGACAGCACAATTTATTATCGTTTTATTCATTTTTGAATGCATGGACATTATTGGCAAGGATGGCATTAGTTGCCTAACCATAGATGGTCTTGAAAAGGTGCTAATGATTCATCTCATTGAATTGAGAAGGTGCCACAATACTTTTGGGTAAGGTGTTCCAAGATTTAGACCCATAGACAATGTAGAAACAATTATATTTTTCAAGGCGGTATGGCGCCTTCACGCCCACGTTGGTTTTGCATACAACTTGTCACTGCTGGCGTCTCTCCAGCAGCCACACGAGAAGGTCCAGCCACAAGAGCTCAATAACAACTCCAAGGTCAAACGCACTAATTGACCTTATCTGCACACTGGTTATGATTGGTGAGAATGTAGGTAAAAGGGGCTTCCGGTACAAACGTGGCTCAGCTAAACGTCGTTTGTCCTTTGCTTTCTGTTGTGGGATTCAGTAGATCCTACAATGGTGTGCATCTTGGAGCAGAATCTGCAAGTGATAATGTTACCATGTGCCTGCTACTTTTTTCCTTCTTATCAGAAATCACAGGTTTTGAAGATGTTTTTAGAGTAGCCCATATGAGCAACTGCAGTGAGTTTTCTAGATGGGATACTCTAGTGAAGGGATGCGAATTTGGGTTATTGACAGAATGGCATATAATGTGCTCTCAATGAAAATATCTAAAATCAGACAAAATAATTAAAATCAGACAAAACATCTCAAATTATTTCTCAATGAAAATAATGCTCCTTAGAAGCACAAATTTTTGTTGGCAGAAATGCTTTCCACTTTGCTTAAATAGCACGTCACATCTCTCTTTTCAAAGGTCATTTCTTTGAAAGTTTTGACATAATTTCCTTTTGAGGTATTACTTCACCCTTAGTTATTATTCAACTATCCTCTCCTTTACAGAATCAGCAGTTTTTAATATCCATGTGCCACCTCAGAGTATTTACTGAAGATTCACATCATTCTTCAAAGGGGCAGGAAACACTGACATTACTGTTTGATCTTACACTTCTGCACCGTAACACTAAGTTCCTCCTTTGCACCAATACAAAATATGCAGTGGCTCATGCCCTTCGGACTCTGCAATTGCCAAACCAGAGATGCAGACTGCAGATGCAAACCGATGCAGATTGGGAAACATGCATATATTCCATCTTATAGATTCTATTTCATGGTTTAGCATTTTATTGTAGTACATAATTAAGTGTTATCAAAAACCCGATAAACTGTGATTGAGTATTTCATGCATACATAGGTTCTAGGAAATTCTGTCTCCAATTTTCATGTATATATGATACATATGCATACAAAGCCTGTGGCATTGCACGGTGCTGCAATGCAGTGCATTCAGAAAGTATTCAGACCCCTTCACATTTTCCATATTTTGCTACGTTACAGCCTTATTTTAAAATCATTTAATTATTTTTTTATCATCAATCTACACACAATATCCCATAATAAAAAGTGAAAACAGGTGTTTAGAAATGTTTGCAGTAATTAAAAAGAAATAACTGAAATATCACATTTACATAAGTATTCAGATCCTTTGCTATGACACTCAAAATTGAGCCTAGGTTCATCCTGTTTCCATTGTTATCCTTGAGATGTTTCTACAACTTGATTGGAGTTCACCAGTGGCAAACTAAATTGATTGGACATGATTTGGAAAGGCACATACCTGTCTATATAAGATCCCACAGTTGACAGTGCATGTCAAAGCAAAAACCAAGCCATGAAGACTAAAGAATTGTCTGTAGACCTCTGAGACAGAATTGTGTCGAGACACAGATCTGGGGAAGGGTATAAAACAATTTAGGGTATAAAACAGGCATTGCAGGTCCTGAAGAGCACAGTGGCCTCCGTCATTCTTGAATGGAAGAACCTTGGAACCACCAAGACTCTTCAAAGAGCTGGCTGCCCGGCCAAACTGAGCAATAGGGGGAGAAGGACCTTGGTCAGGGAGGTGACCAAGAACCCGATGGTCACTCCAACAGAGCTCCAGATTTCCTCTGTGAAGATGGGAGAACCTTCCAGAAGGACAACCATATCTGCAGCACTCCAACAATCAGGCCTTTATGTTAGAGTGGCCAGACGGAAGCCACTCCTCAGTAAAAGGCAGATTGAAATGGTGTTGAAATTTGGCCATTTGTCACTACTTTAGCTTTGGGATTCACATTTAGAGTTTTAATCCAGTTTATAAAAGTTGTTCCTAACCCATATTTTTCCAATACTTTATATAAAAAATCCCACTCTAACCTATCAAATGCTTTTTCTGCATCCAGAGCTACTGCTACACTTATTTCATTCCTCTTTTGTGCCAAATGCATTATACTAAGTAACCTAGTTACGTTATCTGCAGAATGTCTATTTTTAATAAATCCAGTTTGAACCATATGTACTAATTTTGGTAAATACTTAGACAATCTATTAGATAAAATTTTTGCTACTATTTTATAATCTGTATTCAGCAAAGATATAGGTCTATATGATGTTGGTTTTAAAGGGTCCCTATCTTTTTTTGGTATTACTGTTAAAATCGCTGTCGTAAAAGACTCTGGGAGGTTATGTGTTCTTTCCGCCTGCTGTATTACCTCCATAAAAGGAGGAATTAATAATTCTTTAAATTTTTTATAAAATTCTGGTAGGAACCCATCTTCTCCTGGGGATTTATTACTCTATAGTGATATTAAAACTTCTTTGACCTCTTTTAATGAAAAAGGTATATCTAATCCCATCTGTTCTTCTAAATTAAATTTAGGAAGGTTTATTTGTGCTAAAAAAAATTCTATCTCATTAGTATCTTTTTGTGATTCTGACTGGTATAGTTCAGAATACATTTTTTTAAAAGGTTTCATTAATTTCTAAAGGTTTATAAGTAATTTTATTTGTATTTATTCTAATGCCGTTAATCGTTCTCGAAGACTGTTCGGCTTTCAACTGCCAGGCAAGGACCTTATGTGATCTCTCTCCTAACTCATAGTACCTCTGTTTAGTTCTCATAATTGCTTTTTCTGTTCTGTATGTCTGTAATGTATTATATTGTAACTTCTTATTGATAAGTTGTCTTCGTTTCTCTTCCGTTACATACCTTTGAGATTCTTTTTCAATTAAAAAGGTCAACTAGGCAAGGATGCCCATTATCACCTGCTTTATTTGTCCTGGCGATAGAACCGTTAGCTGAACTAATTAGAACTGACCCAGATATTAAGGGTTTTAAAGTCAATCAGGAAGAATTTAAGATTAACTTATTTGCAGATGATGTTTTGATATACTTAACAAAACCATTAGATTCGTTGCGCAAACTATCTTTTAGATTAGAAGAATATGGAAAAATATCAGGTTATAAAATAAATTGGGATAAAAGTGAAATTCTACCCCTTACTAAAGGAGATTACACTCAATGTCGATTACTAACCCAATTTAGATGGCCATTAATTGGTATAAAGTATTTAGGTATAAGAATTGATAATGATATGAAGAACTTATATAAATTAAATTATTTATTATTATTAAGAAAAATAAAAGAAGACCTTGATAAATGGATGACATTACCAATAACATTAATAGGAAGAGTTAATGCCGTTAAAATGAATATATTTCCGAAGTTACAATATTTATTCCAAACATTACCAATACAAGTACCACAGAAGTTTTTTCAAGAGTTAAATAAATATGTGCGGAAATTTCTCTGGCAAGGTAAGATGTCAAGAATATCGTTGGAAAAATTGACATGGAAGTTTGATTCAGGAGGATTACAACTTCCGAACTTTAAGAAATATTATAAAGCAAACCAACTTAGATTTATTGCATCTCTTTTTGAAGAAAGAAAACCCGGCATGGACAAGAATAGAACTAGACAAAATAGGAGAAAATATACCAGAAGACTTTATATATAAATGGGAACCTAAATTGATACGGGGACTGAAAGAATCTCCATTATTAAAATACTTGATCGGATTATGGAATAAGGTAAATTTTGAGGATGAAACAAAAAAATCTTTATTAGGAAAGACTACTTTGATTCAAAATAGATTGATACCATTTACAATGGATAACCAGCTTCTATATAGGTGGCATCAAAAAGGAATTAGATATATAGGTGATTGCTTTGAAAAAGGTATATTGATGTCATTTGAACAATTGAAAAATAAATGTCATATATCAAATAATTCTCTTTTCTGTTACTTTCAATTAAGAGCTTATTTAAAAGATAAATTGGGTCAAACAATGTTATTGCCAAAATCTAAGGAAATTGAAAACCTAATTCAAAAAGGACAAATTAAAAAATGTACTTCTATTATATATAATCTAATTCAAAAAAAGGCCCCTAAACAAGGAATTCATATATCAAGGCGAAAATGGAAAACGGATTTAAATATTAATATTGATGGAACAAATTGGTCAAAACTATGCCTTGACAGTATGAAAAATACAATAAATGTTTGGTTTAGACTAGTACAATATAACTTTCTGCATCAATTATATATCACACCACAAAAATTAAAGAGAATAAATTCAAGTTTATCTGACCAATGTTTTCGGTGCAATCAAGAAATTGGTACTTTTTTTCATTCTACTTGGTCCTGTTCAAAAATACAACCTTTTTGGACAAACTTAAGAAGTTTTCTAGAACAAATTATCGGAATACAACTTCCATACAACCCAAGATTTTTGTTATTGGGTGATGTTGAAGGAATAAGACCACAACTTAAAATGAATAAATATCAGAAAGAATTTATAAAAATTGCATTAGCAGTAGCCAAAAAAACTATCGCAGTTACTTGGAAATCAGATTCCTATTTAAGTATGGACCTTTGGAATAATGACATTTCTAACTGTATCCCACTTGAAAAAATTACTTATAATTTAAGGAACAAATATGATACTTTTTTAAATATCTGGCGTCCTTATCTACAAAAGATGGGCCTATATATATATAGAAGAATTGTTCATATTCTCAATGGTTCTTTTGGGAGAGATGTACATATATATACAGTTTATTCTGTTTGGAATTCCATGGGGCGTGTGCAGGACCCCCAACACCCAGGCAATCTTTAATCTTTTTTTCTTTTCTTCTTTTTTCTTATTTGGGGTTAGTATAAGGGGGGGGTGGGGGGAACGGTGGGAGGGCTTGTTTTCTAAAAAGTTATGTAAAAATAAAAAATAAAAAATAAATAATTTTTTTTAAATTTAAAAAAAGTAAAAGGCAGATGACAGCCTGCTTGGAGTTTGCCAAAAGGCACCTAAAGGACTCTCAGACCATGAGAAACAAGATTCTCTGGTCTAATGAAACCAAGATTGAACTCTTTGGCATGAATGCCAAGCGGCATCGCTCATCACCTGGCCAGTACCATACCTACGGTGAAGCATGGTGGTGGCAGCATCATGCTGTGGGGATGTTTTTCAGCGGCAGGAACTGGGAGACTAGTCAGGATCGAGAGAAAGATGAACGAAGTAAAGTACAGAGAGATCCTTGATGAAAACCTGCTCCAGAGCGTTCTGGACCTCAGACTGGGGCTTAGGTTCACCTTCCAACAGGACAATGACCCTAAGCACACTGCCAATACAATGCAGGAGTGGCTTCTTGACAAGTGTGTAAATGTCTTTGAGTGGCCCAGCCAGAGCCCGGACTTGAACCCAATCGAACATCTCTGGAGGGACATGAAAATAGCTGTGCATCGACGCTCCCCATCCAACCTGACAGAGCTTGGGAGGATCTGCAGAGAAGAATGGGAGAAATTACCTAATGCAGGTGTGCCAAGCTTGTAGCATCATTCCCAAGAAGACTTGAGGCTGTAATCGCTGCCAAAGGTGCCTCAACAAAGTACTGAGTAAAGGGTCTGAATACTTATGTCAATGTGATATTTCAGTTATTTCTTTTTAATTACTTTGCAAAAATTTCTAAACACCTGTTTTCCCTTTTTTATTATGGGGTATTGTGATTGATGATTAAAAAAATGAAATGAATCAATTTTAAAATAAGGCTGTGACCTATGTGGAAAAAGTGAAGGGGTCTGAATACTTTCTGAATGCACTGTATATCAATTTGTGCTTTGGTGTTGTTGCATAAGCGTACAAGTGCAGGAATAGTCGAGTGTTCAACTGAAAGGATCCAAAATTATTGCTGATTGAAATTCTGGCAATGTAAATCACATAGGATGAACTGTTTCTCCTCAAAATGAGTTGTTCTTTTGCAAGTAAGGCAATTAACATCTTCATTGGTTACCCCCATCTCACCTCCTACTTAGACTCATCACCCTTTGCCATCCTTTGAATGTCCGACATGGATTTGTGGGTGTCTATTTCTCTTCCCTCAATCAGCTATCTGCTCCCAGCTCCCTGCTCCCTCGATCAGCTATCTGCTCCTGATCCTCTTCCAACCCTTCCGTTAATCTACTCCCAGGGACCTCTGGTCTTTCCTCTGACCTCATTTGAATTCCTCACTGCCCACCTCCCCCAACTCTCCTTGATCCCTTGGAATCTCCATGTTTCCCTATTTCCCTATCAGTCTGAAGAAGGGTCTCGACCCGAAACGTCACCCATTCCTTCTCTCCCGAGATGCAGCCTGACCTGCTGAGTTACTCCAGCATTTTGTGAATAAATCCCTATTAACAATCTCTTCTCCAATCCACTCCAATCTTCAAAAGTCTTCTCTGTCTTTTTTGTGGTTGCAAAGTCTGTTCCGTGTTCATTAACATCTCCCTCACACTTCATGAACCCAAGCTCAGGACCTACACCTTGGACCTATTGTTCCACTGCCCAATCTCACCTCCCAATGCAATCTTTTGCCCTGTTCCCATGACCTTCTCCCCAATCAGTGCGTAAAATCCTCAAAAAATCCATGGATCTTTTTGCCTGAAGATAGGCACAAAATGTTGGAATAACTCAGCCCCATTTTCCTGACATATGATCTCTTCCCTCTCCCACATCCTTTCCTCCCTTCGCTGTGAACTTGATATATCAGACTTTTGTGGCCTTGCTCAGAACTAGCATGTCTTCTGAGAACTTATGAAACTGCATACTATGCAACTATGCAACTATGATAAGGATTCCATTGGTATCAACAGTGCTTGTTTTGTGGCAGTACATGCAGATAAGGCACTCTGGAGCCTCTAACTCAAATGTAATTATTTTGTTCTCCGGCCAAGGAACAGGTATGTTTTATTAATTGTGGATAGTGAAACATTTTGTCAACAAAATTAGGAATAGGATAAACACAGACCCGGACAATAGAACACACTAGAAAGTTTGAAGGCTAATCAGTTAGCAATATAGTAGGACATTATAAAAAGCTAAGGAAATGAAATATTATCAACCATCAATCGTTTTGCAAGGTGGTTAGATGACAGAAATAACATGAATACATAAATACCCTGGATAATTTGAGGCCGTGAATACCTTTTTTGATCAGTTGGATTGTTTACAGGAGTCTCACCCATTGTTTTCTTTTGCACTTCCCCTATGCAACAATCATTTAAGAAACATGCATAGGATGTTTAGAGGGATATGGGGCAAACGCTCACTAGTAGGTCTAGTATAGATGGAACATGTTGATTGGCGTGGGTAAATTGGGTCGAATATGACTATGTGTAGCATTGTAAATCCGTCAGGCAGCAGTCAGGTACAAATGATTAATCCATAGCTAACCATTTTAGATGGGGATCCACACCAGCTTCATCTTTACCTCTTCTCAGTAAAAAGCTTGAAGGTGATGGCCAGCTGCTGCAAAGAGGGGACCTTGTTTATCCATCACTACTTTAGTCAATATCCTAAGGTTAACCATCAGCTCAAGTTGGCTTTATAGGGATTGTGTTTTGATTAGAGTAATCACAGAAACAGGCCCTTCTGCCCAAATCATCCATGTCGACCCAGGATGCTCCATCTAAGCTAGTCGCATTTGCCAACGTTGGCCCATATCCCTCTAATCCTCTCCTATCCATGTACCTGTCCACATTTTAGTTTTAGTTTTAATTTTAGATATACAGCGCGGAAACAGGCCTTCAGCCCACCGAGTCCACACCGACCAGCGATCCCCGTATATTAACACAATCCTACACACACACGGGACAATTTATACCTATACCAAGCTAATTAACCTGGGAGGAAATTGAAGATCTCGGAGAAAACCCACGCACGTCATGGGAAGAACGTACAAACTCCGTACAGACAGCACCCGTAGTCAGGATCGAACTCGGGTCTTCGGTGCTGCAAACACTGTAAGGCAGCAACCACTGCGCAACGTGCTGCTGTGTATTTTTTAATTTTGTTATATCTGCCTCACATACTTCCTCAGGCAGCTCGTTTGTTATATGTGCCACCCTCTGTGTGAAAACGTTGGCCCTGAGGTTGCTATTAAATTTTACCCTCTTACCTATTCCCTCAAATTCCCCTATCCTGGGAAAAAGTACTTTTCACTCTATCTATTCAAAGATAGGTTGATTCTTTACAATAAAATCTGAACAATCATTTACCCATATAGTTTGTCTTCAAGATAGATCAAAATGCTGAAGTACCTCAGCGGGACAGGCAGCATCTCTGGAGAGAAGGAATGGGTGAAGTTTCAGGTCAAGGCCCTTCTTCAGATATTTCTTCAAGATCTTTCACCATTAAAGAGATTTAGCCGCCAGTTTTCAGATATTTTTGTATTTGCCTCTTTCACCGTCTTTTAAATTCAATCATTTGTTCAAATTCATTTAACTTCTTCTCAGTCTCATACATAATTGATTCATCCTTATGGACTATATTGTTTACTCCAGTAAAAGTCAATCTGTTTTCCATAACAAACTTTAAACCTATCCATCATACTTGTTATTCTTCATTGAAATCCACTCAATGTCACACTATATTCCAAATGTAGTCCAGTCTATAAGCATACAAGGTTAAAATAATCTGTTTTGATAGAATCAATTCCTCTTTTTGCCACCCATAACTAAGCTAGTTGTTTATAATAGCTTCAATTTGATGAGGAAAATAAGATCAGATGTCAGTACAATTAATATAATGTGGCTTAACATTATCACATTTTGTGGCATGTGATTAAATTGCATGATATCCATTATTGTTTGTCAATAAAAACATTCAGTAATAGCATATAAAAAACAGACAATAACTTATTTAAGAATATAACAAAGGAAGCGAGAGGACAATGTGAATATTGGCACCTTAGAGAATAATGCTGGTAAAGTAGCTAGGGGGACAAGAAATAGCAAAGGGGTATAAGAACATTTTGTATCAGTCTTTTCAGCCGAATATATTATGGACATCCCATTCATACTAAAATATGGGGCAGAAACTAAATCCATCAACATCAATGAAGTATTTGCGTTAGTCAAATCAAGGGAGCAATAAACCAGTAAGCCCCTACATTTGATGATTTTTATTCTAGGATCCTAAAAGTAGGAACTTATTAAAATAGGTGGGAGGTGATAGGTGGATTACCATCTCTGATTGGAATGTTACCGGATCATCTACAATTGGAATTACGTGAGAATCAACCATTAAAGATGTAATGGTTGAACATTTAGTAAGTTGTGACAGACACAAAATGTTGGAGCAACTCAGTGGGTCAGGCTGCATCCCTGGAGAACATGGAGAGGTGACATTTTGGGTCAGGATCCTTCTCCCATGAAGGATCCCGCTCTGAAACGTTACCTGTCCATGTTCCCCAGGGATGCTGCCCGACCTGTTGTTACTCCATCAGTTCCTGTCTTTCCTTGGTAAACCAGCATCTACGGTTCCTTGTTTATACTTTTATGTGGGTGTGTGCCTTGTTGCTTTTCACTTAATATGGCTGTATGGTAACTCAAATTTCACTGTACCTTAATTGGTACATATGACAATAAACTGACCTTGAAACCTTGAACCTTAAAATACTTGTAACCTTATCAAGCTAAGTCAACCTGGCTTTGTGAAGGGGGTGCCTTGCCTTGTCTGACAAATTCATTAGATGAAATTTCAGCTATAGTGGATATGGGGAACCAGTAGATGTTTATTTTGTTGGTTTTTTTAACTTTTTTAATTTGTTTTTTCCATATTTTTATATTTGGTTTTTCAAAAGACATTTGACAAGGTACCCACATTCCCATCAACTCCTCACAGATTCTACCAATTACCTACAAACCAGGAGTGATATTCTGGTCCCCAATTAACCTTCAAAACCACATGTCTTTGGGATGAGGAAAAGAACCTGGTCACAAGGAGAACATGCAACTCCTCACAGTCCGCCTAGGAGTCCGCCAAGGAGGACCAAGCTGATCTACTGGTTGCAAAACACTTTAATCCCCCTACCCATTCCCACACTGACTTTTCTGTCCTAGGCCTCCTCCATTGTCAGAGTGAGGCTAAATGTAAATTGGAGGAACAGCATCTTATATTTCGCTTGGGCAGCTTACAGCCCAGTGGTATGAATATTGATTTATCTCGCTTCATGTAACCCCTGCACCCCCCCTCTCTCCATCCCTCCCCACCCAAGTCGTACCAGCTTCAAAATCGTCTTGTTGAGTCTCATTGTCTGTACTCATTCTCACCTAGCAAACAGCGAACAATGGCCTGTTTCCTTTATCATCATTACTTTCATGCATTTCTTTCATTCATTTGTTCATAACTACATAAGTTCATAATTTCTAGGAACAGAATTGGACTATTCAGCCCATCAAGTTTACTCTGTCATTCAATCATGGCTGATCTATCTCTCCCCCCTCAACCTCATTCTTCTGCCTTCTCCCTATAACCCCTGACACCTGCACTAATGAAGAATCTATCTATCTCTGCCTTTAAAATATTCATTGGCTTGGCTCCAATAAAAGTTTCAAAATATGTTTGGACATCATTTACAAAACCAACATAGAACCCTATTGTACAGCACATAATGGTCCCTTCGGCCCACAATGTCTATGCCGAACATGTTCATTAGTGATTGGAGCAGAATTAGGCCATTCGGCCCATCAAGTCGACTCCATCATTCAATCATGGTATCTATGGACGGCTATGGTGGTGCAGCGGTAGAGTTGTTGCCTTACAGCACTTGCAGCACTTGCAGCACCGGAAACCCAGGTAAGATCCCGACTACGGGTGCTATCTGTATGAAGTTTGTACATTCTCCCCATGACCGCGTGGGTTTTCTCCGAGATCTTCAGCTTCCTCCCACACGGGTATGTAGGTTAATTGGCTTGGTGTATGTGTAAAATTGTCCCTATAG
This sequence comes from Rhinoraja longicauda, assembly GCF_053455715.1. Taxonomy (NCBI): domain Eukaryota; kingdom Metazoa; phylum Chordata; class Chondrichthyes; order Rajiformes; family Arhynchobatidae; genus Rhinoraja; species Rhinoraja longicauda. The sequence continues at coordinate 57,866,065 of NC_135953.1, read as the reverse complement.
TGTGTAGGATAGTGTTAATGTGAGGGGATCGCTGGTCAATGCAGACTTGGTGGTCCGAAGGGCCTGCATCCACACTGTATCTCTAAACTAAACTAAGTATCTAGATATGTCTAGAACATCATCGGCTGTATCTCTCGTTTCCCTTTCCCCAGACTCTCAGTTTGAAGAAGCGTCTTGTCCCGAATCATCACCTATTCCTTTTCTCCTGAGATGTTGTCTGACCCATTGAGTTACTCCATCTTCTTGTGTCTATCTTCGGTTTAAATCAGCATCGACAGTTCCTTCCAACACTGGTCAATGTTGAACTCAGGTCACTGGATATGTGACGAAGCAGCTCAACTAGTTGCACGATTGTGCTTCCTCTGGACCTCAGATACAATAGCAGCCATACCCGCCTACAAGGCAGAGCAAGTATAAGGCGCTAAATGCTCTTGGTTTCTAAAGGTTTTGGACACAAGGAACTGCAGATGCTGGTTGACCAAAAAAAAGATACAAATTGTCAGAGTAACTCAACGGGTCTGGCAGTATCTCTGGAGACATGGATAGGCGACGCTTTGGTGTGGGACCCTTCTTCAGATTCATTGTTGTAGGGGGAGAGGACTGAGAGAAGAGGTGGAGGTGGGACAAGGCTTGGCAAGTGCTAGATGCATATAGACGAGAGAGGGATGTTATTAGCAGATGGTGGACATAGAGGGGGGGGAAGGACAATGTAAGATAAGGAGAGAAGAGGAGTAAAGTATGAAGCCAGAGGAAGGGATATAGGTGGAAGGGGATGGGCAAAGGGGATAGAGGGGGCGGGATAGTGGGAGAAATGGGTGCACTTCCAGTTGGGGCACAGGGAAGAGGGGTAAAAAAGATGCGCGGGAGGTGAGTTTTTTACTTAAAATTGTAGAACTGAATGTTCATATTATTGGGTTACAAGCTGCCCAAGTGGAATACTGTTCACTGTACGTCAGTACACGTGACAATAAACTAAACTGAAACTGAAACCTGCAAAACCATTGATTTCTGTGATCTTCATTGATTTCTGTGCCTCTTATGCTCCTTTATGATCCGTGGTCACCTCATTCAGTAATAAGGCAGTTGCTTTGGACAATAAACTAAACTGCACTGCATTGAACTGCACTGAACTGCACTGCATTGAAAAAGGCATTTTGTGTTCCCTCAGCAGCAGTCTCCACCTTGACGGTGAATAACTCACTGGAAACCTGGAATGCATTCATAAGTATCCAATCTAACAGATTGACTTGAGGCTCAGGGTAGAGTCTAAGTACACCATGCTGAAACACAACCTAACAATTCCTCTTCCAAACTCTACTAAAGATTTATATGTGAATTGCTAAGGTATGTTTTGAACATAGATTTAGAAGGATAAAGTGTTTGAAATACAGTCCCATCATTTCAAATGCTGCCTGAATGTAATTATGTGATAAAACCTTTTATTACACTTCAGCCTGCATTAGCTATAAACCTTGCAGCAAGATCACATTAAACCCATTAGCAAATTATTCCAAATGTAATCTTGGTTTAGAAGATTTCTAAGCCGGAAACCATAGAAACAATTTGGGGACTGAAAATATATCAAATGAGTAAATTCTCAATAGTACTCCCACCTGCTAGGAACTCCAAGTGAATGTCAGGATGGAGGACAATGAAATAATCATAGTAAACACTCTTGTCTCTGGGTCATTGCCATTGTGTCCAACAGGAGTGTCCAACAGGATAAAATGGTGCATTTTACATTAAACAATTACATTGTAGAAATGGTAGAACCGATGGCCAAAAATAAAGCTGAGATGAGGAAAATGTTTTTAAAGATTCTTTTTGGCTAAGCTTCTAATGACATCTTTGATGGTAATCCATCCTGCTTTATATAGTATTTGGATCCAAAAATGACAGGGATCCATGTATTCATTCATTGAGTGTAAATTGCACCTGGACTAATAGGGATCCAATGCTTCCTGAGAGTGAGTTGCCTTTCATATTAGAGTGGCAGTTCTCAACTCAAGCCCAAATATCAAACCCTGCTCTTATAGTCAGGATATACTGCAGATAAGTAATCCCTCTGACTGTAATTTTTATTAATGCATATTAATGGTTCAATGGTTCACAGGATATTTATTGTCACATATGCAATTAAACATACCACAGTGAAATTCATATTGCATATAATGCTGGCACCTCATTAAAGAGATCTTGTAACTTTTTGCATCCCTTTAAAAAGAATGGACTGAAAACTTTCCCGCTCCAATAAAAAAAAGTCCTGAATTTATTTAAAACTTTTTATGTCCTATTCAAAACATCCAAAAGTTATTTACGGTAGGTTAATATTTACTATGTGAAATGGTGGAAAAATTACAGATGAAGTTTAATCCAAGAAAGTGTGAGGTGCTGCACTTTGGGAGGTTGAGTGTAAGGCCAAAATATACAGTTTATGGAAAGACCCTTAATAGCATTAATGTACAGAGGGATCTTGGGGTCCAAGCCATCGTGCCCTGAAAGTGCCCACACAAGTTATAGAGAGGTAAAGAAGCCATATGGAATGCTTGACTTCATGGGTCCGGGTATTGAGAAGGGAGTCAGGAGGTATTGATGCAGCTTTATAGAACTTTGGTTCGGCTGCAGATACAATAACGGCATTTAAGAGGATTTTGGATAGCCACATGGGTATGCAAGGAATGGAGGGATATGGATTATATGTAGGCAAATGGCAATAGTTGAGTTTGGATTCATGTTCGGCCCAGACATTGTGCTCCACAGGGCCTGATCCTGTCCTGCATTCATCTATGTTTTACTTCCTGGAATGGATGGAATGGAATACTTTATTGACGCATGTGACCTGGCCCAGTGAAATTCTTTGCTTGTATACCCAATGTATATGGCGCTGACAAAGTTACAAAGCACGCCGGCTCCTTTTGTACTCCTCCTCCCACCCCCCCCCCTCCCCAGCCCCCCATGGCGGTTCTCCCACACCATCCTATGTTCTATATGTTATCCCTTTGTCATGGAGATATAACAGCATCCAATGTGTGCACAGCAAGGTCCCAGAATAGAACAATGTGATACTGAGGCCAATTCTCTGAATGCATTCAAGGATAGCGGAGTCAGGGGGTATGGGGAGAAGGCAGGAACGGGGTACTGATTGAGAATGATCAGCCATGATCACATTGAATGGCGGTGCTGGCTCGAAGGGCCGAATGGCCTCCTCCTGCACCTATTGTCTATTGTCTATTGTCTATTGACCACAATACAATGTAGAAGTATTAATTAGTGACAGGTAACCACCAGTAACCTGTGGGTTGTGTGCTTCTTTGAAATACTTTCAAGGGACTTGTTTACATTTACCTACGAGAGAAGGCAGGATGATGCTTTACTGTTTCATTAGTCAAGTGGAGAGTGGTAATCGGAGGAAAAGGATCCTGACCTGTCCAGGCCAGATCTTTCATTCAGTTCCATATGTGGCAGGCAATGGACACAGCGAGGTAACTACAGATGATGATGGTGAAGATTTACCCCAGTGTTTCTTTCAGGCCTCTCTTTTAGAGTCATGAATTCATAAAGTTTGGAAACTGGCTCTGTGGCTCACAAAATCCATGCCAACCATCAAGTACCCACTGACACTTATTCTCCATTTACCCCGTGTTAACCTCTTCATACTACTATTAACTATCCCCTTACCCCAATTCCACTCTCATCTAGTAACTAGAGCCAATGTTCAGTGGCCAATTCACCCACATGTCTTTAGGATGTGGGAGAAAATGAGAGCAACAATAGGAAGCCCATGCAGTCAAGGAAGAACATCCAAATGCCATATTGTTACCACTGGAGGTCAGGATCAAACCTAAGTCAATCAGGAGCTGGAAAGCAACATCTCTACTAGCACACCACTGTACTGTCCAAATTCATACGATTGTTTGAAGTATGTTTTCAATAATTGTACAGGATTTAGAGCAATCATCCTTTATGCCATTTTTAAATTTTGTCATTTCTAGATAAATGCGTGAACTTCAATTTGCATTTCCTCGCCACTAATCCCTGTACAAGCTTTATCATTTTCTGTAAATGAGTTGGTAAATGGGGTCACAAAAATCAAAGTCAAATGTAAATGCTCTCATTATTTATTAATCTTTTTGAAATTAATAACAGTTGGCCTACATGACTAATTAGCTGTAAAACCACTTTGTGAACAAGTAATAGGATACGATTTATATCTGACATACAGCAATTTTGCCACATATTGCAACAATTTAAGTTTGTTCTATGATGTGCTAGGAACTATTTTTGATCAGATGTTTTCCTGAGGAATCTCAATGTCAACATATTGTTTTGTGCAGATGTAAATGAATAAAAATGGATTGAAACAGAACAGCTCATCTGTTGAGTCCATCTCAATCTATAAAAGAGTAACATGGCCAATCTGTCTTTAAATGAGGTTAAATGTTTTTTCAATGTTAATCAAGGAATACTTTATCCTGCATTTGTACACTGAACTGTAATCATGTATAGTCTTTCCACTGACTGGATAGCACATCACCAAAAACCTTTTGCTGTACCCCTGTGACAATAAACTAAACCAAACTAAAACTAAACCAAACTTTGCCCATGAAATTAAGAAGTGAAAATTCACAAGGGTTAAATTAATGACTTTAATGACTATAATGATTTATTATTTACGTAAAGCTTCAGTTTAAATTGATTTGCATATGCTTCAATTGAAACAAAAATGTTATTGTAAAATTACAACTGCATCATACTGAATTAAGATAATATAATATTCATGACTACTGAATGCATCTACAAATTCAATCAAGCATCCACTATTAATAATGTATCATGTATTACTGTAACAAGCAGTAACATTTCAAAACAAGTGAAAAGATAACGTAATTGATCTGTAGAACATTAGTGCCAACTCTAAAAACAAAAGTAAAATGTTTCAAGTACATCTGGAAAAAAAATTACATAGTGGCTGGAAAAACCTAAAATCATCCACTTCACAAGAATATTAAATAGGGTATTTTTGTCTTTGCTCTAAAGGACTTATGCTTCCTTGTCACTAAAAGTTAAATGCAAGTACAGCAAGTAGTAACACAGGCAAAGTTGTGTGTTGGCATTTACTTCAAGTGAATTTGAGAGCAGGAGAAATTTTATTGGATCCTGGTTAAACTGCATCAGGGGCATTGTGCACTTTTTCCTAAAGGATAGAGATGCCTGCAAATGGGAGTGCAATACAGATTCACCAGATTGCTTCCGGGAATAGGGTAATGTTCCATAGAGGAGCGATTAAGAAGACAGAACTCTTTGGAGCTTTGAAGAATGAGAAGAATTTTTGGGGGGTGACACTGCAGTGAAGTGGTAGAGTTGCTGCCTTACAGCGCCAGAGACCCGGGTTTGATCCCGGTGCTGATGCAGGATCAAACCCTTTCTGTGACCACATGTGAAGATTTTCTCTGTGTGCTCCATACTCCAATACTCCCATACTCCCATACTCCAAAGATGCACAGGTTTGTAGGTTAATTGGCTTAGGTAAAATTGTAAATTGTCCCTAGTGTGTGGGATAGTGTTAGCGTACGCTGTGGGCCGAAGGGTCGTTTTTTGTGCTATATCTCTAAAATTTGTTTTCATTACAACATCCAAAAATCTTATGGGTCTTGGGTTGTGATATTCCTTGGCAGAGGTCACATTTCAAAATAAGAAGTCAGCAGGTTCATGACTGAAATGGAAAAATGTTCTTCAACTAGAACGTTGTGAATCTTTAGAATTCAGTACCCAAGATCACTGACTGTATTCAAGATGGAATTTGAAAACCGTTTGGCTACAAAGGGAATTAACAGATATGGTATGCGACAGGGCTGCAACTGTTTACCATATATATTAATGATTTGGATGAAGAAATTAGAAGCAACACTAGCAAGTTTGCAGATGACACAAAGCTGGATGGCAGTGTGAACTGAGAAGAGGATGTTAGGAGGTTGCAGGGTGACCTGGACAGGTTGAGTGAGTGGGCAGATGCATGGCAGATGCAGTATAATGTAAATAAATGTGAGGTTATCCAATTTGGCGGCAAAAACAAGGAAGCAGATTATTATCTCAATGGTGTCAGGTTAGATAAGGGGGAAGTGCAGCGAGCCCTGGGTGTCCTTGTACCAGTACCCTATACAACTGAAAATTGATATGCAGGTACAGCAGGCAGTGAAGAAATGGCATGTTGATCTTCATAACGAGAGGATTTCAGTATAGGAATAAAGAGGTCCTTCTGCAGTTGTATAGGGTACTGGTAAGACCACATCTGGTGTATTGCGTACAGTTTTGTTCTCCTAATTTGAGGAAGGACATTCTTGTGATTGAGGCAGTGCAGCGTAGGTTCACGAGATTGATCCCTGGGATGGCAGGACTGTCATATGAGGAAAGATTGAAAAGACTAGGCTTGTATTCACTGGAGTTTAGAAGGATGAGAGGGGATCTTATAGAGACATATAAAATTATAAAGGGACTGGACAAGCTAGATGCAGGAAAAATGTTCCCAATGTTGGGAGAGTCCAGAACCAGGGGCCACAGTCTTAGAATAAAGGGGAAGCCATTTAAAACTGAGGTGAGAAGGAACATTTTCAGCCAGAGAGTTGTGAATTTGTGGAATTCTCTGCCACAGAGGGCAGTGGATGCCAAATCACTGAATGAATTTAAAAGAGAGTTAGATAGAGCTCTGGGGGCTGGTGGAATCAAGGGATATGGGGAGAGGTTGGGCACAGGTTACTGATTGTGGATGATCAGCCATGATCACAATGAATGGCGGTGCTGGCTCAAAGGGCCGAATAGCCTCCTCCTGCATCTATTTTCTATGTTTCTATGTTTCCATGGTACAAGAAAAGGCATTAGTACAAGAATATGGCATTGGTACAAGAAAACGGGATTGAGATAAAAGGTCAGCCATGATTTTGTTGAACACTGAGGGGCCGAATATTTGTGCTATATACACAAATAATCATTCCAGAGAAGAGGAAACCCGACTGCAGGAGCCATTTTGTTTATTATTATATTACTTTGTATCTTGCTGTATTATTTTTGGACACCAGGGGGTTGTCCTGAGATGACTGTTGGAGTTTATGTAATAGACTGGGAGGAGCTATGGGTGGGGCCAGAATTATGCATATAACTGACCTAATGCTTCAGTGACACGCCAAGAACCTGCTGACATAAGGTTAGCAGGCCATACAAGTCAAGCCTAATAAAACATAAGGTTTTATTCAGTAACAGGATAGAGAAGGAGTGTCGGTGAGAAACTAAGTTCTTACTACAATCAAACAAGTTAACAACGGGAGATATACGAATCTGTTTTGTATTTTGCTTCAATAAATAACTAACTGCAATGTCGTGAAGATCTCTCTGTTGTTGTGATTTGCATCAAGAACCACCTTCGTCAATGGTAAGCTTTGGGGCTTTATAAGAAGAAAAAAGCTGGCCGCTACACCGACCATCCCTCTGCAGGGTCCACAATGTGGCTCGTCGACCCTGAACATGCAAGACTTCTCTAACATCCACAAGTATCAAGTCAGAATTATGAGGCATTATTGCTCCCTCACCTGAAAGTCAATTTCAGGGACCTTGACAGTGTTCAGCAAAGAACTATCTGCTTGGCCATCACATACTCCTTCTATCACTAACTAATCAAGGCTAGATATGTTACCAGGATACACAATGAGGAAATACCAGCACCAAAGAACGTCTGCAAATCAAACAGTTCATGATTTTCAAGGAAAGTTCTATCACCACATTCATCAGTCTATAGGATTAAAGAGGTTTCACTTATTAATTTTGTAACAATCTTTCATAAAGTCCAAACAATTTTTTTCAGGGACTTCCTGCTCTTAGAGACAAAGAGTTTGCCTTTGTCCTTATTTCAATGATTAATGATTTCAATAATCCCATTTACTTGTCAGTGAATCTGTTTTGTTGTCCTACAAAACAAATTAGGAATAATTCAGAAACTTCACCAAATTGTGGATGGGAAGAGGAGATATGCAGATGACCTGTTCCTTTGGAAAACCATTGTTGAGAAGGAGATTGTCCAAACATATCTTGAGCAGTCGGCATCATGTTACCACTCAGTCATTGAGTTTGTTTAAGATTTTTCTCTTTTTTCCTTCTTTTCTAGGGGAAGAGGTCTTCTCAAACAATGTATTCTTGAAATGAATTTACATACTTCATTATCAATGCTAAAACTGGAAATTCTAAGTTTGACATATTCCTTTTAAAAGATAAATGTTTCACTGTGGATTCATTAATGTTTAATCACTCTTTATTATTCTGCTTTATTCTTGCTTGATCTTATGATTAACATTTTTTTTGAAAAATAAAGGCATTATGATAAATTCAACATTGAAAAGAAAACAAATCTTATAGCAATAGGATTACATAGAACTAATGTGAACGGGAAATGGTCGGCATAGACTCAATGGGCTGAAGGGCCTGTTTCCATGCCACATCTCGAAATTAAACTACAAGTATGTTTTGCGATGGAATTTTGAATTCTAATCCTTGCATCTAACATGTAACTTGGAATTGTGATTGCAGTAGCCATTTCAACTAATTAGAGATTATAGTTTTGGTCTCCTAATTTGAGGAAGGCCATTATTGTTTTTGAGGGAATGCAGCGTAGGTTCACCAGGTTAATTCCCGGGATGGCAGGAGTGCCATATGATGAAAGAATGGATTAGCTGGGCTTGTATTCACTGGAATTTAGAAGGATGTGAGGGGATCTTATAGAAACATATAACATCCTTAAAGGATTGGAAAGGGTAGATGCAGGAAAATGTTCCCGATGTTGGGGGAGTCCTGAACCAGGGGTCATAGTTTAAGAATAAGGGGTAGGCCATTTAGGACTGAGATGAGGAAAAACTTTTTCACCCAGAGAGTTGTGAATCTGTAGAATTCCCTGCCACAGAAGGCAGTGGAGGCCAATTCACTGGATGTTTTCAAGAGAGAGTTAGATTTAGTTCTTTGGGCTAAAGGAATCAAGGGATATGGGGGAAAAGCAGGAACGGGCCAGTGATTTTGAATGATTAACGATGATCATATTGAATGGTGGTGCTGGCTCGAAGGGCCAAATGGCCTACACCTGCACCTATTTTTCTAATGTTTTTATATAGATTATAGATAAATTTCCTGAATAAAAATGCACAAAACAACACTTTTCAAAGTTGCTGGATGGTTTATCGCATGGAATTGTTGAAAGTATACATTAATATACTAGGTACAAAATGATCAATGACCATATACATGTACTTATGGCACCCTGTTTCTTATGGCAGGGTAAAAGGGGCACCTTGTAATTTCACCATTCTTTTGATTTTATTAATGGAACGCCTGCATCTAAGACCATAGAAGTAAAGAGTTAGACAAAAGATAGACACCGAATGCTGGAGCAACTCAACGGATCAGGCAGCATCTCTGGAGAAAAAGTATAGGTGAGGTTAGAACCCTTCTTCAGACTGAAAGTGGAGGTTGGGGGGGTGGGGGGGGGTGCGGGGGGTGCGGGGTTGTACGTTGGGAAAATGAACCTGGCGTGGGATAATTTGTAACTTTGTTGACACCCTTTATGTGGCGACTCTTTGCATACCTTGGGTATGTAAAACAAAGAATTTCACTGTGACTTGTCACATGTGACAATAAAGTATTTATTCATTCATTCATTCATTCATTCATTCATTCACTCAATGGTCAATGGTCAATGGTGGTTTTATTGCCACATGTGAGAAGTGCAAGAACACAGTGCAATTATGTTCTTACAAACAGTCGAGAAAGATGACACATAGCCTATCATCGTTGCACCAAATCTTTACATGCGCAATCCAGAACCCATTGTTCTTTATTTAAGTATTTATTACTTGTTTTTTCCAAAATAAGATCATTCCTTGTCACAAAACAGCCCAAGCTCCAATAAGAGTAAACAAACACAAGTTCTTAAATTCACTTCTCAGTGTAAAGATCTTGAATCATGGGTGCTCTATACTTTGTAGTATCTCTAAGAGATCCAGGTGGCTTTCATATAACACTTCCTCTGTGGCAACACCAAGGACACCCAAGATGATTGTGCGGAGATCAGTCTTCCAGCAGAGTAGAAAGGTGGAAAGTCAGAATTTTGTCAGGACTTCTTGTGCTCCATTACTTTGGTGAAAGCTCTGATTACAAATGGGATTTCATCCCCTTTCCCTCAACAATGAAAGGCCTATTCCACACTGTGGGATTTTCTTCTATGTTTCCAAGGAGATAAGCACCTCTGTTCAGTCAAGCTGGAGGTCTTGCCATCATGGAGGTCAGATGTGACCCCGCTTTAATTTCCTTCAGTCCATTACTTAGTTGGATTTGTGTAATGTTCTTTGCTTCCTCCTACTATCTTCCCCCCCAACTCAATCCCCACTCCCCCTGTCCCACCCTCAACTTGATTTCATTCAATTTCTTCTTGAAATTCTCAATGTACCTCCCATCGTGTGTCTCTCATTATTGATGGAAGGGAAGAGAGGAATCAAATTTATACGGTCTTACTCCTGTAAAAGACAAAGCAGTGCATGTTGCAGTGCTATAAATGTTGTGAAGATGTATATGGGTGCACCTTGAAGAACGGAGAATAACGTGTTTTAACTATTGTACCAGCCAATGTTGCTAGTTTAGTCCTGCCTCCTTCAATAAAGAATGTTCCTCTGCTCTAGTTCTGAATTAGTAAGTACTCACAATAGTGAGTCTACCATCAGTATACTAAGCATTGGCATTTGTCATGTACACTGTGGATGGTTCGATTATAATCATGTATTGTCGTTCCACTGACAGGTTAGCACGCCACAAAAGCTTTTCACTGTACCTCGGGACATGTGACAATAAACTAAACTAAACTAAACATTATTGTGGATACGCAGGTTCATTTATATAGTGAACTCAGAGACTAGTTAAAAGTTTTTTCATAAATGCAAAGAAAGTAATGTTATTAATTATGAACATATGTGGAGCAAATTAGAAAACGGGCTCACAAAAACTCTCTTGAAGAATAATGTGAAAGTTTAATCCTTTACTATTTCTGGCACTTGAATAATAACATGCAAAATGTTAGACCCATCCATTATTCTTTTGCTTTATCATTTGCCTCACACAAGTCTAATTCTTAGCATACCTGTTTCAAAATATTTAACCCAAAAGGTTGGTAGAAATAACCCAGAGTTTTGTTGAATTGTTTCTGACTCTATTTTCCATGCTTCACTGCACCAAACACGGCATGATTATTAAAGAAAACCTGCAAAAATTGCAACTCAGCACTGATGACATTCAGTTCCACCCTGCTGCTTCAACACAATGCACCACTGATGATTTTTTTTTGTTTTTGGAGAAAGTTCTGCTCAAGGCTTGTATTGATGGTCATGTAGCATAAAATAATGTAAAATAGCCAAGCATACAGCTTATTCTTTTGAAATCTTAACATGTCCTCAATGTCAGATGAACTCAACATTGGATTCAATCAGAACCCTCAGCTTAATGTGTAGAAAGGAACTGCATACTGAAAAGGAACATACCAAAGTTATTCACAGAGTGCTGGAATAACTCAGCGGGCCAGGCAGCATCTGTGGAGAAAAAGGATGGGTGATGTTTGGGGTCGAGACACTTCGGCAGTCTGAAACATTATCCATCCTATTTCTCCAGAGATGCCCCCTGACCCGCTGAGTTACTCCAGCACTTTATGTCTACCCTCAACTTAATGAAGCATTTCTTCTAGCCTACATGGTTAATTTCTGATTAATTTTCAATTTCCAAATTTGGTGGTCAAAAGTTAAAGTTGAAGTTTTTTCCCTTTTGATTTTTTCTTTTTGTTTCCCTGGCTGTGAACAAATAAAATTCATCTCTTAACACTTTCCAGTGTTATTTCAGCTGGACAATCCAAACTGCAGAGGATGCAGAGGAATGTGCAGAAAAAGAAGTGCAGAGGGTTTACCAGAATAATATCTGGGCTAGGGAATATTAACTACAGTAAGTGGTTGGACTGACTTTGATTGTTTTCTCAGGAACACTGGAACTTGCAGAAACACCTGTTTTTCCTTGCAAGGCTTAGAAAGTTTGGTACGTCTCCTACAACCCTCACCAGAGAAATTGCAGAGAAATTGTGGACGCAGCCCAGACCATCACACAAACTAACCTCCCTTCCATTGACTCCATTTATACCTCATGCTGCCAGCAGCATAATCAAGGATAAATCACACCCTGGCCACTCCCTCTTCTCCCCTCTCCCATCAGGCAAAAGGTATAGAAGTGGGAAAACGCACACCTCCAGATTCAAGAACAGTTTCTTCCCAGCTGTTATCAGGCAACTGAATCATCCTACTACATCTAGAGAGCAGTCATGAACTACTATCTATCTCGTTGGTGATACTCGGACTATCCTTGTTCAGATTTTACTGGCTCTACCTTGCACTAAACGTTATTCCCTTATCATGTATCTGTACACTGTGGAAGGCACGATTGTAATCATGTGTTGTCTTTCCAGTAAATGGATCGCACGCAACAAAAGCTTTTCACTGTACCTCGGTAAACGTGACAATAAACTAAACTGAAACTAAAACTGTACTGACCAGATAGAAGTATATAAGGTTTTGAGAGGCGTAGATTGGGTAGATAGCCAGAACCTTTTCCCCCAGGATGGAAATGTTCAATACTAGAGGGCATAGTTTAAAAGTGAAGGGGAAAAAGTCAAAAAGAGATTTGTGGGGCAAATTTTTTACAGAGAAGGTGGTGAGTGCCTATAATACACTGCCAGGGTTGGTGGTTGAGGCAAATGCAATAGTAGTATTTAAGAGTATTTTGTATAAGTATATAGATATGCAACAAATAGAGGGATATGGTTTAAGTACAGGCAGATAAGACTTGGTCTTGGCATTATGTTCAGCACAGACTTTAGGGGCTGAAGGGCCCATTCTTGTGCTGTACTGTTCATTGTTCTATGTCCTATGTTCTACGAGGCATACAGTCCATCTTGGGAGCATAGTAAAACCACAAAAGATTTTCTGACTGTTTTCTAATTATTGACCAATTTTGACCAGGTTGCTATATCTGCCATTTGATTCAGACCGATATAAGCAATGCCCCAATATGTATATTTACTGCCTGTTCTGTACATATTTGTAGTGCACTTCCTGGAAATATGGGCATCCAACTTTAATCCTTCCAACAAGGAATTTCCATTCTAAAATTAAGCACAATGTTTAATTACTTCCTCTGGTAATTTTGAAACTTCAAAACTTTGAATGTCGAGATGCCTTTCAATGTCACATAATACATGTGCCACTAGAAAGTCAGCTCTATTGTCATTGACTGTTAGTGTGTGTTCATGCCTATCCATAAACATACATTGAGGGAAATGGAATTCACTTTTATATGACACCTTTCAGAAGCTTCTTGCACTGACATAGAGTTAATAGCAGTGAGCTGCTGTAACGTAGGAACATGTAATAGCTATTTTGCGCATGACAGGATCTTGTAAATAGCAAATGTTTCAGGTCAATGATCTTTTATCAGAAGCAGGCAACGTTATAAAACAAGCATTCTTTAAGTTTCAGAAAAGGGGGAGAGTTCGCGAAAGCAAGAGAATGTCTGTGACAGGGTGAAGATTAGGAAAGACTGGAAAGACTGTGATGCAAATAGAGGTGATGCCAGCTGAGAGAAGGTGGTGAAGGCTTGGTGATTAGAAAAGATCTGACTACAAGAGATGTAGACAGAGAGATGAATGAAGTCAGAGGAGAGAATAAAGACAATTCCTTTGGTTCAAATCGAAGATAGACACTATCTATCTATCGGCTGCGGCTCTCTGGCAGTCTGTTGTCTTTTTTTCTTTTTTTTTGTTTGTGTCGGTGTTGGGATGGTTTTTGTTTCTGTTTTTGGCTGTGTATGTGTGGTGGGGGTGTGTGGTGGGGGTGTGGGGTGGGGTGGGGGGGTGGGGCGGGGGGAAACCTTTATTTTATTAGGTCTCTTCCCCGGGGCGCGGCTCGGCTGCGGGCCTTAACATTGCCGGCGCAGCTCGGCTGCGGGACGTTTCAGTGCCCGGTGCGGCTCGGCTGCGGGCCTTAACATTGCCGGCGCAGCTCGGCTGCGGGACGTTTCAGTGCCCGGTGCGGCTCGGCTGCGGGCCTTAACATTGCCGGCGCAGCTCGGCCGCGGGACGTTTCAGTGCCCGGTGCGGCTCGGCCGCTGGACTTAACATCGCCCGGTGCGGCCGCGGGACGTTTCAGTGCCCGGTGCGGCTCGGCCGCGGGACGTTTCAGTGCCCGGTGCGGCTCGGCCGCTGGACTTAACATCGCCCGGTGTGGCCGCGGGACGTTTCAGTGCCCGGTGTGGCCGCGGGACGTTTCAGTGCCCGGTGCGGCTCGGCCGCGGGACGTTTCAATGCCCGGTGCGGCTTGGCCGCTGGACTTAACATCGCCCGGTGTGGCCGCGGGACGTTTCAGTGCCCGGTGCGGCTTGGCCGCTGGACTTAACATCGTCAGCGCTGTTCGGCCGCGGGACGTTTCAGTGCCCGGTGCGGCTCGGCCGTTGGACTTAACATCGCCCGGTGTGGCCGCGGGACGTTTCGGTGCCCGGGGCGGCTCGGCCGGGGGGGCCTTCCATCCCCTTGCGGGGGCTGTGCGTGTCGTTTGCCTCGGTAGGGGTCGAGCTGCCTGTCCGTGGGTGCGGGGGGAAGAGAGGGGAAGTTTTGTTGCCTCCATCACAGTGAGGGGGTGTTTGGAGTCACTGTGATGGATGTTTGTGTTGGGGTCGGGTGTCCTGTGTTCTTTTCTTTTTGCTGTATTTTGTGTGACTGCTGAAATTTCGCTCGGTGTTGTGCCGAGTGACAATAAAGTGTTGTTATGTTATGTTATGTTATATTCATTTATTATTGCCTCCTGTATGTTATTTATCATCTTCTGCATCTATCATCAAGGATCCCAGCCTTATGTTACTGCTACCATTGGACAGGAGGTATAGATGCCTACACACAATGAAACGTCCCGCGGCCAAGCCGCGCCGGGCACTGAAACGTCCCGCGGCCGAGCCGCACCGGGCACTGAAACGTCCCGTAAAGAACGTAGGTTCAATACACATGATCAGGTTTGTGTTCTCAGCCCCCCTCACAAAGCAAAAAATGGAAGGTGGGAACAGTAGCTGAAGTGTGTGGTACCAGGAGGTGCTTGGGGAAATTGGAGGACGTGTTAGAAGTGTGCAAATAAACCATAAGATTCCAGCAAGGGATGAACCGGTACAAGAGCAAAGCATAGACGAAGAAGCAGATCTATCAGACTTTGGTATTATTCCAAGTTCAGATGTAAAATCATAATCTCCAAAAAAAGTAGATACAAAGGTAAATGATCCTGAACTTGACTCTCCTTTAGAACCACAACCTGACACTCCCCCTAAACCAATCAGGAGATCAGAAAGAGTGCGTAAACCAGTCGTCAGATTAAATTTGTGAAATTATTCTTGTTGGTCTAATTTACAAGTTATTTTATTTTCTAAGGGGAGAGCAGTGTAGTGTATATAATGGTAACTGTAATTTTAAGAACTAAGTACTAGAATGGTATGATTTGTGTCATGTGATATATTCTATATCTTATCAGTCTCGTGAACATGTGTGAGTATAAACAGTGTACTTTTGCAAAAAATAAAGAAGACCCACACTGGGAGCAGCATGTACTGAAAACCTGTGCTTGTTTTTATCTGCATGCTGAAGCCGTAATATCTTACAATTTGTACCTGGCTGCAGAGTCATGGTGTACAATGGGTAAAGAAGGGGGCTGAGAACGCATCTTTGCGCAGCCCCCGTGTTGAGGATTATCGTAGAGGATGATTTGTCCCCTATCCTCACTAATTGAGGTCTGTTAGTCAGGATGTCATGGATCCAGTTGCAGAGATGAGTGCTGACACCAAGTCCCACGAGTTTGGCAATAAACTTGGATGGTATAATGGTATTAAAGGCAGAGCTGTAGTCTATGAATAGGAGTCTGACGTAGGTGTCTCTCTTATCCAGGTGATCCAGGAAGTATAGGGCTAGGGTGATGGCATCATCCATGGACCTGTTGTGGCGGTAGGCAAACTGCAGTGGGCTAATTATGGGCAGTGGACAGTTGAGCTAATTATAATTTGAATAATCATTTAAAACATTCTGATGCATTGAAAGCCTTTTATTATTCTAGAATGAAGGTTGCAACAACTGCTTTCAATGAAAATCTCTGTGAAGAGATGAATCATTTCATTGGCAATACAAAAAAGAGCCATCTAAAAAAAACTCTCCAATATGTTCTAAAAAGTTATTAATATATAGATCCTGGCTGCTTGTGAATTTAGAAAGGCTCTATTTCTCTGCCTTGATTTCTCAACCGTACAGTATGTCTCTTAATGGTCTAAAAGGGTGTGATCAAGTGTGAATGTAAACATTACCCTGGTGATGAACAAACTATGCTCTTATCTAATTATTCCACTCAGGATGTGCTGCAAGACGCATGGAGAATCAATAAATGGCTGTGCAAATGTTCCCTCTAGAGGAAGAAGCTATCCATTAACTGGAAATATGGTATCAGCTTGTCTAAGCAGGCCTAATAACTGTAAACGTGCACCACTGTGCTGCTTCCAGGTTGGAATAAAATTAGTTATTTGATGTTGCAGTGGATATAAAGTAGTGCTGTTTCTGGGAACTAAACACTGTATTCTGGATTGGGGAATAACTTGACAGAGCTCTGCATTGATATTTTTTTATATAGCTTTCTTCCTTTTATCTTTTCTTTCTCTCAATATCAAATTTTGCTTGACAATGCTCCTATGAAATGCCATGGGAAATTTTATCATGTTGAAGGTGTTATATAAATGAAACCTGTGATATTTTGAAGTATAGAGATTTTATAATTCCATGGGTACATTTTTCACATATCTCTTCCCATGTTGTCATGACAGAATAGATATTGTGGTATTGTCAAATATATATTTCTGCTGGAAGAAGATACGCATAAGAACAAGCATATTTGTAAAAGAGGAACAAAAAATAATATAATTGCTGAATTCTTTTGACTGTTAGTAAATTTGATGGTGTGGCATATTTTAATTGAATATTGAAGTTCTGATATGCTTGGATAACATGTAAAACAAAGTTTTTCACTGTTCTTCGATACACGTGACAATAATAAACCTAAACCTTAAACCTAAGTTGTTTTTCTAGAACCTATTGGGCGGTCACGGTGACGCAGAGGTAGAGTTGCTGTCTTATAGCGAATGCAGCGCCGGACACGCAGGTTCAATCCCGACTATGGGTGCTGTCTGTACGGAGTTTGTACGTTCTCCCCGTGACCTGTGTGGGTTTTTCTCCGAGATCTTCGGTTTCCTCCCACACTCTAAAGACGTACAGGTTTGTAAGTTAATTGGCTTGGTAAATGTGTAAATTGTCCATAGTGTGTGTAGGATAGTGTTAATGTGCGGGGATCGCTGGTCGGCGCGGACCCAGTGGGCCGAAGGGCCTGTTTCTGCGTTGTATCTCTAAACTAAACTAAACTAAATTATCCACGTTTTTTTCACCAGGAAGATAAATATATTTTACTTTTACAAAATTTCAAAGTAATAAGTTATATTGGAAAAGGGGTTGGCAGAGGGAATTCCTTATATGTAGACCTGACTGTTACAGATAGGGCTGGGGAGGTTACTGAATCATGGAGATGAAGAGTCACAGAGCATGTTAAATACAAGGATGACATTTTATATTTCAAATCAGAAGTATCTGTGGTATAGAATCACGCAGATGTACATGGACAAGAATAATGTAAGGCAACAGAGCTAAATAAGATAAGAGGTGGAAAGGTGGAGGGGGTGTCGAAGAAGAGTAATGGAGTAGTCTAGACTTGAAAAACCAAAGGTATTGATAGTTATGGCATGCAATTGTTTGAAGATGGAACAAAACAATTTTACTGAAGCAACCAGGCCACACATTCATTTCACCACTGCCATTGGGAAGAAGGTTCAGGAGCCTGGAAACTGTAATGTTCAGGAACAGCTTCTTCCCTACAACCATCAAGGTATTAAACACTACAACCTGCAATAAGCTCTGCACTACATAGACTTGGGGGTATTGGTTTTGTTTTTTTGCAATAGGTATGTGTGTGTTTATATTGGTGATGAGCTTAGATGGGATAATGCTATTAAAAACAGAGCAGTTGTCTATGAATAGAAGTCTGACAATAGGTGTATCTCTCTTATACTGGTGTTTCAGGGATGAGTATAGGGCCAGAGAGATGGCATCCGCCGTGGACCTATTGTTGCTGCTGTCTTGAGGCTACATTGAGTAGAGTGGAGCTGAAGTGGGGAGAGGCAGGTTCGTGTAATACACTGGACTGCATCTACCACTCTCTACATATAGGATAGTGCTAGGGTACAGGGATAGCTGTGTTGTAATTTAAAAAAAGAAACAATGCAGTTATAGCGTGAATGGAGCAATGTCAATTATTGAGTACTTGTAGAGAGAATGGTTTAGATTGTGCCTTCTCCAGTAATGCTATTGTTTGAACTCTTGAAGACACAAGATTTTTCAGTTCAAGATTTTTTATGTGCACAATCACATTTAGAAAAAAAACACCAAGAAATATTTTCAGTCCATTTCAAATAGATATTTGTATTTTTTAAGTCAACCCCTCTGCAGTATTGATTTCAAGTTGTTTTGTAGTTTCAGAACCTTTCTTCACAGGTCTATGACTTGCACTTCATACTGTATGAGATTGAACGTCTGATATATGGCTTCCAATCCCCTGCCGTTCACAGTCAATGTGTATGCAGCCATTTTATAAACAATGTTCTTCTGCAACAAGATTACATACATAAGGTGAAAGTTACCAGTTGAAGGATGGCTCTCATGTGCTGCCAGATACCTGAAATTATGGATTTGCAGGTAACACTCCATTAAACTGGAAGGAACACTTTCAAGCCTCTGCATTCAATTGAATCTTGTTGCAAGAGTTGACAATCTATACTTTATGATATAGTTAGTGATCTTGTGAGTCACAAGGGATTGTGAAGCGTTACTTGTACAAAAATTATTTTAAGTGACGAAACTGATAAAAAATGTCGGGGCTTGGATTCTTCTGGCACCAATGAATGTTTAGGAATGAGAAAAATTCATTATATTTCAGGGTGACATTTTGGCACAGCAATAGAGTTGCTGCCTTACAGCAGCAGAGACCCGGGTTTGATCCTGACAACAGGTGCTGCCTGTACGGAGTTTGTATGTTCTCTTAGTGACCATGTGGGTTTTCTCCCAGGTGCTCTGGTTTCCTCCCACACTCCAAAGAGGCACAGGTTTGTAGGTTAATTGGCTTTGGTAAAGATTGTAAATTGTTCCTGGTGTATAGGATAGTGCTAGTGTACAGGGATAGCTGGTCGGCACGGACTCGGCAGGCCGATGGGTCTGTTTTCACACTGTATCTCTAAACTAAACTAAACTAAACTAATGTCATCACCAACACCCTCTGCATGGTGTGTGAAAAAAATCATCCAAGAATCACTCCATTTTCATGTGAATCTTTAACTGTACCAATTTGGAGGCAATGCATTACTGGCTCCCAAAGAATGTGAGATTTCATGTCACTGGCTTACAAAGCATTTAGGGTTTGAAAAGTAATAACATTTCTAGAAGACACAAAGTACTGGAGTAACTGCATTTTCTTGATTCAAATAAATTTTCTAGGAATATGTTCAATAAAAGAAGAGTGCAAATACTGAAAATTAAAAATGAGAATAGAAATAGCTGAAAATACAGAGAAAGCAAAGGAAAAAGACAGGACGTGATATTTCAGATGTGCACTTTCTTGACAGCTGAAGGCTGGATTTGGGTTCCAGTCCCAATTAATGACAAACAACAAAAATATTCTCAATCATCCTTTCTACCTGTGGTTGCTGCCTACTTTCAATAGTTTCTATTTTGTCCGATATATGCACTCTTACTTAAATTTCCACCAAAAATTGTCAGTCTTGCTAAAAAAAATGAGAATGTCGAGATAATTATTTTACATCTGAATTGGGGCAGCCTGCCAGCAGCACATATTGCCTAATTGTGCATTTCTGGAATATGAGTTCCTATCCATTAAAATTAATAGGTGGAAAATCACAGTCTGGATATGCATCATTTTGCAAAGTGCTCAGGATGCAAATCCTGTGCACAGAAGTGGAAAGTTTACCAGCTAATATCAGTTATTGCTCCTAAAAACAACATATTGTGATTAATCATGAATAAAAGTGTACTTGCATGATTTTTTAATTTTTTTAATATCAAATGGATTACAGTGTAGCAGAAACATAGTTAAATAATGAAGAGACGATTGAGGGCTTCAGCAAAATCCCTCTGCTGACATGTTTTTGCATTCATTTCTGAATAAAAGGTAAGGTCAAATGAACAGTTTCAGGAGCATGCTAAATGATGGGGGTCCTTGGTAAAGGCACCTACAGTTAGTTATTCAAGCAGTCATCGTGGTGCCATGGTGAGCAAAAAAATTATCATGAGCCCTTTATAGTATCACAAGGGGATGTCCAGACATAGTTCGTTGGTTGTTTAGTGGTGTGCTTATTATTTATTTCTTTGATCGAGTTTCTACATATGGGTGGAAATAACTAGCCGCAGTTTGGTTAGCTGAAATAAAATAAAACACCTTCTTCCCTTTGTAGTAATCTAATGCTCTGCATTGTGAAAATAGGACCTGCAGGAGTAAAAAAAAACAGTCTATCTTAAATGTCATGTTGAATGTGATAGTTTCTGCTAGTGTCAGTACTGCATGATGAATCAACAATTGCCAGCAACTGGAACCCTGTGACTCTGCTCAGTGTAAGGCTTAGCAGTAAGCTCTGAATAGACTGGGGAAATAGTGTTTTGACACTAGTTAAGATCCTGATATGACTGATTGTTTCAATTTCCTTTCGTTCTCGGCCAGTGTTGTATCACGTCCCACAACCAAGCAGCAGCATCATACGTGAAGGATTCCTTCTCTGTTCCATTTGTAACATGGAGAAACTGGAAGACATGACAAACTACTTGAAGAAAGGTGACAAGGGTCCCAGATAGATTGGCTTTAAGCAGCATACAACAGCAAAACAGTAGAGTGAGTGTTCATTTAAGGATACAGTTTAACAGTCACCAACTTGAATTCCTCTTTTGTACTTGCATTGCAGGATATTAATTTGATTTTCTTTTACTGTAAGTGAAACTGGAATCCAGTCAATTATCAAAAGAGGCAATTGGGATAAAATTATCACTTTAGTAGCAGCTGTGCTAAAGTTTAAAAATTAGGTATTAATTGAAGAACATGTTTTGCAGTTGCTGTTAACTCTTGGACCCTGATTATATCCGTACAGATGAGAGAGAAATTCTCTTTGATTTTTAATATATTTCTGCTAAGTTTTCACAATTCTAATGTATTGCAAATTCAAATAGATAGTACTGGTGGCAGTGGGCATGCTGAGTGTGTGGGACTGAGCAATGACTGTGAGATTTTATGGAGTTAAGGATGGGATCATGGGCAGGAGAGACCAACTGGTTTGCAGTGTTTAATTTATATGCTGCTGAAATATGGTATGAATTAACTGAATTAACCTGCTGCAAAAGAATGAGCTCGCAGAGTTCTGAAAGTACTTCTTTGGTGATATGAAGCATGTTTTTTACACTTTATGCTGCATTTTCCTGCATATACGGTAGTTGTTATAAGTCACAACTGACTCTTGACGTATGCACCATCAGGAAATAAGATTCACTGAATATTAATGAGAAATCTCACAAATAGTGTTGAGCATTCTCTATTTCCTCAATGGAAGATCAAAATAAGTATTGAATCACTATGAGGCTAGAAACTAGACTCTCAATTTAATATTTGGTAACTTGAATCCTAAGCCACAAGATCTACAAGGAAGCTGATATTATTTTTTTCTCAGGTTTTTGCTTAGGTTTTAAATTCAAATATTAATATTTGTCTTGTAATGGTTTTCTTGTACCTAGTTACATTTCCAGAAACAGCACTATGTGGATCTTTATTTGTATTTAATTTTCTTCTTTTACAAAAATAAATCATCCTTGTTTGAGGAAATTGAAAGTTGTGTAAGCAGATTTGCTGATGTTCCGACCATTAACGACACTTTGCTCTCAAAAATCTTGCATAAAACTTTGGACAACGTAGACCTACAATTATGATGTCTCTCATTGTCTGTACTCGTTCTCACCTAGCACACAGCTGACAATGGACTGTTTCCTTTATCATCATTACTTTTTTGCATATCTCATTCATTTGTTCTATATCTCTCTACATCACCATTTATATCTCCCAATTCCCCTATCCCTGATTCTCATTCTGAAGAAGAGTCTCAACCCGAAACGCCACCTATTCCTTTTTCCCAGAGATGCCGTCTGACTCGCTGAGTCACTTCAGCTTTTTGTGTCTATCTTCAGTTTAAACCAGCATCCGCAGTTCCTTCCTATGCATATGATATATCTATTTTGCTTTGTCCCTGCTCAACTTCAGTTTCTATTATCTGCGTGCGCTCTCAGGTAACTAGAACGTGACAGGGTTATACAACTGCAACATTGTTATGTTAACATTTGACAATTCCAATACTCCCCTGGCCGTATCATATGACATTCACAACCATTCAAAATCAGTCACAACCTGTTAAAAATAAAATGATTTGAGCCAGATTGTGCCAGTGGCCATGGAGAACTGCTTCATGGACAACTGGTTGCTAACTGCAGTGGATGGTTCAACCATTCCTAATTACTCCGCCTCTACATTGCTGCTTGGAAATCAGGAACACACTGGAGTTTAGCTGCCGGTATATTTGGTCTCCCGCCCTGTTGTTGTTCTCAGAACTGGGTTCAAGGGTGAGGTTGGACATGCTGAGCTGAGGGAACTGATGCAGTTCAATTTAGTTTTATTTCAACCACGGTTGATGTCTGTAGTGAACTTTATTAAAATAAAAAGGAAAAGAATAAAAAGAAAAACAGATGACAAATTTTCATTGCAGGACAGCAACCCCATTCAAATGAATGGGGTAGCTGTCCTGCAATGAAAATTTGTCATCTGTTTTTCTTTTTATTGTTCCCCTTTTTATTTTAATCAATATTAATGTTTTAATTATTTTCTAAAAATGACTATTTTAACTTTTATTGATTTTAATTTGCTCTCCATCTTTTTATGAAATTATTTTTGTTAATTTCAATGATTTTTAAATGTCTGCTTCTCAGAGGCATTTGAGAACTGTTATAGAGTCCTGTAACAGCAGCAATTTGTTAGAGCTGTAGGTAGAGCTGCTGCCTCGCAGTGCTAGAGACCCAGGTTTGATCCTAACCTCGATCCTAAGACGATCCACTCGTCTGTGTGGTCGAGTGGTTTATAACTTGATATGGTATGTGGGGTTGCAAAACATTCTGGAGCCAACTAAGCACCCAATATTTATTTAAACCTTTTTTTTTTAAGTTGAAAGATTAAACTACACTGGCATGAATAATTTACTAAATTAAATAGAATATAAATCTTTCCTTGCCTTTCGACATCTGATTTCTTCATTCATTTTGCTGGGATTGCTGTACTTATGCCAGGTTTAAAATGGCATAGGCTCAGTGGGAAAACCTCCTGGCCTCAGCTGAGGAATCTGCAGATGCTGGCACAGCACCATTAGATTGCATGAGGATCCATGAGGGTGGTGAATCTGTGGAATTCTTTGCCACAGAAGGCTGTGGAGGCCAAGACTTTGGAGATTTTTAAGGCAGAGATAGATAAATTCCTGTTTAGTAGGGGTGTCAGAGGTTATGGGAAGAAGGCAGGAGAATAGGGTTGGGAGGGAAAGATAGATCAACCATGATTGAATGGCGGAGTAGAAATGATGGGCCGAATGGCCTAAGTCTCGTCCTAACACTTATAACCTTATGACCTTATGATCCCATCAATGGAGTGCAGGAGCTGCTAGCAGCAAGGAAGGAATGGCTTAAGTCCAAGCCATGGATGGACATCAGAACCTACGGGAAGACACAGCGGTCAGAGGTAGAGCTGCTGCTTCATAGCACCAGAGACCTTGGTTTGATCACAACAACAGGTGCAGTCACAGCGGAGTTTGCATTCTCCCCGTGACCATGTGAGATTTTTTGAGGTTTCTTCCCTCTTTCCAAAGACGTGCAGGTTTATTGGTTAATTCGCTTGTGTAATTGCCCCTAATATGTAGGATGCGAAAGTGGAATAACGTGGAACCAGTGTATGGGTGATCAATGGACTCATTGGCCGAAGAGCCTGTTTCCACTAAAGTAAACCAAAACCAAACTTACACTGAGAAGTGAGGGTTAGTCCAGGAGCAAGCTTTGGAATCAGGACAGACAATCTTTTGTTGCTGGTTATCAAATGTTGTTGAATATTGTTCCTGTGAATCATCTTGGAATAGCTGGCAACATGCACACTGCATTATAAATGCAATTTGCTAATGTGTTGCACAGATGCCATAATGAAACCACATAGTCAAAACGTCTACACATGGAGATATTCTTTAAAAAAAACACTCACTATATGTACACATCAATGAACACATTGCAGCACAAAATGAGGCAATATGCCGATGTCAGTGTCCATGCTGGCTCCCTAGCATTGCAACTTTCAAAATGTCTTGGCAAGGAAATCACTATTAACTGTCATCTTGCCCTCAAATACACCTGAACTATCTCAGACACCTCTCGCCCCTTTCTCGAACTCTATGTCTCTATCACAGGAGACAGACTATTGATGGACATCTATTATGAACCTGCCGACTCCCACAGCTATCTGGACTACACTTCTTCCCACACTTCCCCTTGTAAAGATGTTATTCCCTATTCTCAATTCTTCCATCTCCACCGCATCTGTGCCCAAGATGAGGTGTTCCATACTAGAACATCTACGGTATCCTCATTCTTCAGGGAACTTGGGATCCCCCTTCCATCATAGATGAGCCCCTCACATGTGTCTCCTCTGTATCCCGTAGTTCTGCTCTCACTCCCCCTCCCCCTTGACACAACATGGACTGAGTTCCTCTCATCCTCAACTTTCATCCCACCAGTTTCCGCATCCATCTCATTATCCTCTGACATTTCTGTCACCTTCGGGATCCCACCACTAATCCCCTTTTCTGACTTCCACAGGGATCCCACCACTAATCCCCTTTTCTGACTTCCACAGGGATCCCACCACTAATCCCCTTTTCTGACTTCCACAGGGATCGTTCCCTCCACAACTCCTTGGTTCATTCATCCCTTCCTACTCAAACCACAGCCTTCCCAGGTACGTTTTCTTCCAACCGTTCCCCACATTCTCCATAGCCAAAATATTATCAGTAAAGTAGTGTTTAATATTTAATATGTTGCTA
The DNA here is from genome assembly GCF_053455715.1 of Rhinoraja longicauda. Taxonomy (NCBI): domain Eukaryota; kingdom Metazoa; phylum Chordata; class Chondrichthyes; order Rajiformes; family Arhynchobatidae; genus Rhinoraja; species Rhinoraja longicauda. The sequence goes on along the minus strand of NC_135953.1, from coordinate 57,840,667 downwards.
GATTAACTTTCGAAGGTAGAAATAAATTGTAAATGAGCTTCCTATTTATTTCATTCTAAGGGTTGGATTAGGGACATACTGGCTCAATTGTTTCACAAAATAGTTAATCAACATTGTGAAAATAGACTCCTCCTCCATTGTGACTGCCAAGCAACAATGAAATTGAGGTCTGTACCTTTAAGAAATGCCTGACTGGGTTGTTTCCTTCTTCTAGGTCCATGGCCTATACTATTTCTTCACTCCCCTTTTGATGTCCTGCTTTACAATTTCAAAGATAGACACACAATGCTGGAGTAACTCAGCGGGTCAGGCAACATCTCTGGAGAAAAGAAATAGGTGACGTTGCGGGTTGAGAGCCTTCTTCAGATTGAGGGACACCGTAGAGGGAAACTAGAGGTATGAAAAGATACAAAGAACAAATGAATGAAAGGCTTCAAAAGAACAAATCAAAGCCAGCACAGATGATCAAAGAAAGATGGTCCATTTTTGGCTGTGGAAAATGTGATAACAAGGGCTGTTGCCATGAAGTTGCTTAAATTTTTAAGTTGCATATTCCCTGATTTTGACCTTTGATAATAGCATGAGAATTTTTACGGATCTTTTGCAACTGGAAAAGAATGACAGATATTTAAATTGCTTTGTTGCCCCAATCTATAGATAAAAATAACTAGTTGCAAATAACACTGGTCGATGATGTCTGTTTGTCTTTTTGAGGTGAACAGCCTGATAAGTGCTTGTGCAATCCCAAACATTTTTGGAACACTGCATTGATTTGTTAAATGCTTTGAAATGGAAATTTAACTGCTGCCTTTATTTATGGCTGAGGTTAATTGAACTCAGAGATGTAAGATTTACCTCACTCACTGGATTCAACCGGACTGATAGAAAAGTCAATAGATATTGGTCTTGCATTATTTAGAAGTTCATTGGTTCAGGACCATAAACACGGATTGCATACTTTAAAAGATAAGAGCCATCTTTTTCAGAATTTGATTGCAAGACATTATGCTAAGGAATTTATTGGTTTTGGTTAAAGGGCTGTTGCCATGAAGTTGCTTAAATTTTTAAGTTGCATATTCCCTGATTTTCTTGCATTCTCTACTTATATTATAGAACTTCTAAGAGCAGTAAAGCCTTGATTTTTTTTTCAGATTGCTAATACTATATGAGCTCATGGTTTCACAGGGTGTAAGCGAATTGAGAGGTTGTGTACCATAATGTTTTGTTCAATATGTGCTTGTTTTTTTATTTGATGAACCCAATTACCACATTCAGTCAGGTACTTAGAGCTATAAAATTTGCTCTGGATTGTCCATGCAAATTATACACATATATGGAGGCTGCCAGGAATGACCAGTGGCATGCCATTCATGTTTAGACACTGACTGAACTAAATTCTTCTGTTCAAGCAAGTCTTAAAACATAGAACATAAAACATCGAACATAGCATAGAGCCTTACAGAACAGGAACAGGCCCATCAGTTCACAATGTCTGTGCCAAACATATGCCAAGACCATCACTTAGCTACCTGCACATAATCCATATCCCTCCATTCCCTGCATATTCACATGCTTATCCCATGAGGTCCTGGGGAATGATCCACCTTAATGTTACTGGTCCGCCCATTAATGCAGCAGCAGTTTGTGTGGCCGTCTCATAGTTCCAGAAACTTGACTGATTTTTCTGATCTTGCGGGCCATCTATATGGAGTTTGAACATTTTCCCGGTGTCGTATGGATTTTCTCATGGTACTCTGGTTTCCTCCTGCATCACCTTGGGCCTTTTGCAGCACCTTGGGTCTTGTGCAAGATACTTTTTCAATGCTGGGGTATCACACAAAAAACTGCGCACACATCATGCTGCGCTTCTTTTAAAGCATCGGTTTAAGGCATGAAAGAATTGTCACAGCTTTGCATGACACCCCAGCCATCCATATCATTTCTAGATCAGAGAAGGCTGCCATATGCTTGAAACATAGAACATAAAGCTGTACAGCACAGGAACACACCTATAGCCCAAAGTATCTGAGCCAAACATAATACCAAGTTAAATTAATCTCCTCTGTCTGTGGGACAGTTTTTTTTTTTACACGGTGGGTGGAGTGTGCCAGAGGTGGTGGTTGAAATAGATATGTTAACCTCATTTTAAACACTTTTGGACAGAATGGAAGAATTATGGGATAGGTGCAGGTAGACCTATATCATCGCGGAATGATGATCTTAGCATCATGTTCGGCATAGACAAGGTGGGCTAAAGGGTCTGTTCTAGCGCTCTCCTGCCCCCCCCCCCGCCCCCCCGGACCTTTCACTGATGCGCTCCCCCGCCCCCCCCCCCCCCCCCCGGACCTTTCACTGATGCGTTCCCCCGCCCCCCCGGACCTTTCACTGATGCGCTCCCCCGCCCCCCCGGACCTTTCACTGATGCGCACAAATATCCTATTTGTCTCTACCACCACCCCAGGCACCCACTACCCTTTATGTAAAAACGTGGCCCTCACATTTCTCTGAAATTTTGCCTCTTTCATCTTTGTACTGACTTTGATATTTCCACCTCAGGAAAAACGTTGTGACTGTGTACACTAATAATAATTTTATATACTTCTATAAAGCCCTCAATCTCTGATATTCCAGAGAAAACAATCCAAGTTTGTCCAACCTCCTTGCAGCTAATACCCTCTAATCCAGGCAACATTCTGGTAAACCTCTTCTGCATTCTCTCCAATGCATTCACATCCTTCCTGCAATGGAGTGACCAGACCTGTGCATAACACACCAAATGTGTCCTAAAAGAGCCTTTAAAACTGCGTAGGAAGGAACTGCAGATGCTGGTTTAAACTGAAGATAGCCTCAAAAAGCTGGAGTAACTCAGTGGGACAGGCAGCATCTATGGAGAGAAGGAATGGGTGACGTTTCGGGTCGAGACCCTTCTTCAGACATAGTCACAGTCAAAGGGAAACGAGAGATATAGATGATGATGTAGAGAGATATAGAACAATGAATGAAAAATATGCAAAAAAGTAACAATGATAAAGGAAACAGGCCATTGTTAGCCATTTATTGGGTGAAATCGAGAGGCTGGTGTGACTTGGGTGGGGGAGAGATGGAGGGAGAGGGAATGCCGGGGTTACTTGAAGTTAGAGAAATCAATATTCATATCACTGGGCTGTAAGCTCCCCCGGCGAAATATGAGATCATACCACTGAGCTGTAAACTGACCAAGTGAAATATGAGATGCAAAATGTTCCTGACGCTTACACTCAATGTCCCTTGCTTACCATATGCTGTCTTAATCATTCTATCTACTTGTGTTGCCACTTTCAGGGAGCATAAAACAGCACCCAAAAAGTGAATATTAATGAATATTTTAGTAAAGGTTGCCTAGCAGAAAACTGGAAAATAATGTGAACTGTGAAGGGCAACAAAATAATTAAACGAAAAGGGTTTAGAAAGGATATTGAAAAGAGTTAGGTTGATGCTAATGAAAGCGTTCCTTCTGATGGTGCTAAAATCGATGGCAAATTCATTGGAAAAATGGAACGTAACAATGAGAGAAGCTACAGAGCTAAGTTGGGATGTGAAGAGGCGACAAAAGGATTCTGAAACTAATTCATTGTGCAATGGGGCCTGACAGGGGTTTGAATGGAAATGGTTAAAATGTAATTTCTAAGGTGAAAAATAGGTCAATTAAAATGGGGAATATGTTTCCAGCTGGCCTTTATTTACAATATTTACTATCTCACATGCATAGGCCCTATTTTCTTTGATAATCTTTGTGGAGTACATAAAGCCCATTTTGTTGTGTTTTGCAGCAACTCAGTTTATCAGTTACGAACTCTCACCTCTGAAGCTGAAGTTTCTTGTTTCAATTCCTACTCAAGTGACAAACACCAACATTTATGCCAACGTAACATTACTAAGAGAAGCTGCAATGTCAGATGTGTCTTTGTGACGAACCATTAATCAAGACGTCAAACAGCAGCTCCACAAGATAAGACCCCAGTGATTTTTTTTAAAAGAAAAGCACAATGGCATTTTTGTTGCTTTAACCAATGTGTATCTCCCAGCCTAAGTCATTAAACAGGTTATCTGATCATTATTACATAGTTATATTTGGGTCCTTGCTGCCATTATCTGTACTATAACAATAACTATAGTTTTAGAAATGATACAGGTAAAAATCTTTTGAAATATTAAGAAATTGTAATCTTACTTTTGATTTCAAAAGGAATATATGGTCCTATACTAAGTAATTTCCTAGTTGTGCAATCTGACACTCCAACAGTAACCAGTTTGTCCCATCCAGGCAGGAGTATGCAGCAAATAAATTCAGATTACAGAAAAATAAAGTGAATATGATGGAAATGTGGCTGCTTTACCAGACTACTAGGCAAAGGGTTGGGCTCTATGTTTTGGGACATGAATTCAAATTCCATTATGGCAACTACGAAATTTAAATTCATGTAATTAAATGAACCTTCAAATAAACGCTGGTGTCAGTAATAATCAAAGTAAATACAGCCATCTGGATCACCAAAGTGTTTCAGGAAAGGAAAATTATCATCTTTACCTTTTCTGACTTATCTATGATTCCACAATTTCAGCACCCCAAAAAAACTCCTGACTTGTCTCTTGACTCTTGGCAACTACTGCATTTCTTCTGGGGAGATCACAAGAGGCAGCTGCCTCCAAACCAGTTAATAATCTTGGAAAACCAAGAGCTATTGTGCTCCTCACTACCCATGTTCTTAGATGTGCTGCAGAAAGATTACCATCCCATGTCAAATCGTAGGCATTCATGACAGCGAATCAATACTGCAATACAGATATTGCTGTGTTGTGGCTAATGTTGTGTGCATAGGAAATATTCAATTGTAATATTAAAAGCAATTTGACGTTTCGCTACAAAACACAACAAAATAGGCTTTATGAACCATGAAGATTATAAAACAAAATAAGTCTTCCTTATGTGAGATAGTAAATATTGTAAATAAAGGCCAGCAGGAAAGATAATCACCATCTATATACTAAAACTCTCATTTGTTTGTTTGTTTGTTCCTGAACTACAGCCAAAACGGTACACAATAGTGCAACAATTTTAGGCCCACCTTACTCACCGTCATCCCTTTGGTGCCAATAGAAGAAGTATAATTGAAATCGGTGTTATATTTTTAAAGTTATTCACATTTTAAAGTTTAAATTTATCTCTGAGGGAGGGAGGGGGGAGGGAGGAAGGGAGGTGTGGAGACAGGAGGAAAGGCTGCTGCACCAATGCAGGAGAGGTTTGGGCCCAACGGGTCCACTTGGTCTAGTTCCCCATAAAACTTTAAATCGCTTCCAATACTCGAACTGAATATTTCCTCTACACACAACGTTAGCCACAACACTGCAACATCACCCTTGTCAATGATTAGTATAATTTTTACTCTACTAATTTGCTTTTTTACTCAGTCTTAATGAATAAATAAATAATAGGTCCAAAGTTATTTTTAACAGCATCATCAAGTTTGAAGGTCTGTGCACCTGAACTCCTTTTGTTTTTCTTAGCTCTTTTTACACTTTTGTTGGGCCAAATCTCAATGGCCTGAGTCCACAGCACAGAATTGTTACCCTCAATCTCCGGTCTTTGTCTCTTGATTGGAATGTTGTGGCCTTATTTTGTGAGTCTGAAGTGTCCTGGACTACAGCAAGACATCCGAACAACAGCAAGACATCCAGAGATAACATTGAGTAACTCTACCTATGGTAATCTGTTCCAAAATATCCCTGGAAGCTTTGTGACATTTAAAAAATAATTAAAATTAGGTAAATAGTGAAGAACATTTAGTGAATAGAGTTAGAAAATATAAATAACTAATGTCATTATTAAACAAAGTTGAAATAACCTACCGTAAACAAGAATGGAGAAGTAAAAGGAGTGACACAAATGACAATATCCTTTATTTAAATTTGTAATCATTTGCAAGTGATGCTTACTTCAATGGACACCAGTGGATGCAATTCTGTCATTGCTAGTAATGGATCCTTGAGGAATTTAGTTGTCAACATGATGTAAAGTTAGCTATGTTTTTCCTATGTGGCACCTAATCAAATTCCTTTTGAACGTTACATTATCTTTCAGTAATGTCTTTCACATGGACTGTTAGACTGCGGGATAAACTGCGAAGCCTGTCTCCGTGATGAAGCACAATTAAGCAGGGCGTCTTGGATATGTCCAAATGACAACAGCTGGGCCATAGATTTACCTCTCAGAGGACCACCCATCTTTCCAGTCTGGAGTGTCGGAATTCAAAGCCACTGGTAAGAAGGAAAACCAGCAAGAGACAAAAATCGTCAGTACGTAAAATAACAAAGAAATGCAGGACTTAAATCCAGTCTTTCCCACGGAGAGGATTCTAAAAGCTAGAGGGCATAGATTTAAGGACAGAAGGGAGACATTTAAAAGGGATCACAGGGGCAACATTAATTCAGAGGGTAGTCTGTTGCCAAAATGAGCTGTCAGAGGAAGCTATAGAAACAGATACAATTACAGCATTTAAAAGACATTTGGACAGATATATGGATAGGAAGGGTTTAGAGACCTGTGGGCCAAATGCAGGCAAATGTTCAAGCTCATACGCCAATCTGGTCAGCATGGAATAAGGTGGGCCAAAGGGCCCGTTTCCATGTAGTACAGCTCAATGACTATGAGTAAACAGAAATGCACATAACACACATGTCAATGACAATAACATGCCACTAAATATATGGCAGGGCAAGTTTTCATTCATTCTCCATACCAGCAATGACACCCACCTCATTTACTAAATACAGCAAAACTGCCCTGAATTTACAAGAATTGCTGGAAAATAACTGTTAGACAATAGCCAGGTTATACAAAACACCAGAGCAACATACAATACTTGATCATAATACAGCTGCTATAATTGTTCATTACTATGAAATGATTAGAGTAGATCAAGTGAAAGGATACTTCCACAGTGTTAATAGTAGATCCATTCACATTTTATCAATGAGTTTTTGTCTTGTCTCATCTATCATAGTCTCTGCAACTTTGTGAATGTAACTGCAGGCCAAATAGATAGCATTTAATATCTTTATACATTAATGGGATTTTACTAGCAAGGCCAGCATCTATTGTGTATTCATGATTGCCCTTGAAGATATAATGTGTAAGATTTGAGAAGTTTTCCCTCATTCGGAAAGCAACACCAAAACCAAAGAGCTGCAGTTTGGACATTTTAAACGGGAGACTGGGGCTGATAGCGGAGAAAGGCTGCGGTCAGTTTACCAAGGGATGTCACAATCTGTGGGTCCTAAAATGGCCGCAGGACCTCGTGACCAGCCACAAAAAGTAAAAACCTTACAACCCAGTCTCTAGGTTTCTGCAAAGCCACGGCCAGAACAATGGATGGGTATTGGCCATGCAGAAACCTGCAAAACCAAGTCGAAGTCCAGACACTGGGGCGCTGACATCAGCATACTCACAATGCCCCAAGCCGACCTACACAGTTAATCTCGTTAAGGGGGCACAATAGCCCATAGAAAACTACCTGGTAGGTGATGGGAAACCAGTTAAACCCATCACCTCACAACGAAATACCAATTAACACCGTCTGGCAATCCCCGGTATCCCCAGACATAAGCGCAGATCAGAGAGAGAACTCATACATATCTTTTTGAACAAAGAGATCCCAAGATCTGGCGGGAGATAGGACGGGTCAGAATAGTATAACTGGCCACGACTTTTGGGTTTTAAACTCAAGCTAGAAGAAAACCTGCAAGAAGAAATACCGCAAGAAGGAAGTCAAACGAATGCAGGAGGAAGAAACGACAGGCAAGAAGAATGGATGCAAGAGAGAGGAACAGGCACGCAACTCGAGAAGAAATACTGCAAAACGAACAGCCAGTAACCCCAGTAATAGCCCCATGGTGAGCATGTACCCCGATCTTGCATATCCTGGACATAGTTTAGTGTAGAGGGGAGGGTGGTTTGAATAAACGTGGGTGTGTAAAGAAATATGTGTTGGTCAATTTTGCGATGCGTCGTACGTTCCCCATCTTACAGTCGTGTATATGTCTTGTAGAACTGTGCATTTTATGATACATAGTCAAAAGTATTCATGTGATTCGATATGTGTTTTATAGATATGTCGTATAGAACTGTATAAGTATTCATGGACAATAGTCCCAAGCGCTAAATAAAAGCCTTTTTCATTTAAACCCTGGCTTTCAAATCTGGAACCAATTGATCGAGGCTCTGGACTCTTTAAACAAGGAGCACCGGGTCGTGACCAACCGCCACGATGCCAGGTTAGAGTTGATGGAGTGCCAGATCACTGAGGCTATGCGCAGTAAGGGCAAGCTCAGGGAGCAGTGCGCTTCCCTGAGCCACCAGCTGGAGACCCAGGAAGAGAACCTCAAGGGGGTAAGGGCAGCCAACAAAATGGTTTTAGAGGACAGGTCGGAAGGGGCCGACCACGGGGCCTGCCTGCAGGAGATAGAGGGTCTGTGGAGTGCTTTAAATAAAGCAAGCGGGCTGGTTTATCTAATGAACCCCCCAGCGAGCCAGTCGCTGGCGGTTGCGAAGGTCCCGGTTCCGGTCCCCAGAAATACCATAGTGGCTTCGGCCCCCAGACTCCACGATTCCCCTAGCTACGAGGCATCCTGGGAAAGGGGTAGTGTAGGGGAAAGGGAGAGAGAGGAGCTCCCGGTCGAGGACTCGGCACCGGCGCCCATGTGCCCGGTCCTGGAAACCAGACGGGGACCCACCGCGCTGAATGGGGACACAGGACCCATTCAGAGCGAGATCGTGGTGCCCCACAGCTCCCAGCAGTTAAGAGCCATGATCGGGCATGTAATGAAATTGTCCGAATCAGGGGACCCTTCGCTGCATTTTAGGGAGGTCGATCAAACCGCCACAATCAACGGTTGCGACGAGGGAGAACGGGCAAAAATGTTGCTGTTCTCTCTGGACAGCTCGATCCTCCAATGCCTCTCAGATGAGAGTAAAAGAGGGACCAGGACCTACGATCTCCTACGGGACGAGGTCCTGGAAGTTTTGGGGATAGGCGATGAGGGTCCATTTGCCCAATTGGGGAGGACCCTCCAGATGGAGGGAGAACCCCCAAAGGTTATTGCGGCGCGACTGTGGACAGTGTATCAGAGCAGCTGCCCGCACGTCCCCGCGTGGGATGTCCTGGTTGGGAATGGGAGAGCCCAGTGGCTCCGATGTTTGGTATCAAACAGCCTGGCGGCCGTCAGGGAGCAGGCGAAAGCCTGGTTTGATCCCACAAATAGCACGAAGGAGGCGGTTTGGGACCGTCTCACGGTAGGGTATAGGAACACCCGGAGTACGTCTACCCGACTAGTAAAAGGGAAGGTGCACGTAGCGGAGGCTACTGCACCGGCCCAAAAGGAGTGGCGACAGGAGGGTAACCCTACCGCACAGTCCAAGTGTTTCAGGTGCGGTAAGGTGGGGCACTGGCGGAAGGATTGCAGGGCCCACACCAAGGAAGATAGGGTTGGCACCACCCTGCGCGCCGATGTCCCAGTTAAGCCCGAGATCATCGAAACGATGATCGAGGTGATGCGGTCCCTCATGGCCACACAGGGGAAGGTGGCAGTCCCTACCTGCTCCCCGGGTGCGGGGGGGGCACTGGACATTCCCCAATGACATCAGCCCGCGCAGCCCGCCTATCTGTGTCCTCTCCGCTATGATGCGTGGAAGAGGCCGCTTGTGGAGATGGTAGTGGAGAGGCAAAGGGGCAATTACCTGTTGGACACGGGGGCTTCATGCACCGTGGTCCACACAGAGGAACCCTTTGACTCTCCCCTGTCCACAGGGGTCCCTTTCACACTGGCGGGGTTCACAGGGAAGGAACAGGCTGGCGCGCGTTCCATCCCGCTGTCCATTCATTTGGGAGCACTCCGCACCACATGGGAGTGTATCCTGATGAAGTGGCCTGGAGCACAGGGGTCAACCACAGGGGCCAGCCCTGTGAGTGGGGACTCACAGCCAAGGATGAGGCAGGTCACGCAGACAGGCAAGGTTGCCTGCGTGAGGGGCGAGGACATTCTCCAGGAATGGAGAGTCTCGCGTTTTGGGTGGGATTCAGATGAGGAAGAGCCTGATCAGCTCGACCAGGGGCTGGATCCCATTACGGAGAAGAGGAGTCGGAGGGGGACGACAGTAACGTCCCCGACTCAAGCACCAGGAAGGCGGGGGTAGCGAGCGAAGGCTCACCACCTGTAGATACAGGCAGGGTGAGGCCGGATGCCGCGGGTATACCCAGCACCAAGGGGGCAGAGCTGGATGAGGAGGGACCAGGGTCGGCAGCTGCGGGGGGTACCCGAGCTGTGGCACGGCAGGAACCGGTCCTCAGCCAGGCTGTCCAGGGGGCAGTGCCTAAGGTGATCCTCCGTAGGTCCAGCAGGAAACCCCAACGTAGAAAGTTTTGGCCAGAGGTCAATCACGCCCCGAGGTACGGGAGCCAAGTAAAGAGGAGGGAGCTAACGTTTCAGAGGAGGTTTAGCCCCCGACAGGCAGCGACAGGCTGCGGAGGATCAAAGGTGGGAGACAGCGCGGTGCAGCCGTAGGGGACGACCCGCTGCAGCCCTGACAGGGATTAGCTGAGCCGCCCGGGGAAGGCGGCACTGTATTATATTTTAGATAGATAAGGATTAGGTAATACAGATAAGGATTAGGATATTAGATAAGGATAAGTAATTTAGATAAGTTTTGTGGGGATAGTTAGTTGTAAATAAAGTTGATGCGTCCAGGATGTGTGGGTGTGGGGTGCAGGCTGGGGGTCAAGAGACCCGCCCGCAGAGGCGTTAACAAAGCCAAGCGCTCCCCAAGAGGCTGGCTATACCATATTTTATCTGTTTTTCTGGAGTGGAAGGAGGCACTCGTATGGTGGATCATTGCCACGGCGATCGGATGTGGGTGGGCCTATCGGGGCCGCACCAAGGACATCATCATTTACGGCTGCTCCGGGGACACGGCTCCCATCGCGACCGATGGGACTGGAAGCAGAGAAGCGGAGGAGACCGCAGTTCACTTCCATGAAGGCCGGTGGCCGGGGTGGCTGGGATCGAACTCTTCAGAGTATTCCAGCGCCCCGGGTTTTGCTTATCGGGACATTTCGTTATTGTGCCCGAGAGTCAAGATCATCGCCCAAAAGATCAGCGCCACCGTTGGCAAAAGGATCTGCCTGGTATGCACGGGGAAGGTCCCCGCGAGCAGGCGGTGGTGGCTGAGGAAAACGAGCAGGACAATGGCCAACTCCACTGTTGAGTGGGAGAGACTTGACAACGACACTCACAGGACTATTTCTGGGACTAACGAACAGTTGAGTGTGTGTTGGGACAAATGGTGGGAACCGGATGAGGGGATTTATATGTGTATGTGGGGTTCGAGGTATCGCTGCCCCACGGGCAACAGCATATTTTTCCAGAGACAGTGGCAGGATGACGGTAAAGGGATGAGGTGGGATGTTAGCTCGCGGGCTTGTGGGGTCCCCCTTTCCCCGATCCCGGTAAACGCCACTGAACTCATCACCAGACCACGCATAACACCTCCCACAGTTCCGCTGGCAGTAGCACAGGAGAGTGAGTGCCCAAAAAACCACTAAGGGGCCCGGGAATGGCCTGGTACTGATACCGACTGACCAGGTATTGTACCAGGGGGTGCACTACGCGGTAGCATCGGTGATCTTAAACCTCACCGAGGTGCGGTTGCCGGGGTGGTGCCCCAGGGAAACTGAAAGACTGTACCAGGTGCTCGCATTTCGGGTACGCCATTCCCCCTCTCCCCGAACATCTCACAACCCTGTTAAAGGCAGTCGCCGTGTCACAAAGGCCCTTTTACACCCTGGAGCAAAAGACAGTAGAGATAGGGTCCGAAATATTAGACATTGTGATTCCACCATGGTGGGACCTGTTCACCAATATCGAGGTCCCGTCTTGGGTTAGGATAGCGTCACACGCATTAGGTGTGGTACAAGCAGGGATAGTATTATATTTATTATGTGTAAAATGTAAAAGAGGGCAGCACCTCAATAACCGAGTATATCAAGGGGAATGGAGAGACCGTTACGTGCGGGTGGGCGAGCAGGACCCAGCCGCAAGCTGCTAGATAGGACGGGCCCCTCCGCACCGAGTAAACTGTGTTTTTGTATTGTCCTCTTCGAATTTGTATCAAGAGTGATTGTGAAGGAATGTACAAAATGTATCGTTTTGCTGTTGTGTTGTTTTCATGTCCTGACACCAGTAGGAGGATGGCGGAGGCATCGGCCTGGGACGAGGTGTAGGTGTATATGTCTGACATTAAAATGTACATACTTGTACATACTTGTAATATAGTTTTGCCCGGGACACGGGCAGTAAAGGTCAGCCTAAAAGATGGGGACTGTACGTTCGCAATGAAACACTAGTTTAGTTAAAACCTCAGGGGTCTAGATGTGGAGAATCGGGAAAACATTGCTCAACCACATTATTTAATTGATTCGATAAACTGGGGTTATGCAAATCAACAGGAGGGACTGTAAGATTTGAGAAGTTTTCCCTCATTCGGAAAGCAACACCAAACCAAAGAGCTGCAGTTTGGACATTTTAAACGGGTGACTGGGGCTGATAGCGGAGAAAGGCTGCGGTCAGTTTACCAAGGGATGTCACAATCTGTGGGTCCTAAAATGGCCGCAGGACCTCGTGACCAGCCACAAAAAGTAAAAACCTTACAACCCAGTCTCTAGGTTTCTGCAAAGCTACGGCCAGAACAATGGATGGATATTGGCCATGCAGAAACCTGCAAAACCAAGTCGAAGTCCAGACACTGGGGCGCTGACATCAGCATACTCACAATGCCCCAAGCCGACCTACACAGTTAATCTCGTTAAGGGGGCACAATAGCCCATAGAAAACTACCTGGTAGGTGATGGGAAACCAGTTAAACCCATCACCTCACAACGAAATACCAATTAACACCATCTGGCAATCCCCGGTATCCCCGGACATAAGCGCAGATCAGAGAGAGAACTCATACATATCTTTTTGAACAAAGAGATCCCAAGATCTGGCGGGAGATAGGACGGGTCAGAATAGTATAACTGGCCACGACTTTTGGGTTTTAAACTCAAGCTAGAAGAAAACCTGCAAGAAGAAATACCGCAAGAAGGAAGTCAAACGAATGCAGGAGGAAGAAACGACAGGCAAGAAGAATGGATGCAAGAGAAAGGAACAGGCACGCAACTCGAGAAGAAATACTGCAAAACGAACAGCCAGTAACCCCAGTAATAGCCCCATGGTGAGCATGTACCCCGATCTTGCATATCCTGGACATAGTTTAGTGTAGAGGGGAGGGTGGTTTGAATAAACGTGGGTGTGTAAAGAAATATGTGTTGGTCATTTTTGCGATGCGTCGTACGTTCCCCATCTTACAGTCGTGTATATGTCTTGTAGAACTGTGCGTTTTAGAATTCAGAGTAAAAGGTATTCGTGTATATGTCTTGTAGAACTGTGCGTTTATGATACATAGTCAAAAGTATTCATGTGATTCGATATGTGTTTTATAGATATGTCATATAGAACTGTATAAGTATTCATGGACAATAGTCCCAAGCGCTAAATAAAAGCCTTTTTCATTTAAACCCTGGCTTTCAAATCTGGTCTGGTTGAATTTTCTGCACTATAAACGCTCCTGCATCTAAGTCCATTGTCTAGAACCGTAGGGGGTGAGTGGGTCGAACCACTCAGGGGGAACCAGTGTGCGCGGCCTGGTCAAGGTATCAGAGCAAGGCACGGGGACCTTAGGTCGGGCGAAAGCTCGGCGCAGAAACCCCTTACAAATGGTGAACTGCCTTCTTGAACTCGCTGAGTTATTTGGTAGGGACTTCAAGGGATTTAGACCAAGTCACAATTAAGTGGTCATCAATATATTTCTAGGACAGGGCGGTGAGTGCCTTGGAGTGTTATATGGTGCTGACAGTGTTCCTAAAGGTGTGCTGCTCTTATCCTTGCCATTCAGTAACAAGCAGCCGCAGTGTATTTTTTAGATGGCACATGCTGTTGGCACGATAGAGTGAATAAATGTTCAGGATGATATCAATCGAGTTGGATTTTATCAGCTGGATGATATCGAACTTTGATGTACTTGGGCAGAATTCCATCATGCGGCTTGTGACTTGTGGCTTGTAGTCATGGAGTCGAGGAGAGTTATGGGCCTGTCTCACTTAGGCGAGTTTTTAGGTGACTGCCGGCGACTGTCAAAGTCGTAGCAGATCGCCAAAATCTTCTTTTACCCTACGACAATGACCACGACATTGCCATGTCAGGTCGAGATTACACCGTCTTTGGAAACATTGCGAAAATTCTCACGCTGTCAATGCTTCTCCAGCGTCCTGATTTTCGCTGAAATCACTGACAAGTTGGTAAGTACTTGAGAGTTTTGAAATATAACATCTTGCCCCGGTTACTTGAAAACCAAGCTTCACGGTAACAAGGCATAAACTGGATTTACTTCCAGTTTACTAATAGCAGTATTAAGAAATTTAATTTTTAAAGTGGTTAAATGGATTTTTGTGCGGAGTGTGGGCATTCTTTGAAAATGTATGGGAAATGCATATCTGGTTTCTGGGTTGCATATCTGGCTTGGGAGCCTACTTTAAATGTAATCGCTGATAGCCATAAACATCGCAAAAATTCCCACGCTTACCTGACCGTCAAACTGTTGCCTTCAATCTACCTGTCAAATGTCCTGACGGTAAATAAATTGGTTAAACACAAGTATTTTATGGTATCTTCAAATGACTTTACTTATTTTAATATTATGTGCTTCTAAATGCATCTGAGAACCTAGCAAACCTGGGGACAGCATGCGACAGCGCCCGCAATAAGCAACGATACCTGGCGACAAGCCAGCTGTCGCCGAGAAATTTCACTCCAGTTGATTTCTCAGCGACGCGCCGAGATCCACTACGATTCTTGGAAGACTCCTCATTATCATGCCCGCGACACCCTAGTCGCCGGCAGTTGCCTTAAAATCACTTAAGTGGGACAGGCTCTTTATAGCACAAAAACAGGCCCCTCAGCCCATTGAGTCTGCACTATCCATTGATCACACATTTACTTTCATCTGAGATTAATCCCGTTTATTTTTTGTTTTGTGTTGACAGCAAGATTTAGAAGGTCAGGAAGTGAGACACTCTCCACAAGATACCCAGCCTCTGACCTGCTCATACATAATTGTCTTTAGTATATAAAAATAGGGACACTATCGTTCTTTGTAAGGGACCTCAACAAGACAAATAATGCTTCTGAAAGTGGACAGAAAATGCTGGAGTAACTCAGCAGGACAGGCAGCATCTCTAGATAGGAATGGGTGATGTTGCGGGTCTAAACCCTTCTTCAGACCCTTCTCTCGACCCAAAACGTCACCTATTCCTATCCAGAGATGTGGCCTGTCCTGCTGAGTTACTCCAGCATTTTGTGTCTATTTTCGGTGTAAACCAGCATCTGCAGTTCCTTCCCACACATGCTTCTAAAGTAATATATTCTTTTTGTTTTTTAAGAAGCTGAGTAGGATGTAACTTATGCATTGAAAGCATTAATTAAGGTTTTTGCAAATGGATGAACATTGGACATGCATTCTGCACTTTACATGTTTTACATTAACAAAAGACATCTTTGCACAGTAGCTGGCTTCTCACATCTCTTAGAATGAAATTTGCTACAAACCTGAAGTATTTTACCAAAGTGTATCATATTAATAGCTTATTCTGTCAGAAAGTTGATGCAAACAAGATCAGCTAAAATGAGAACACTTTTAGATTTTCCATTACATTGGAGACGTACAATATGTTTTCCATGATTGCTTGAAGGGCACTCCATCTGTTTAAATATAGGCAATGTGTTTGGAATCTATCATGTGTAACTAAAACATAACTCTCCTGATGAGATGGTTGCTGGAAACCAAATCCATTATACAGGAGTCTCACAGTGATTGGTATTTAGCAGTTTCATTTAGAGTTAAGGTGAGATTTTCAAGCTAGAATCATTCATTGATAATGCAATTCCATTTGACATGGACATGATCAAACCACGTTGAAAAAGGTTTGAATTTTAAAACCCGTGATATTTAATTGCTCACTACCTCAGCAGGTGTAGCAGGTTTACTGAAATGTAGACATTTCTAGTTAGTGCTTTGGGCACTGACCATACACTTGCAATTGTCTCAATGTCATAAAATATTAAAGATGTGGCTTTAGGACAAAGACATACCGTGTACCCCTACGATATGGCAGTTTAGATAACAGAAATTCACACTAATGGAATTCACAATCAACTGTTAATAATTATGTGATATGGAATAAAAAATTGCTCTTATAGAATTTATATGAAATAAATAAATAAATAAACACTAAATATATATATATGAACCTGAATTAGTTTACCAAGGACAATGATTGTAGGTTGCTGGTTCACTGCAGACGACATAGCTCTCCTTTCACACACATAGATACAAATGCAGGAGAAGACGGACAGACTCTTACAAGCTGCAACAAAACTTGGTCTTACACCCAATACAGCAAAGACACAGGTGATGAAGATCCACTCCGAAACCAGCAACTGTATCCTCATGCACAGCACTGCCCTGGAGGAGGTAGAAACATTCACATACCTAAGCAGTGTTGTGGACACCACCGGAGGGGCAGATGCAGACATAAAAAGCAGAATCAATAAGGCTAGGGTGGTGTTTAACATGCTCAGGAAGATCTGGAGTTCAAAATACATCTCAATCAACACCAAAATATGTATATTTAATTCAAATGTGAAGCAGGTGATACTGTATGGATCAGAGACATGGAAAACAACAAAACACACAACAAACAGGCTGCAAACATTCATTAACACCTGCCTCAGGAGAATACTAAACATCTGGAGGAAAGACAAAGAAAGCAATGTGGCCCTGTGGAAAAGAACAAGTCAGGATCCCATTGACTTACAAATTTGAAAGAGAAAATGGAGTTGAATTGGTCACACCCTCAGAAAACCTGCCACAAACATCACCCGGCAAGCCCTGAAATGGAACCCCCAAGGAAAAAGGAAAAGAGGTCGCCCCAGGAACAGCTGGGGAAGAGGTGTCCAGGCAGAAATGTCTGGGAGTGGGCTCAACTGGGGAGATCTCAAAAGAACTGCCAACAACCGAGTGAGGTGGAGGACATTTGTCAATGGCCTATGCTCCCTAGAGGAGCCAAGGGCTGAAGAAGAAGATGAAGGAGGTTCACCGCAGGAGACCATTTAGGGGATTTGCTTTGGAAGTGGGCAAGCCAATCATTTCTATTAATACCTGCACAATGATACAGCACTGTTAAACAATCTAACATGTATTTCTAGTTAATTAAAACAACAACCCCTTCTATTCTGCCTACAATACAATCAGTTATTTTGTCTGTAGACCATGCACCCATAGGGACATTACTGATGAGAAAAAGAACTTCCCGTAGGCTGAAAATATTGAACTAAATTGTGATATTGTAACTATTTGAAATTATATTGAATAACCTGCTATCTCTGTTAAAAGTAGACAAAAGTGACAAATGTATGCAGTGTTTCTCGAAGGAAATTAGCTTTCACCAGCAGACTGTCTGGACTGCCTGCTTGCTATGATGAATAAAGACAATTTTTCACATGGCTGATTCATAAGCACAACGTCCTCCATATATCCCATTTTGATGGGTATCCTGGAACCCCAATTTTAATTAAACTTATACAACAAATAATGTGCAATACTGGCTAGAATCACAAATTTAGATTCTTGCGAACATAATCAAACTTAAAATGAATGGGGAAAGAGCAACATTGCCTTTATGATATTCCAACTGTGCAGAGGTTATTAAAATTGCTGTTATTGTTGAGGTGGTGGGGTTGCTTTGGAGTACCTTCATCTTTATCAGGCAGGGGGTAAGAGGCCTGTGCAGCAGATGTCTCTGACAATGGGACGTAGCATTATCAGAAGTGGCATCTGAAGCCAAGGCCACAATCGTGTCTGATGTGCAAGGTGGCAAAATAAATCTAGTCTGGAATCTGTCTTGATCTCTGTCACAATGGTGCAAAATAACTTAGCTGGTGTCCAATGCCTGGTTTGATGTAGGCCAATTAACTTAATGATGACTGAGGCATCTTGTGAGTAGTGGAGAAGCAGAATTCAATTTAAAGGAATTTATGTTATGTTTTGTTCAAGGTTCCAGCATCTGCAGTTTTTTGTGTCTCTAAATATTATTTCATATTTGCTTGGACAAAAGGTTTCAGTTAATTACATTAAATTATGTTGTGTGATGCTTAAAATTACTAGTAGAAACATGGAATTGCAGATGCTGTTTTACAAAAGAAGACAGGGTGCTGGAGTAACTCAGCAGGTCAGGTGGCATGTCAGGAGAACATGGATAGGTGACATTTTGGGTCTGGACTGAAGAAGGATCCTGACCCGAAACACCATCTATCCATGTTCTCCTGAGATGCTGCCAGGCCCACTGACTTCAACTTACAAACTCAATTATCCATAACAATCATAAGGATATGCAGGGAATGGAGAGATATGGATCATGTGCATAGACATTATGGGCCAAAGGGCCTGTTCCTGTGCTGTTTTTTTCTATGTTCTATGAGGATGATTTCGGGACTAGTTCAAAGGAATTAAATGAACTATTTTCTGGTAGATCTCTGCATTACTTGAGGTAGGTATTGGCTCTAATGAACGAAGCACCCAACATCCACCCCTGTGGCATTTTCTATTCCTGTAACCTCACACGTACACCTCGTACTGTCCACTTCACATCCGACCACTGTGCTAATGTTTCCAAAGGATTTGTAAATGCGTTGAAATTCAAGATTTTGAGATGTCCCCAAGCCCATGCCATTTACAACCTGCATTCTCGAAACAGCAACACACCATCAAGCATGAATTTCTCAGTGATTGATATCAGTCCAACCTCCATGCACAAACAGTTCATACGTCTGAAAGAAAATACTCCAATGATGCAGAGTTCCCCATCGCATTTAAATATTGGTTTTAAATTAAATCTCAAAACACATTTAAAATTTGCAGTCTGCAATCAAGGTTCAAGCCTCCTAACTTAAACTTCTCCCATTTGCAATAAAAATTAACAAACAATTTTCTCTCTTCATTCTCTTCTATGCCTTCATATACAAGAACAGTCAAAATCCTCCATGCAACAATATTTACTAGTTTATCACCTTTATAAAATATTCTTCTGTCGGCAACATTTGATATCTTAGTCTCTTTATTGGTAGGTGTAAAGATATCTTTCAGAACTGAATGCACTGCCTGATATGACTTTGAGTCATTGTGGTGCCACTGGCTGAATTGAGAGCTGCTGCCTTCCATAAAGCACATTTCCTTTGTAGCAGCATCACTGTTTAGTGCAAGAAAGGTCCTAACAGCCCCCCAAAAACACACACAAACACCACAAGAGATGCACAGAGCCTATTGCCCAGAGTAGGGGAATCAAGAACCAGTGCACATAGGTTTAAGTTGAAGGGGAAAAAAATGAATAGGAACCTGAGTGGTAACCTTTTCATGCAAAGAGTGATTGGTGCATGGAACAAGCTGCCGGTGAAGGTAATCGAGGCAGGCACTATCGCAATATTTAAGAAACAATTCGACAGGTACTTGGATAGGACAGGTTTAGAGGGATATGGGCCAATTGCAGGCAGGTTGGGCTAGTGTAGATAGGACATGTTGGCCGGTGTGAGAAAGTTGGGTCTGTTTCCATGTTGTAAGACTCTATGATTCTAAAAGTTGCACAAGCTCCCCCTTCATCTAACATTGAAATAGATTGTAATAGCTCAGGCCCAAGTACTGGTTGTTAGAGCAGACAATAGTAACAATGTGTGATTCTGAAATAGCTCATATTTTCATATCCGCTGTTCAACCAAGTCTCAATTCACACAAGTCTTATGTCAAGAGGACAGTTGGTGTATAAAGACCCCTAACCTTGTATCCATACACACTTTGGCCCAAAAGTGTGAAAATAATTCAAACTGCACAATCAAGAAGGGTCCCAATCCAAAATACCACCCATCCTTTTTCTCCAGAGATGCTACCTGACCCATTGAGTTACTCCAGTACTTTGTGTCTCTCTTTGGTGTATATCGGCATCTGCAGTTCCTTTCTACACACTAACTTTCTGTATCTTTGTTTCCCATACTGTGTTTTTTCCCCAAGCCACTTTATTATCCTGTCAGTTCATGTGATCTTTTATGAGAAATTTCAAGATGGAATCACAGTACGATACGATACGATAGAATTTAATTTATCCCAGGAGGGAAATTGGTCTGCCAACAGTCATAAAACACAACAAGATACACAAAACATGAAATTAAAGTGACGAGTGGAAAGTCTAGTATCGAGTATGTGCAAAGATTGAGGAGGGGGGGGGGGGGGGGGGGAATCAGTCTACACACAACAGAAGGGGGAGGAGTTGTAAAGTTTGATAGCCACAGGGAAGAAGGATCTCCTGTGGCATTCTGTGCTGCATCCAGTTGCTGAAGGTGCTCCTCAAGTTGGCCAGTGTTGGGGTGAGCTGTATTGTCCAAGATGCTCCACAGTTGTCCAAGGAGCATCCTCCCCTCAAAGCCCACCTCCAGTGAATACAATTCCACCCCCAGAATGGAGCCAGCCTTCCTGATGAGCTTGTGAATAATCACCTTGTGAAACTCATCTTCAAATGTGATCCGAAACAAATTGACATGAACCTGGTTAAACAGCAACACTTTCTGGGCCTGCCTAAATGAAGAAGTGGCATCTGTATAAATCTGCTTTTAAAAAAAACCCCAATCACCAAATAGTTGTAAAAGGTTTAATTATACATATAATTGAATCGTTTACTAATTGCAGCCAATATGTGTGCCATAAACCTCAATTATCCTAATGGTAATTAGGATAAACCTAATACTGTAATAGTAGGTACAATTTTCAAGAGTCATGAGTCTAGTCATGAGTCAAGAGTGTCTTATTGTCATATGTCCCAGATCGAACAATGAAATTCTTACTTGCACCATCAGAATTTTTAAACAAAGTAATGTGTTACATGGCTTGAAAATTAAAAATAGCAGATTCTGGAAATCTAAGTCAATAACAGACACTCAGCAGGTCAGGCTGTAACTGTAGCCCATTCGTCACCCCAGTTTTACGTTTAAAGAGATATCCCCCCTCCCCCACCCTCTTCTTTTATTCTCCTTTTCAATCTGACAAAGCATTTCCAACCTGGAATGTTGATTATTTTTCTCGCCACGGATGTGACCTACCTACTGAGTATTTCCAGCTTTTTCTGTTTAATGGTCTTATCTTGTGAAGACCTTCACAGCATTAAAGCCTTTGTCTCAATGGTTTTGTGCTGGTATTCATTCTGCATTCAAGTCTCCTTCCACCTCACTTCATTTCATCTCATCAGTATATCATTCCATCCATTTCTCTTTTATCCATGGGTCTAACTTCCTCAAGTTGTTTTTCTGCAATTTTACCTGAGCCATTTTTAGAGTAAAGAGGTACCTTCCTTATTGGATATGTCTTGTCATTTTGTCCACTTTTAAAACTTCATTGCAAGATGAAACATCTCTCTTATTCCCAGCCCATCATTATCTTAAATAATTAAATACCCTAAATATCTAAAATAGGAAGGCACAGTGCCATAGCTGGTAAAGGTGCAGCCTCACAGTTTCAATCTTGGCCTTGGGTGCTCTCTATGTGGAGTTTGCATGTTCTCCCTGTGACCACATGGGGTTTCATCTGTGTGCTCTGGTTTCCTCCCATGTGTGGGATTGTAGGTTAATTGACCTCTATAAAAAGTACCTCTCATGTGTTCGGAGTGGATGGGAAAGTGGTATATCATAGAATTTGTATGATTGGGCGATCAATGGTCAGTGTGGACTCAGTAGGCCAAACGGCCTGTTTCCATGTTATATTTCTAAAAAACTAAAATCATTTTCTGTCACTTCACCTCTAAGACCCCTAGGGAGTCCAAGCATGGTACACTTTAATTAGCTAAACTATGAAAGTCATAGTCAAAGTATGTGATTTAGTGAATAAGAATGGAAACAAGTTATTTATTCTACTCTTCTATTTTATTTCAGCAATTTCATCTTTATGTTTATTGGCATTCTGTTTTGATTCTTACTTTTTAATCCATAGTTCTAATTTGATCTTTTTTTTGGTGTGGATACATTTTTGTAACTCTCTTATTGACCCAACAGCATCTCCTACACACCCATTCCTTGATAACAGAGAAAATATGGCCAATTTAAACCATGCTTCCCAATAAGAACGGAGTTGTGATTTAGGGGAAGGGGTACAAGTTAAAAGAGCAAACATATTTCGGTTTACTAATAGACATGCATTAAAAATGTTTGATAGTTTTTAAATTTACTGATAAGTTCACTACTATAACTTAACTGATAAATGCATCGGCACAGTTCTATTAGAATACTTCAGTTATTAATCAGATGTTTTACTTGTATTGGATGAGATACTCACATAGTCATAGAATCAGAGAGTCATACAGCACGGAAACAGGCCCTTCTGCCCAACTTGCCCATGCCGACCAAGATGCCCCATCTACACTCGTCTCACATTCCCGTATTTGACCCATATCCTTCTAAACCTTTCCCATCCATGTATCTATCCGTGTCTTTTAAATGCCGCTATAGTACCAAATTCAATTATCTCCTCTAGCAGCTCGTTCCATATACCCATCACCCTCTGTGCAACAAAAGCCTTTCACTGTACCTCAGTATACATGACAATAAACTAAAGTAAACGAAATTAAACAACCCCTCAAATTTCTATTATATCTTTCCCCTTTCAACATACACCTAAGTGTAACATCTTGTTTTTGATTCCCCAACACTGAGTAGAATTCCCATTATGATCTATAAGATAACCCTTCAACCTTCTGCACTCCAAGGAATAAGATGCTAGGCTGTCCAGCCTCATATGCTTCAGGCCCTCGGGTCCTGGCAACATCCTCGTAAATCCTCTTTGCATTCTTTCCACCTTTACAACATCCTTCCTATAGCAGGATGACCAAAACTGAACACAATACTCCAAATGTGACCTCACCAACATCTTGTATAACTGTAGCAAAACATCCCAACTTCTATACTCAATACCTTGACTGATTAATATACCAAAAGCCTTCTTGACCACCCTATCCATCTGTGACACCACTTTCAAGCAACTATGTACTTGCAATCCCTCTGCTCTTTTAAAAGTTAATGCACTTTTTAAGATAAATCTCTATGTATCTGCATTGCCTAAACAGTAAAATGTAGCTCTCAAGTATATATCAATATATTCAAATATAAGACTTTTGAAATAAATATTACTTTATAGTGTAAGAGCAAATCATCAATGTGAGACATTAATTCTATCTTTCCTGTCTTTATAAAAGCTGTCCAACCTGATGAATCAATTTGAAAAATCAATGTAGTATAAGAAAATAACTGCAGATGCTGGTACAAATCAAAGGTATTTATTCACAAAATGCTGGAGTAACTCAGCAGGTCAGGCAGCATCTTGGGAGAGAAGGAATGGGTGATGTTTCGGGTCGAGACCCTGAAGAAGGATCTAGACCCGAAACGTCACCCATTTCTTCTCTCCCGAGATGCTGCCTGACCTGCTGAGTTACTCCAGCATTTTGTGAAAAATCAATGTGATTTGTTTTTTGTCACTTGATTTTTGCTCACATTTCCACTTAATAGACAATAGACAATAGGTGCAGGAGTTACTCCAGCATTTTGTGATACCTTCGATTTGTACCAGCATCTGGTTATTTTTCTACATAGGTGCAGGAGTAGGCCATTTGGCCCTTCGAGGCAGCACCGCCATTCAATGTGATCATGGCTGATCATCCACAATCAGTACCTCGTTCCTGCCTTCTCCCCATACCTCCTGACTCCGCTATCATTAAGAGCTCTATCTAACTCTCTCTTGAAAACATCCAAGGAATTGGCCTCCACTGCCTTCTGAGGTAGAGAATTCCACAGCTTCTTTATATGTGGCCAATGTAAACCTGCAATGAGGGGAATTGGACGGCATATTAGAATATATGGGGAATTAAACAGCATATTAGAATATGCCGTCCAATTCCCCTCATTGCAGGTTTACATTGGCCACGTACAAAGAAGTGGAAATCTGAGCAAAAAAATTCATTTGAGGCTGTGAATTTGGTCTTATTGAAAACATTTGTCTCTGAGTCAGAATGTTGTGGTTTAAACATTCCCCTAGACTGGACTGTATCCAGAACGACAATCCAGAACAACAAGGAAGGAAAATTGGCATTAAAACCAAAATCCCATTTGTCTCATCTGGCAAACGTCAAGTATTCCCTAGGACTAGTGAAAGAAATACAACTGATATTTATGATTTTCTGACAAACCCAAATCTTAAAACTAGAAAACAATCAATTGTTTACCTGTCATTTGTTGTTTTGGAGACTTGTTATGGTGTTTGGTTACCTTTTCAATGAAAGAGACTGAGTTTCAAAAGTGTAGGGAAAAAAACGGGAGATGCTGGTTTAAATCGAAGGTAGACACAAAATGCTGGAGTAACTCAGCAGGTCAGGTTTCAAAAGTAGTCTTTCAATTGTAAATTGGTCAGCAATTATTATTTCCTTTCTGGATAACTTGTGGTCATCAAGGATGTTTGTAAAATGCAGCCCCTTTATAATCCAGAGGGCTATCATTTCAGGATGGTGATTGGGTAACATGTTGTTGTGCTGGTGCTCTCACCTTCAAGTCTGACATTCCAGGTTCAAACAGCATGCTGAGGATTTGTGCACATAATCCAAAGAAACAATTCAGTGCAATACTGATGGGGCACTGAACTGCTAGAGGTGAGGCCTTTGTAAATCCCCAAATGTTCTCCAGAATTGGAAAAATTAAGCACTTGAAGCACAGACTCACCTCTTCGCTCAGGCAGACACAACAGTATTAGACAAAAACCCAGGGCTGTCCAGCTCAATATTTGTTCCACGCAGAGTAGCGGCAATAATAATGTATGTAATATCTGTCTGCAAAGTTTGCTTCATGAAAACTTCCTGCGTGTTTTGTGCTGTACCAGATAAACTATGCTTCCAGCACACTTCAAATAAAGTTCTTGGGAAACATTCTGAAGTAATGAAGAGTACTATACAATCAAACTGATTTGTTTTCCTTTCATGAGGAATCAAGGTGACCTCATCTGACATCAGCGTAGTGATTTAATTAACTCACAAGCCAATACCTGGACATCATATTTTATGTGTATAATGATCTTTTTATCTCCATTTTCAATTCTTGGTGATGTCTAAATACACTGTTCAATGTTTTCCTTACATAATCTTTTGTTTCTTTTTAAGTTTTAAGTTCCAGATGATTATATTGATTCGGTAATCAACCCCTTCATCTGCCTGTGGTTATAACACATCTATTTTAAAATGCTGCATAGGAGGTATTCCTACTTGGTCATTAGCCTTAAATTCATAAAGTGTATTAGTTGCTTGGTGATCTCATCTATGGAGACACAAGAAACTGCAGACACTCGAATTTTGAACAACACACAAGTTGTCAGGGGAACTCGGGAGGTCAGGCTGCATCTGTGGAGGGAAATGGGCAGACAATGTTTCTGGTCAGGACCCTTCAACAGTCTGAACAATAGTCTAGACACAAAATGTTATCTGTCCACTTCATTCCACAGATGCTGCCTGACCCACTGAGTTTCTCCAACAATTTGTTTTCAACCTCTCCTCAAATGTCTGTAGGCGAGTGCAACAGGGAATACTCCAACATGTATTTAGCATCAACAACCGAAGACAAATTCCCCGCTCCCCTGCCTTATGTCTTCTGACTCACCATTAGTGAGTGTAAAGGAAATTTGTCTTTTATGTGTTAGTGACCTTCCCATGTTGACAATCATTCAGGTGCCTTGCTTCACTGACAAACATATAAATGAGGAAAAAAAAAGATTACCAGTTTTTCAGATCCTGACGAACATTTGTGAATTTACAACCAGCTGCTCATCTGTTGCGATGCATTTAGAGTTAAATATTGCTCCTCTCACTGGAGGGCAATCAGACAAAGATTTTTTCTTAATGTTCAGTTCTGCTGTATGCCAGCTCTGCTCTCTGGTTCATTTCACAGTCAGGGCAGGGGCCAAGTGTCATTCCTGCCACCGGAACTGCAACCGTTTCTGTGAAAACAAGATACAGATGTATTTCTCTCATTCTCTTACAATATGGAGGGAGGCCATTTGGCCCAAAGAGTTTATGCTGGACCACATTCACAATCACATTCCCCATTTATTTCCTCGTAACCTATTGTCTCTCAATCAATTGCATCTTCTACCAAATTCTTCTACCAATTACACTAGGGGTGATTTATAGTCATCAATTAACCTACCATCTTGCATGACTTTGGGATGTGGCAGCAAACTGGAGCATGTGGGGAATCAGCATGAACAGCTTTGAAGACAAAAGGAACTGCAGATGCTGGTTTATATTTTAAAAAAATACAGAAACTGCTGGAGTTACTCCAACATTTTGTGCGAACAGCTTTGAATCCAGTTTACTGGGATGAAGAGGCACACAATCTGTTGTGCCATTGTTCTGTCCCCATTCACCAGCAGCACAGCAGAGGAAGAGGAGGAGGCTATTGGAGGGAGGTGGAAGGACCACAACATGATTTTGTTTTTAGTGTCTGGCCCAGCAGTGTCAATGGTGTAAGTTAAAGACAGCGACTTCATTCCATGGAACACTGAAGGACATCAGTCTTCCTTGTTCAGGCAGGAAGAGGAAGATTCATAACGTATCACAGATAGACTATTAGGTTTTGCCTTACAGTTCAAACTATTTTGAATAAAGCATTAATTTTCTCGAGTACCATAATGAAAATCCAAAATTTTATTCTCTACTTGACCATGAATGCTCAGGCTAATTGATCTCAGCCTGCCAAGATAGACTTACGGGGCCAAATGGTCTGCCTCACTGCCATAAATAGGTCATTTGCAATAATTAGATTTGCCACCTTAAGCGGACAAATTGGACTTTGATTCCCCTTTGCAGCAACGTAAAATATTTTCCTTCTGTTATGCTTGTTATTGCCACGATGCATATACTTCAGTAATAGTTGATTGATATAAATGTAAGGAAACAAAGTATCACAGTAGGCACTATGAACATCCATGATTTTTTTTAACATAAGTATAAATAGGTGTTTATATTCTCTTTTGACAATGTAATTATAGAAAGTGCTGAGTTTCTTGATCTCTGATATCTGCAAAAGATGTTGAGAGGACAGAATGCTCTCTGGACTCCAGTTTAAATCGACAATTTTGACAGATGATTTCAAGTCTGCCTTTTCAATATGAAACACTGCGATAACTTTTGATTTTTCCTGCGTAGCCTGGAGGTATTTCTTCAATGGAAAATTGAAAGGTTTTAGTTGACAGTTTGCATGAGTCACATAGACATCCTGTAGTGCCTGAAGCAGTTGTGACTTGAGTGCTGGTGACTTCCAGGATCCTGGTCCATCAAGACATTGGAAGCACAAGAGAATGCAGATGCTGGAGTCAGGATCAGAAAATAAAGCACTGGAGCAATTCGAAGATAGACACAAAAAGCTGGAGTAACTCAGCGGGTCAGACAGCATCTCTGGAGAAAAGAAATAGTTGACGTTTTGGGTCGAGACCCTTCTTCAGACTGAGTTGCTCGAGCAACTCAATGGGTCAGGCATTGTCTCTGGATGACGTGGATAGATTTCAGTATCGTGAAAAAAGCTGGAAAAGAGGTGGGGACAAGGCAAAGCCTTGCAAGTGAAAATAAACACAAAAAGCTGGAGTAACAGCGGGACAGGCAGCATCTCTGGAAAGAAGGAATGGGTGACGTTTCGGGTCGATACCCTTCTTCAGACTGGTTAGGGATAAAGGAAACTTCCTTACAAGTGATAGGTGGATAGAGGTGAGGGGGGAGGTTGTTTAATAGATGGATGGACAATGACTTGAGATGAAAAGGAGACAAAACACTGATATAAGGAAAGGAAAGTAATGAAATGTTAAGCCAGAGTAATGGATATAGGTGGAAGGGGATGGGAGGAGAGGAAAGGGGAGGGGAAGTGGGATTGTGTGAGAAATGTGTGCACACCAGGGTGGGGAGGGGGGTCACAAAAGGAAAGAGAGGAAAAAGAGGGGGGTGCAGTGTGGAAGGAAAGAAATGAGTGAACCAAGGAGTTATGGAGGAAGTGATCTCAATGGAAAACAGAAGCGATGGGGATAGGAAGATGTGGTTTGTGATAGGATCATAATTAGTGGCAGAAATGCTGGAAAATTATGTTTTGAATGCAGAGGCTAGTCAGGTGAAAGGTGAGGACGAGAGAAATTCTATTCTTCAACTGTCCAAGGGGAGGGGAGAGAGTGTAGAACTGTGGGTCACAGAGGAGACACAGGTGAGGGATCCATTTTTTGACAGCAGAAGGGGAAATCTATTTACTAAAGAAAGAGGACCTCAGATGACAGAGTGGAAAACCTCATCTCGGGACCAGGTGCGACAGAGATGGAGAAATTGAGAGTAGGGGTGATGTCTTTTCAAGAGGCAATGAGAGAAGATGTAGTCCAGATAACAGTGGGAATAAGTGAGTTTATAGTAGATGTCAATCGATAGTCTGTCTGATGAAGACAGAGGGATCAAGAGAGGGGAAAGAGGTGACAGAGATAGTCCAGATGAATTTGAAGACTGGGTAGAGGTTAGTGATAATGTTAATGAAATTGACAAGTTCTGCATGGATCAGTCTGAAGAAGGGTCTCGACCCGAAACGTCACCCATTCCTTCTCTCCCGAAATGCTGCCTGACCTGCTGAGTTACTCCAGCATTTTGTGAATAAATACCTTCGATTTGTACCTTTAGTTCTGCATGGGTGCAGGTGGCAGCGCCGATGTAGTCCTTAATGTAGAGGAGAATGAGTTGGGGGCTGGTGCCAGTTTGGAAGAAGGACTGTTCGACAAAACCAACAAGACGGCAGGCATAACTGGGATCCAGACAAGTGCCCATGGCTACAGCTTTATAGACAATGGACAATAGACAATAGGTGCAGGAGTAGGCCATTCGGCCCTTCGTGCCAGCACCGCCATTCAATGTGATCATGGCTGATCATCCACAATCAGTACCCCATTCCTGCCCTCTCCCCATACCCCCTGACTCCGCTATCATTAAGAGCTCTATCTAACTCTCTCTTGAAAGTATCTAGAGAATTGGCCTTGACTGCCTTCTGAAGCAGAGAATTCCACAGATTTACAACTCTCTGAGTGAAAAAGTTTTTCCTCATCTCTGTTCTAAATGGCCTACCCCTTATTCTTAAACTGTGGCCCCTGGTTCTGGACTCTCCCAACATTGGGAACATGTTTCCTGCCTCTAGCGTGTCCAATCCCTTAATAATCTTATATGTTTCAATAAGATCCCCTCTCATCCTTCTAAATTCCAGTGTATGCAAGCCCAGTCGCTCCAGTCTTTTATTCTAACCCTCCCAAAAGCCTTCATATGCTTCCTGTGATGTGGTGACCAGAAATGCACACAATACTCCAAATGTGGCCTAATTAAAGTTTTATAGAGCTGCAACCTAACTTCCTGACTTTCATACTGAAAGCCAAGACTGATAAAGGCAAAGGATGCCATATGCATCCTTGTTTATCCTACCTGCTTGTGTTGCCACTTTCGGGAAGTTATGGGCTTGCACTGCAAGATCCCTCTGTACACCAATAGAACATCAGCCATCATTTGGCTAAATGGCCGAGCAGGCTCCGTGAGCCCAATGACTTATTCCTGCCTTGAGGATAATTTTAATGTAACAGATTGAATGGAGCAGGTGGAATATTGTTTTATGCCCTGCCTAACACATTCTGATTTGAAACCAGATTAAAATTGGTTGGACTGTATTATTGGGAATGCATCAGATATGGTTAATTTTCCAAAGAATAGATTAGGTCAAAATTGCTTATATTAATTCAGTATTTTAAATGAGATTTTTGCACATTTTGTGAAAGAGCATTTTAGACTGATTTAAAGCCACTGGAAAATAATGTGCAGTCTGCTAGGGAAAGGATTCAAGAAAATGCCCCCTGAACAATTTTCTAGGCCTCATGTGCTAGCTATGTATTTGCAAGGCCAATCTTGTCAAATGAATATTCTGCTCCATAAACATAATCTGCTCACGAATCTTCGAAATTTCAGAATAATCATAATCAGCAGATGAGTTCTGCTTTCACAAAAACCTGACAGTGCTGAAAGTATTTTATTCTTATGTTTTACAGAAGTCAGTTCTTGGCTCTGCTCTTCCGACACCCCATTTGCATTGCAGGTAGCAGCGATATATGTTTTGACAAATTATTTTTAAGAACAGCTGTTAGTGAAATAGAAAGCAGTCAGCTCTGCAGTCAGTACCATTACCTGCTACCTCAATGTTAGCACTGCTCAGCCCAACTGTCTGGTGTCTTTACACTTACATGCCAATCATAAGTGAAGGGAGAACATCTGCTCCTAAACCTGAATGAACGTGACTGCATTAACAGAGCCCACTTCATCAGATGGGAATTGTCCCTGAGGGAGGCTGAGAGATTGTTCTTCACAGCTATTTTATTAATGTATGTGGTGTGGGAGGCATTGTTCTGTCATCTGTAGTGGCATGCATCTGATAATTGAAAGCTTGGGCCTTGCTCTGTTCGAAGTCATTTGTAAAATCTGTTGTAAGGTTCTGGCCAGGGCATCTGACTATCTGGCAAGATTTACATACAAAGAAAATACTGCAAGAAATTGAAAAGCAAAAACATATTGTAGGCAAAGTCCTGTAAAAATATCGACCTGATATTTTGACTGTTCTTCTTTCCACAGATGCTACTTGACATACCTTTTATGTTTTTAATACAGATATATTAGTTGAAATTAAATAACTGCATCATAAATCGAATTTTTGAAACAATGTATTTACACTGACTTAAAGTTTTTTATCCACTCAGTATTTAAATACATTTGGGTGCCAGAAATAACTTGTCTAAACTTCTTACTTCTTAAGTTTGGAGAGCAAATGTCAAAGATTCTTGCCTGAGATTTGGCTGATAGGTAAAGCCTATACACCATTTTCACATTTGCAAATTTATCTCTGTCGCATATGTAGTATATATATTCCACAAATGTACACCATTGTTGAGTTCTGTACACTCTGCAGGTATTTTATATCAATTTCTAATCTGGATCCAACAGTACGCATAGAGAAACATTATCCTCATCCAATTGCTATATTGCATTTCACACATTTATTATGAGTGTTGATTTGATGTTGCTTTCTGGCTACATATTCCAACATATCTGGGTAACGATTCTAGGACCTTAACTAAATACATTGTAATGCCAATAGACAATAGACAATAGGTGCAGGAGGAGGCCATTTGGCCCTTCGAGCCAGCACCGCCATTAAATGTGATCATGGCTGATCATTCTCAATCAGTACCCCGTTCCTGCCTTCTCCCCATACCCCTTGATTCCGCTATCCTTAAGAGCTCTATCCAGCTCTCTCTTGAATGCATTCAGAGAATTGGCCTCCACTGCCTTGTGAGGCAGAGAATTGCACAGATTTACAACTCTCTGAGTGAAAAAGTTTTTCCTCATCTCAGTTCTAAATGGCCTACCCCTTATTATTAAACTGTGGCCCCTGGTTCTGGACTCTCCCAACATTGGGAACATGTTTCCTGCCTCTAGCGTGTCCAATCCCTTAATAATCTTATATGTTTCAATAAGATCCCCTCTCATCCTTCTAAATTCCAGTGTATACAAGCCTAGTCGCTCCAGTCTTTCAACATATGATAGTCCCGCCATTCCGGGAATTAACCTAGTAAACCTCTGCTGCACGCCCTCAATAGCAAGAATATCCTTCCTCAAATTTGGAGACCAAAACCCATTGCCATGAAACAATGAATGCTTTCCAAATTGGAATCAACCTCCCAATTTTCTAGACAGGATTTAAACAATTTCATTGTTTTCATTTTATCCTCAGAAAATATAACAAATAGAAAAGTACAGCACAGGATTAAACCCTTTGGCCCTCAATGTCTCTGTTGATATATATATATTTAATTTATTGATGAATAAAACTATTGTGCAATTTTGAAAGTACATTGACACAAAATATTGATTTATTATTTTGCCCCATTGATCCGATTGTACTAATGTGGTAAACTTTCTGTTGTTAATATGTACACATACTGGGAGAGAGAGAAAACCGAAGGTAAAAGCACAAGTAGCAGTTGACTTTTATTTTGTACTTTCCTGACACAGCCCCACTGATATTTGATATATGTTCCATAATAATGCCAATGGAAAGCCTGCTATCGACTCTTAATGTCAATACATCTCGCAACATCACCAGCAAAAAAAATCTATAATGAAACCGATGAGCTCATGAAGTTTAAGGGAAGTTTGCCACCTGCTGAAACGTCCATTCATTGTGATGCCTCTCATACATGGAGAAATTGACGTATACTTCACTGGCAAACAAGGCTCTGCCTCCTCTTTTGTGTGTCAGCTTACTGCAGATTGACTAACATGGCAAACACCCCCACTGATGTTTTGAAAGGATGTGAAGACAAAATGGTCGCTGACTTTCAGACCAAAATAAAGGCTGCCACAGTATGAGATTTTTTTTTGCAAGTTACTCCCTGGCTTTAATGTACTCCTTTGTGAAGAAGAATTGAAAGGAGATCTCCCCATACTTGGCGAAGGAGTTGTGCTGAGGACTGCAGTCTTTGTTCTTGGACCCATGCCAAGGGACACAGACACCTGAGTTGTAAGCACATCTGGAGGATGTTTTTCCAACTGCCTGAGCAACTGTTCCTCTTCACATCTCTGACAGTCACTGACAGGCCCAATGAAGTACCCATGCTGAGCAGACTGGTTGGAGATCAGGGCTGCAGCTGCTGACAACTGTTCTGGGTTTAGAAATCTATGCCAAAGGAGAAATGCTTTGTGAAAACCCGGCAGCAAACGGTTCTCTCATTAACAGCAATAATGCAGAAGCAGCAGCAGCAGCACAGAAAGCCACAGAGTACAGCAAAATATAACTTGCAACAACAAAATCAAATCCCTCTTTCCGGCAACCAAATTTCAACCAGCACAGAGTCATAACCTTTGCATTATTCGCAGGCTAAAGGGCCTGTTCCAGCCAGCGACTAGGCTGTCGCCGAACGTTCGCCGGGGTGTCGTGGGCATGATCGTGAGGAGTCTTCAATGAATCCTAGCGGATCTTGGCGCGTTGCGGATAAATTTACCTGCTAGAAATTTCTCGGCGACAGCTGGCTTGTCGCCAGGTATCGTAGCTTATCGTGGGCGCTGTCGCATGCTGTCCCCAGGTTTGTTAGAGAGTTGTGAATCTGTGGAATTCTCTGCCTCAGAAGGCAGTGGAGGCCAATTCTCTGAATGCATTCAAGAGAGAGCTAGATAGAGCTCTTCAGGATAGCGGAGTCAGGGGGTATGGGGAGAAGGCAGGAACGGGGTACTGATTGAGAATGATCAGCCATGATCACATTGAATGGCAGTGCTGGCTCAAAGGGCCGAATGGCCTCCTCCTGCACCTATTGTCTATTGTCTATTGATACGGGCAGAGAACAAAAGAGGAAGTTTGTGAGATGGAGGAGACCAGAAGACACCAATGGCCGTGGATATACCTGAGAAAACGTGGTGAGGTCTGTCTGGCGATAACTTATGGAGAAGAAGTGAATGGACACTACCAGAAAAGGAGCAAAAGTCATCTGTGCGTGATGGAAATGTGAGGCACCAGCTAAATGTTGAGACCTGAACACTGTAATAGGTCTCATTGAAGGATGTTTCTGTTCCTCAAAGTTTTGTTTGAAGTTTCATTGAAACAGCATAGAAGACCAAAGATAGAGAGTTCAAGGTAGGATTGGAATGGAGACTTACGGAGATATCCTGCTGAATATCAGCAGGAGACTTACGGAGATATCCTGCTGATAGGAAGCTGCCATCAGTAAGGAAGATGGAACATTGAACTCCACGTCAATCTCCAAAAATTCCCTGCAGTGGAGATGGAAACATTGCATCAGAATGTCCTGGAGGAAAGGCTCTCTTTAAAAGGTTGAAAAGCGATGGGAGAGAAAAATACAAAAAATTGACACTACTTTGGAGGTGGCAGAAGGTTTAAACAAGTCAAGTCAAGTCAAGTCAAGTCAAATTTATTTGTCACATACACATACTCGATGTGCAGTGAAATGAAAGTGGCAATGCCTGCGGGTTGTGCACAAAAATAATTACAGTTACAGCATATAAATAAAGTTAATAAGTTACTAAACATAGCACAAAAAGTGTCGACAAAAATTTAGTCTCTGGGGTTATCAAAGTTGACAGTCCTGATGGCCTGTGGGAAGAAGCTCCGTCTCATCCTCTCCGTTTTCACAGCGTGACAGCGGAGGCGTTTGCCTGACCGTAGCATCTGGAACAGTCCGTTACTGGGGTGGCAGGGGTCCCTCATGATCTTGCTTGCTCTGGATCTGCACCTCCTGATGTATAGGTCCTGCAGGGGGACGAGTGTAGTTCCCATGGTGCGTTCTACTCTCTGCAGGGCCATCCTGTCCTGGGCAGAGCTGTTCCCAAACCAGACTGTAATGTTGCCGGACAGGATGCTCTCTACAGCCCCAGAGTAGAAGCAATGAAGCATCCTCAGCGACACTCTGAATTTCCTCAGTTGTCTAAGGTGGTAAAGGCGCTGCTTAGCCTTACCCACCAGTGCGGCAATGTGCGTTGCCCACGTCAGATCCTCTGCGATGCGGACTCCCAAGTATTTGAAACTGCTCACCCTATCCACAATAGACCCATTTATCTCCAGTGGCGTGTACGTCCTTGGATGTTTAGCCCTTCTGAAGTCCACAATCAGCTCCTTTGTTTTAGTGACATTCAAGAGGAGGCTATTGTCCTGACACCAGAGTGCCAGATCAGCCACCTCCTCCCGGTAGGCCTTATGGTGATGTCACCTCTCTGCTCTACCTAAATAATTCTATGATGTGAGCACCAGGATTACAACAAATGGTGGCGAAATCATCATGTAATCAGTAAAGCCATTGTTCTTGAGGCAACAGAAATTGTCCTAGGAATTTCCTCTCCATGGAACACGACAGCAGTGCTTTCCGTGATTATACTGCTGCACTCCAGATATTCAATTAAAATACTTAAGACTTTGCTGGGTTAGCACAACAGCGACTGTGAAACTGAAGACCCAAATCACAGTAGCAATATCCAAGTAAATTTAGTTGCTACAGAGGTACAATGAACTGCAGATCCCAGAATCTTGAACAAAACACCAGAGGAACTCAGTAGGTCAGGCAGCCAGTGTGAGGGGAATGGACTGGTGATGTTTTGGGTTGGGACCCTGGTTCCAGACTGATTGTAGTAGGGGGGGGGGGGAAGTTGGAAAAGAGAGATGGGGCTGGGATAAAGTCTGGCAAGCGATAGGTGGACACAGAATTGTAGAACTGGAATGGAAATTCTGAAAAATAATCCAATGTCCTATCCCTCGAAATATGACACTGGTGAGGGGGCTGTGGGGTGATGAATGATAAACAACTGAGTGGCTTCATCTGCCATGATCTGGCAGGCTCAGACTTTCTTTTTTTTTCTCCTTCAGGGCAGCACAGTGGCGCAGCAAGCAGTATAGTTGCTGCCTTACAGCACTTGCAGCGCTGGAGACCCGGGTTCGATCCCGACTACGAGTGTTGTCTTTATGGAGTTTATACATTCTCCCCATGACTGCGTGGGTTTTCTCCAAGATCTTCGGTTTCTTCCCGCACTCCAAAGACGTACAGGTTTGTAGGTTAATTGGCTTGGTAAAAGCGTAAATTGCCCCTAGTATGTGTTGGATAGTATTAAGGTGCGGGGATTGCTGGTCGGCATGGACTTGGTGGGCCGAAGGGCCTGTTTCCATGCTGTATCACTAAACTAAACTAAACAATGACACTAATTCACTATTGGGCTAATGTAGTAGAAGTTGTTACTCCTCGCATACTTAATTGGTTTAACTGAAGATCCAGAGCTCAGTGGTACTGATTAGGTAATGATGATGTAGATAGTTCTCCGTGGGGGATGAAAAGCCCAGTTTCAATCCCCTCTCTTCCTCATAAACAATTGTGAACTCTCTGAACCTTATACACACGTTTGCGTTTGGAGATAAGTTGTTAGTGTTTGGTGTTCAGGAGCAGTAAAATAATGGGTGAAAATTACCTAAATTTTAAGAAGGGTTCTAAAACATACTTTATACTGGATAACAAATAAGGTCAAGAATGCAGAGTCCGAATGATATGTGTCTTCAAGATAGGAAACAGAAAGTGGATGTGAAACATAGTTATTTATAATGAAAGAGGATGGATGGTAATGCTCTACAAGAATCAATGCTATTCACTTTGTGTATTAACAATTTAAACTTTGGAAACAAAAAACAACTTCAAAATTTGCAGATGATCATTCACAAGAGTTGGTTCTCCATACTGAGGAAGATTCCAACAAATTACAGAAAGATATTAATAAATTTGCAGAATAGGAAAGCAAATAGCAAATTAAGTTCTGCAAAAAACTGAAAGACTTTACATTTTAGTCAGAACAACTGGGAGCTCATTTAATATTTGGCAGGTTGAGGGGATGCTCAATCTGAATCAGTTCTTGGCTTGATCACACTTGGAATATTGCATGCAATTCTAGTCAGCATAACTTAATTAACTAGAGGGGTGCTGAGAAGATTTACAAAGATGAAACCAGCAATATAATGGTGTACATGGGTAGAAAAAAAACTGTAGATGCTGATTAAAATCGAAGGTAGACACAAAATGCTGGAGTAACTCAGCGAGTCAGGCAGCAACTCGGGAGAGAAGGAATGGGTGATGTTTCGGGTCGATAGGATGTAGTCGGAGACAGAAAGACTAGTGGGAGAACTGGGAACGGGGAGGGGATAGAGAGGGAAAGCAGGGACTATCTGAAGTTAGAGAAGTCAATGTTCATACCGCTGGGGTGCAAACTGCCTAAGCGAAATATGAGGTGCTGTTTATCCAATTTGCACTGACAATGGAGGAGGCCCAGGACAGAAAGGTCAGATTGGGAATGGGAGGGGGAGTTGAAGTGTACATATCTGGTACAGGTTATTAGGCAAGAATTCTCTACTTACTCTTGAGAAAAGAAGTCTACGTGGACTGTTAATAGGGATCATGATGCCTATCTGGCATTAATAACCACTAATTAACTTCTTTCCACCAAGTGGAAACATTGTTTCTGTATCCATTTTATCAAACCTTATCACAATTTTAGTCATCAAGAAACCTACAGTATAAGGAACTCCATGAGAATCAGTCTGAAGACGGATGCCAACCTGAAACGCCATCTATCTATTTCAAGAATCAAGAATCAAGTGTTTTATTGTCAAATGTCCCAGATAGAACAACAAAATTCTTACTTGCAGCAGCTCTACAGAATATGTAAACATAGTACACTGTGACAATGTAATGAATGAGAGAGAGAAAAAAAGTTCAGTGTGTGTATATACACATACTCACAAATACACACATATATATATATATATACACACACACACATTCGTACACACAAAAAAACAGACAATAATTGTGCAACAATAACAATAATAGTCTATGTAGTTCAGACCTTATTTGAGGTTTCAAAGATTTCAAAGGTCTTTTATTATCACGTGTACCAATTAAGGTACAGTGATATTCGAATACCATATAGTCATACAAAAAAAAATCCTACAAGACACACAACTACATAAAAGTTAACATAAACATCCACCACAGCGGATTCCCCACATTCCTTACTGTGATGGAAGGCAATCCAATCTACTTCCCTCTCTATTCTCCCGCGTTCGAAGCTCCTGCGGTTTGGCTCCCGACGTCGGTCTCTAACCAGGGACCACAAGCTCTACGATGTAAAAGTCCGCAGGCTCCCGTGGTTGGAGCTTCGAGGTCGATCCCTGGCAAAGGGATCGCCCACTCCATGATGGTAAGTCCTGCAGGCTCCCGCTGTTGGAGCTCCCAAATCAATCTCCAGCAAGAGGCCACTAACTCCTTGATGTTAGGCTGCAGTGCCGACGAAGATGCGATATGGAAAAAATTGGACCTCCATCAAGGTAAAAGATTTTAAAAGTTTCCCCCAAGCCCCCCCCCCCCCAACCCCCACATAAAACAAGAACTCTAAAACATACATTTAACATGCACTATTAAAACATCAAAAAAGGAAGGGACAGACAGACTGATGGTGAGGCAGCCATTGGTGGCCCCACCTGGTGGTAATTGTAGTGTTTAATAGCTGAATGGCTGCACTGAAGAAGCTGGTTCTGAACCTGGATAATACAGTTTTTAGGCTCCTGTACCTTCTTCCCGATGGCAGGGGTGAAATGAATGCAGGGCCAGGGTGGTGTGGGTCTCTGATGATGCTGGCTGCCTTTTTGAGGCATCAATTCCGGTAAATCCCTTCGATGGTGGGGAGGTCAGAGCCGGTGATGGACTGGGTAGTGTTCACAACTTTTTGCAGAGTTATTCATTCCTGGGCATTCAAGTTGTTGAACCAGGCTATGATGCAACCAGTCAATATGCTCTCTACTGTACACCTGTAGAAGTTCAAGAGAACCCTCCACCGATGCTGAATTTTTCCAGCACTTTGTTTTATTGCTCAAGATTCCAGCATCTACAAACTCTTGTGTCACCATGAGGAACTCATTACCAATGGGAATGGCTGAGGTGGATTGTAAAGGTGTATTTGCGGGCATGAAGGAAGAGGGATTGGAGGGTTATCCTGATGGATGTAGATGAGAAAAGTCAGGAGGAGTGGACCATAAACCCTGGCAAGGACTCGTTATTTCTGGGCACATATCCTACATTGCATTTGCTCTCTTAGTGCACAGACGGCTGTGGAGGCCAAGTCAATGGATATTTTTAAGGTGGAGATTGACAGATTCGTGATCATATGGGTGTCAGGGATTATGGGGTGAAGGTAGAAGAATGGGGTTGAAAGAGAAAGATAGATCAGCCATCATTGAATAGCAGTAGACTTGATTGGCCAAATGGCCTAATTCTGCTCATAGAACTTATGAGTTTATGAACTATTGCAGATATACGACTTTCTTTCAAAGTCTTGATGAGTTTCTGTAGAACATCTTCTGAACCTGACTTACTGAGTATTACTCACAGTTTAATTTAAGTAGACAGTGAATCCATTGGGTCTGTGTTATCTTCTGTTCAACTTTCCCCTCTGCTCTTGTTGAAGAATATTTGCACTCAATGCAAAAGGGCAAAAACCCTGCCCTAAGTTGCAAATGTTTTCCTTCATTGATAAGGAAAATACATTTCTTGTCAACGGACTTTAACAATCAATGCCCATGTGCAGATTAAAATAGCCCTGAAATGTGGAATTCGCAGCACCCTTCCAACGAGCATTTATACAGAGTCCCTCTAGTGGATGGCACTGTGATTACTGCTTTGCTATTATCTGCAGCATTTATCCTTGCTTTTTTTTTAGCACGTCAGCATGATTTTCTAACAGTACATGCTTCAATGGCATTGTAGCCAGCAATTTCAAATGTGATACATCTTAATAGATGGGACATCGTTTCCCACCAAGGCACTGACCTACTCTGGGCTTTAACTCTAACGACCATCCGAATGGCTGTAAAGAGATTATTCCTGGGTTTAGAGTTAGGTTTCAGTTTAGGTTCATTATACTGTGAAAAGCATTGTTTTGCATGCTATCTGAACAGATCAAAGACTATTATATACAAATACAATAAAGTCAAACTCAAGTACAATAGATAGAGCAAGGGGAAAGATACAAAGGCTTTAATACTGATGGAAGGACAGGTAAGGATCCCAATAACAGTTGGCAAACTAGGCAATGTTGACAATGTGGAGTCCTGGACCATTTAACAACAAGAACCCATATTAATAACTATTCATTGAGTCCCAGTCAAAGGGATTGTTGGATAATGTTCAGAGTCACTTGATTAATTTTGACAACTGCTTAGGATAATCTGGGATGATAAAAGCAGTGGAAACTGCATAACTATTTAACATAATAATTAACTTTTACAACTGTCTTGCAAAATTGATGCGCAAGTCATTTTATCAATTAAATGCTGTCATGCGTTTGAAATTATGGTCATTATAGAAGTAATTAAAGACTTTAATATATTTTTTTAAATGACTTAAAATTCAAATATTGCAGAAAGAGCTTGAACAATTTCTCAAAGACTTCTGGGAATGTATCTCCAGCAGGTGGTATTAAATAAGTTTTGTGTTAACACCAAGTCATTACACTGTGCCACTGTTATTTTGTTCCATTGAACACAGATGGACATAAAATTTCAGAGAGGGAGCACGCTACCATGTGATATGTTTAAATGTACTGACCTGAAATGTACTGAAATGTAGGGTCCTACTGTACTCAACCCAGGGACGGTAATGGCATTTTCCCTGAAACTGCATCTTTTCTCTGCAGTTCTGCAGGATTTATTGACTTAAGAGGCCTGAGTGCTCTCTCTGCCCTGTGAGTGGGTGCAGGTCATGAAAGCGACCAAGCTTCAGAAGGTGTAGGAAAATAACTGCAGGTGCTGGTACAAATCAAAGGTATTTATTCACAAAATGCTGGAGTAACACAGCAGATCAGGCAGCATCGCAGGAGAGAAGGAATGGGTGACGTTTCGGGTCGAGATCCTTCTTCAGACTGATGTCAGGGGGGTGGAACAAAGGAAGGATATTCGGTTTCCAGGCCCCCACTCCCTCATCTTTACCATGTATGTCCAGTCACTCTACACTCCCATCCCCCACAAGGATGGTCTTGAAGCCCTCCGTTTCTTCCTCGACCGTAGAACCAGCCAATCCCCATCCACTAACACTCTCCTCCACCTAGCAGAGCTGGTTCTTACCCTTAACAACTTCTCCTTTGATTCCTCCCACTTCCTCCAAACCAGAGGCGTAGCTATGGGCACTCGCATGGGCCCTAGCTACGCCTGCCTCTTTGTCGGGTATGTTGAACAATCCGGCCCCATCGCCGTACTCTACCTCTGCTACATTGACGACTGCATTGGTGCTACCTCTTGTACCGATGCAGAACTCACTGACTTCATACACTTCACTAACAATTTCCACCCTGCTCTTAAATATACTTGGACTATCTCTGACATCTCCCTCCTGTTTCTGGACCTCACCATCTCCATCACAGGAGACAGACCAGTGACTGACATCTACTATAAACCCACTGACGCGCACAGCTATCTGGACTACACTTCTTCCCACCATGTCTCCTGCAAAAAGTCTATCCCCTACTCCCAATTCCTCTGTCTACGCCGCATCTGCGCCCGGGATGAGGTGTTTCACACTAGGGCATCAGAGATGTCATCATTCTTCAGGGAACGGGGCTTCCCCTCTTCCATTATAGATGAGGCTCTCACTAGGGCGTCTTCCACATCCCGCAGCTCCGCTCTTGCCCCCCTCCCCCCATTCGTAACAAGGACAGAATCCCTCTCGTTCTCACCTTTCACCCATCAGCCAGCGTATCCAACAAATCATCCTCCAACATTTCTGTCACCTCCAATGGGACCCCACTACTGCCCATGTCTTTCCATCCCCTTCCCTTTCTGCGTTCCGCAGAGACTGTTCCCTTCATAACTCCCTGGTCCACTCATCCCTTCCTACCCAAACCACCCCATCCCCGGGCACTTTCCCCTGCAACCGCACGAGATGCAACACCTGTCCCTTTACCTCCCCCCTCAACTACATCCAAGGACCCAACTAGTCTTTCCAGGTGAGACAGAGGTTCACCTGCACCTCCTCCAACCTCATCTATTATATCCGCTGCTCTAGATGTCAACTTATTTACATCGGCGAAACCAAACGCAGGCTCGGCGATCATTTCGCTCAACACCTTCGCTCAGTCACCTTCGCTCAGTCCGCCTTAACCAACCTGATCTCCCGGTGGCTGAGCTCTTCAACTCCCCCTCCCATTCCCAGTCTGACCTTTCTGTCATGGGCCTCCTCCAGTGCCATAGTGAGGCCCACCCGAAATTGAAGGAACAGCACCTCATATTTCGCTTGGGCAGCTTGCAGCCCAGTGGTATGAACATTGACTTCTCCAACTTTAGATAGTTCCTCTGTCCCTCTCTTCCCCTCCCCCTTCCCAGATCTCCCTCTATCTTCCTGTCTCCACCTATATCCTTCCTTTGTCCCGCCCCCCTGACATCAGTCTGAAGAAGGGTCTCGACCCGAAACGTCACCCATTCCTTCTCTCCTGAGATGCTGCCCGACCTGCTGAGTTACTCCAGCATTTTGTGAATAAATAAGCTTCAGAAGGTAGTTCCTAAGACATGCCTCAGTATTATATTGATGAGAACACAAGATGGGACATATAGTGGGAGGCACTGTCAATGGATGAGCTTGGAATGCACTCCCAGGGGTGGTGGTGGAGGCAGATATTATACTGGCATTTAAGAAGCTTTTAGATAGGCACATGGAATTGCAGGGAGTTGAGGGATATGTACAGACAGATGAGGTTAGTGTGACTTGGCATCATGTTTGGCACAAACATAGTGGGCCATCGGGCCCCTTCCTGTGCTGTACAGTTCTATTTCTATGTTAAAGTGTAGGGACCTGTTGTTGAATCAAACCCATACACATAGTTTTTATTGTAACCCAAGCGGAGGAAACATTACATGCTATCGTCTCCGTAGTCAGCATCAAGTCTGCTGTGAGACGGTGGAAGGCAGCTTACATAGTCCAGGTAGGGATGAAGATCCGGACTGGACCACATGTGGAATGTGCAGCATGCATAATAAGTGCGGTGATAGACAGAGTGAAGGCGATCTAATATGGTTGATCTACAGGACCTAACACAACAACAGGTTTGGTAATGTACAGTACACTTTAACTTTCCAGGGTTCACATTCACTCAAGGGCTAATCTATGAACTTTCTTCAAACTCATTGAGCAAAAGACACATTCATCTACCGCACTGTAGATGTGGAGAATCCTCCGCAAACAAAGAGCTATATTTCATCAGAGCATTTGGATCCTTTCAGATTTCAGTCAAATTAAAGATCATGTGTGACACCCACATTGATGGATGAAACAGTCCTTGTGATTTTCATTGTAATTTAATGGACAATAAAATTCCTCATGAAAATTATTGTCATCTTAATGGTCACTATTAACCCACCATAATATTCTTATCTATTTAATTGGACAATAATTGCAGCCCTAATGGTTAATGTAGTCATTTAACAAATCCTGAGCTGTTGGACTTGCAGTTGCCAAGTTATTTTGCATGTCAAAAGTAGAAATGGAGCCACGGACACTACTGGATATCTGAACACGGAGATACTAATGTTGATATTAGTAAAAAAAGAATGTAAATAAACTATTTTTAATGTCACCTAGAGATTTGGAAGAGGTGTTCCCCCTTTGCAGGTAACCTCGTGAGTAAAGATCAAATGTTTACAGATAAGCATTTCACTGACATTGTTACAAAATCAATAGGAGCAGCACATGGATGGGATGTGCAGGAAGGGATTGCAGATGCTGGTTTAAACTGAAAATAGATACAAAAAGCTGGAGTAACTCAGCGGGTCAGACAGCATCTCTGGAGAAAAGGAATATGTAACTTTTCGGGTTGAGTCCCTTCTTCAGATTGAAGATGGATGGGATAATGGAAATAGGATAATGATTGTATTAAATTGTATTCTTTTATTGTCATTCGATACCGAGATACCGAACGAAATTACATTTTCCAGCAGTCACAGAACACAAAAAAAAAGAACACAAGACACACAACCCCAACACAAACATCCATCACAGTGACTCCAAACACCCCCTCACTGCGATGGAAGGCAACAAAACTTCCCCTCTCTACCCCCATGCCCACGGACAGACAGCTCG
Source organism: Rhinoraja longicauda (assembly GCF_053455715.1). Classification (NCBI taxonomy): domain Eukaryota; kingdom Metazoa; phylum Chordata; class Chondrichthyes; order Rajiformes; family Arhynchobatidae; genus Rhinoraja; species Rhinoraja longicauda. The sequence continues at coordinate 57,796,653 of NC_135953.1, read as the reverse complement.
ACCCCTACCAAGGCGACCGACCCGCACAGCCCCCGCAAGGGGATGGAAGTCCCCGTGGCCGAGCCGTCCCGGGCACTGAAATGTCCCGCGGCCGTACTGGCCGATTGAGGGCCCCGTGGCTGAGCTGTACCGGGCGATGGAAGGCCCCGCAGCCGAGCCGCACCGGCGATGTTAAGTCCCGCGGCCGAGCCGCACCGGCGATGTTAAGTCCCGCGGCCGAGCTGCGCCGGGCGATGGAAGGCCCCGCAGTCGAGCCGCCCCGGGCGCTGTTAAGTCCCGTGGCCGAGCCGCGCTGGGCGATGTTAAGTCTCGCGGCCGAGCCGCGCCGGGCGATGGAAGGCCCCGCGGTCGAGCCGCCCCGGGCGATGTTAAGTCCCGCGGCCGAGCCGCGCTGGGCGATGGAAGGCCCCGCGGTCGAGCCGCCCTGGGCGATGTTAAGTCCCGCGGCCAAGCCGCGCCGGGCGATGGAAGGCCCCGCGGTCGAGCCGCCCTGGGCGATGTTAAGTCCCGTGGCCGAGCCACGCCGGGCATTGGAAGGCCCCGCGGCCGAGCCTCACCCCGACCTAAAAAAATAAAGGTTTCCCCCACCCCACCACCCCAGCACCCCACACCCCCACACCCCCCACACATACACAGCCAAAAACAAAAACAAAAAAACCACCCCAACACCAACACACAACCAAAAGGGAAAAAAGACAACAGACTGCCAACGAGCCCGCAGCCGTTAGGCGCCAGTCCCACTCCCATCTAGACGTAGATGCACATTCATAGGATAATAGGAAATAGGAAATGAAATATCTGGCCTTATAGGTGCATTCATTTTGATAACCAAGGATAGGACAAATTGTAAGTATGATAAATGCAATGTTTCATCTATTCATGTTCATGCACGGATTAGCCTTCACTGACTTTACTATGGTATATCAGTAATTCTTCACCAGGGTGAGAGATATACACCATGCCCTCCTTGAGAATGGGATGAGGATCTTGATTGTGAGATTCTTCTACCACTTTACTCTAAAACCAAAAGGGCCTCTGCAGATTTGAGTAGACTGAGATGTGACTGCTTGGTAACATACAAAATTCTTAAAGAACTTGAAAAGGTAACTGCAAGGATGATGTTTCCCCTTGCCAAAGTATCTAGAACCAGTGATCAACGTTCAAAATTAGGACAGTTATTCATTATACATCATAGATAGAACATAGAATGATGCTGCACCTTCTGCCCACAATGTTTGTGCCGAACATGATCCCAAGACCAACCCTTATCTGCTTACATATAATCCATATCCCTCCAATCCCTGTAAATCAGAAATGTGCTTATCTAAAAGTCTCTTAAATACCGCTGTCGTATCAGTCACAGGAATATATCAGTGCCTAAATATATTTCCTGGTACTGAAAAATTCCAAAACAATATTTTAGAAGTATTCTTATCACAGGATATTAACAAAACTCACTGAAAGAGGGAATACAGTTCAATGTGCTTCAAGCAATTAATTTTCTTCACAATATAATGGCCTACTTTTATGTGTCAATGTTATGGTGAGGATAATGGCGCTCTATTATTTATGCACAATCCTACAATAATGTAAAGGGAGAGCAGATGTGCAATTAACTGCAGCAATCCTAAAGTTGCTGTCAGAGCTGAAGGCTCAGCAACCATCTTCACAAAATGGCATCCTGCGATCATCCTCAACATTGACACCTACAGAGTGGCAATAAATTGGTGTCGTTGCTCATCACAGGAAGTCAAGTCTTGTCCATATCACTCCACACTCCTTAATTATGAAATGTATTATTTATTTCTGGCCAATCATTAATACTGAAAATACACAACGTAGAGCCCAATTTCTACAGATTTTAACAATTTTTGCTTTTAAAAATGTGTTTTTTTTAAGTTAAAAAATGAATGTCCTTTTTTCTACTTTCCTTAATTCTGATGCTTCTTCACACATTTATTTCTATATCTGTTGTTAATGATAAAGGAATCTGTCATGAAACTGCAATGGTTATCTGGTTCTTTGTTTAGCTACAAAGCAAGGAAAGCTTTTTTTTCAAAATCAACAGGGGCAGAGGGAGAGACAAAGACAGAAAAGGAGAGAGAGAGAGAGAGAGAGAGAGAGAGAGAGAGAGAGAGAGAGAGAGAGAGAGATTTTCTACTGTGTCCCACATCAATAGACAATAGACAATAGACAATAGGTGCAGGAGTAGGCCATTCGGCCCTTCGAGTCAGCACCACCATTCAATGTGATCATGGCTGATCATTCTCAATCAGTACCCCATTCCTGCCTTCAGGATCAAACTCTACATTGTCTAATATGTTAAAAATTTAATCTTGAACACATGTGTACATACATAATAAAACCAATGACTCCATCTTGGGACCATGAGGAACCCATTATCTACCATCCTCTCCTACAAAACAACTATTTAGAACAGTCTTTTTCTCTTTTTAAACCAATTTTCTTTCAATATCAATAAAGATACTTTGGATCCATAGGCCTGAAATTTTCCCAGCCAGACTTTGCATGGGGCTGTACAAAATAGCATTTCAAAATCCATGTAGATGACATATATTCCCTTCATTAATTTCTATTTTCTCATGAAAATAATTCAATGAGGTTACTCATAAGATTTGCCATCAATAAATCTCTCCTTGCTTTCTTTTCAACTTAAATATTTTCCAGTGCATACTAATTCTTGATTATTTTTGTGTATTGTCCTCCAATTTGCCTCCAGTTGTACTTATGCTCGACTTTAGACTTTAGAGATACAGCATGGAAATAGGTCCCTCAGCTCAATGAAGGGTGACTTTTTTTGCCAGCTATTTCAAGGAGCTAGCAAGCCAATGATTGCACCCTGACATCAAGAATCAGGAGACATAGGTTTAAGATTAGGGAAGAAAGATTTAATAGGAATCTGAGGGGCATCTTTTTACACAAAGGGTGGTGGTAATATGGAATGAGCTGCCAGAGGAGGTAATTGAGGCAGGTATAATCACAATGTTTAAAAACCATTTGGACAGGTAAATGAATAAGATAGGTATAGAAGGATATGGGACAAATGCAGATAGTGGGACTAGTAAAGATGAGGCATGTTGGCACATTAAGGCAGAGATAGACAACTTCTTGATTAGAACAGGTGTCAAGGGTTATGGGGAGAAGGCAGAAAAATGGGATCAGGAGGCAGAGATCAGCCATGATTGAATGGCGGAGTAGACTCGATGGGCCGAATGGCCTAATTCTACTCCTATAACTTGTGAACTTGGTTGGTGTGGGCAAGTTGGGCCTGGTTCCACACTTTATGACTCTATGACTGTAAACTGGAAGTTTATTGAAACAATGCTCAATCCAGAAAATAGCATATTTAAAGTAATGACTGTTGTACAGTTGTACAGTTGAACAAGATGTTGTTGAGGCCGCATTTGAAACTTTGCGTTGTTTTGGTCACCCTGCTATAGGAAAAATGTTAAACTGGAAAGAGTGCAGAGATTATTTATGAGTATTTTGTTGCGATTTCAGGGTCAGTGCTATAGCGAGAGGTTGGCCAGACTAGGACTTTATTCCTTGGACTGCAGGTGGATGAGGTGTGATCTTACAAAGGTGTATAAGATCATGAGGGGAATAGATAGGGCAGATGGACAGTCTTTTGCATTGCTATCCATATACTAAAACTATTGTTTGTTTGTTTGTTTGTTTGTTCCTGAACAACAGCCAAAACAGTACAAGATAGTGCGACAATTTAAGGCCGACCTTACTCACCGTCGTCCCTTTGGTGCTAATGCAAGAAGTTTCATTGAAATTGGTGTTATATATTTTAAAAGTTATTCACATTTTAAAGTTTAAATCTATCTCCTAGGGAGGGAGGGGGGGGGGGGTGGAGGGAGGGGGGAAGAGAGGGAGGGGGAGGAGGGAGTATAAGGGGGGGTTGAGGGGAATGGAGTGGGGGGAGGGGGGGAGGGGAGGGAAGGGGGAAGAGAGGGAGGAAGGAGGGGGAGGGGGTGGAGAGGTGAGGGGGGGAGAGGGGGGAGGGGGGGAGAGGTAGGGGGGAGGAGAGGGGGGAGGAGAGGGAAGAGGGGGGAGGAGATGGGGAGGAGAGGGGGGGGGGGGAGGAGAGGTGGGAGGGAGGGAGGGAGGAGAGAGTGCTGCACCAATGCAGGAGAGTTTTGGGCCTAACATTTGGTCTAGTACACTACTGTAAGTTTTGTTCAGTAGTTATGGCAAGCACTGTATTTGCAGTATGATTACCTGCTGTGGAAATTTAGCAGGCATCACTGAGCTTAAATGAAATGTCTTTGGGTAACATATCCTGTAATCCTTTGAGATCAACAATATTAAAACAGGAAAATTATTGTTTAAATGCCTTGCATTAAATAGATGTTTTATACAATACCTTGAATTGTTTTTGGCAATCATGTGGGCACATTTAACAGCCAAGGGGAACCTTGTCGAGAAATGAACTGGAACAAATGTACCAAATTGTGTCTGACCATCTAATTTTATCAAATAAAATCATGATCTGAACAGACCAATGCAGCTGTGAACCAAGCAATTTAAATAGATGCTGCAAGAGGAGATCATTTACCAGGAGGTTTAAAATCTGTATTTTACATAATTGGACAAATACTGATGTACTTTAATCACTTTGATTTATGCAACTTATTATTAGAACTATTTGCCAAAAGGAAGACTTCGTTTTGGAAGTAATTAAGCTGCATTTAAGAGTAACACATGCAGTTCTGGTCACCCCATTACAGGAAGGATGTGGTAGCTTTGGAGAGGGTGCAAAAGAGATTTATCTGGAAGTTCTGCCTGACATGCTGAGTTACTCTAGCAGCTTGCGTCGTTTTTTGTAAACCAGCATCTGCAGTTCCTTGTGTCTACATTTTGTCAGGATGCAGCCTGGATCCAAGGGCATTAACCATAAGAAGAGGTTGGACAAACATGGATTGGTTTCTCTGGAGCATCAGAGATTGAGGGGAGACCTGACAGAAGTTTATAAAATTATGGGTGGACAGGTAGACAGTCAGAATCTTTTTCCCAGGGTGGTAGTAGCAAATACTAGAGGGCATAGCTTTAGATTTATAAGGGCAGATTTAAAGGCGTAAATTGTTATTTAACCAGAGGGTGTAAAGTGCCTGGAACATGCTGCCAGAGATGGTCGTGTAAGAAGTTACAAGAGGCATTTAGGAGGTGTTTAGATATTCAGGGAATGGAGGTACATGGAACGTGCAGACAGACGGGATTAGGTTGTTTGGTATAATGTTCAGCAATGATATCATGGGGCAAATGGCCTGTTCATGTGCTGTACTGCTCTGTGGTCTATCCTCGAAGAGAGGAAGGTTGTCATGGATACTGCAGATATAGATCAGTTGGAAATTTGGGGGGAGAAATGGTAGATAACATTTATTCAGAAAGAGGTGAGATGTTGTACTTTGGAAGTTCAAATGCAAAGGAAAGGTAAAGAGTGAATGGCATAATTGGCATCATTGATGTTCAGAGGAATCTTGTAGTGCAGCTCCCTGAAAGTGACAACACAAATGAATAGGGTGATAAGGGCACTGGACACAAGAACTGAGAAGTTGTGTTTCAACTGTATAAAACATTGATTAGGCCATATTTGGAGTTGTGTGCAGATCTGGTTACCACTTTATTTAGTGAATGTGAAGGAGAGGGTGGAGAAAAGGTTCACCAGGATGTTGTCCAGATTGGATTTTATTAGCTATGGGAGCTTGAACAAGATTGGATTCTTTTCTTTGGAGCATCGAAAGCTGAGAAGAGACCTGATGGAAGTATACAAACTCTGAGAGATATTGATAGGGTAGATAACTGTAGTGTTTTAACCAGGTAGAACTGTCAAATGTTGGAGTGTTTAGGATTAAGTTGAGAAGGGGAGTTTAAAGGAGGCTTAAAAGGCAATTTTCTTAATATACAAAGTGGTAGGTGCCTGGATTACACTACCAGGAGGTGGAAGAACCAGATACAATGGCAACATTTAAGATGCATTTAGACGGGTGAACATGTAGGGAATTGTGGGATGTGGATCATGTGTAGGCAGGTGGGATTAGATTAATTGGCATCATAATCGACACAGTCTTTAGAATTTAGAGATACAGAGATACAGCATGGAAACAGACCCTTCAACCCACCGAGTCTGTGGGAAGAAACCGGATTTCCCAGAGAAAACCCACACAGTCACAGGGAGAACGTACAAACTCCATACAGACCCTACCACTGTGCCACTGTGCTGCCCAATCATTGAGGCTCAAGGGACTGTCCCAGTGCTATACAATGCATTATGTATTGTGTTCTATGTTCTATGAATGGGGAAGGAGATATTTGTGATTACCAAAGATTAGACCTCTACCACCGGGATGGCAAGGGAAGTAGTCAATGAGGATATCAAAGATAGACACAAAAAGCTGGGGTAACTTAGTGGGACAGGCAGCATCACTGGAGAGAAGGAATGGGTGACATTTCAGGTCTGAGTCTGAAGAAGGCTCTCGACCTGAAACATCACCCATTCCTTCTCTCCAAAGATGCTGCCTGTCCCGCTGAGTTACTCCAGCATTTTGTGTCTACCTTCGGTTTAAAACAGCATCTGCACTTCCATCCTACACAATGAGGTTATCAATAAGTGCAGGTTCCCCTCCAGTTCTGACATGGATATATATCTTTCTGTTCCTTCACTGTTTCTTTGTCTAAATCCTGAAACTTCCAACCTGACATCTCTGGGATGCTGCCCTATCATAACTCAGAACCCTCCACCTACAATCCTCTTGTCCATCTACAGTCTCTCTTGCTACACAAATAAACATGACTGATCCCATAAGCCTTGGCCTTGTGATTTAAGGCTCCTGTCAAAAAGGCCTCTGTCCAGCAATTAACTTCTGCAGATCTCAGAAACCGTTCTTCTTTGCTTGTCAGCGTCTTAACAACCATTCACACAGGACTCAGTTTTCTAGATACATTCCAGGGAATAATAACAGAATTGCTTCTGAAGGGATATGCCTGTCATGGGCATAGGCAACATGAAGCTTCCTGACACTTGGTGACACAACGCAGTACCAATATCAGCAGAATAGCATTAAATCTTCCCTTTATTTTATGTTTTATAACCGTTGCATTAAATTGTAATTACCTATGCTTCTCTTCAGATGGAGAAATATCTTCACTCATTGACTTACCGATTTGACCCTCAGAACAACAATCTTATCCCAATAGGCTGGCAAGGCAGGACAGGTTGCTTAAATAATTAAGAAGTACTGTTTGAACATAATGTCTGATGCACTTTAAAAGGTGAATTACAGAGAAGTGATGGAAATCTTATTAATAATGGCAATGAAAATGGATATGGGTCACTAAGTTATGTGACCCTACCAGATTAGTTCTGTAACATTGAGCTAAAGCAAACCAACTTCTGAAAAGTCGTGATAAGAAATGGATCCCATTTTATGTATTTAAGATGAACGCATGAAGGCCGACTTTAGGAATGATATCCAGTGGCCCAAACACGCATGGAAGCTGGACCCCAAATTTTGGTTGCTACAACTTTTAGTCTACATGACAGTAGCTAAGTCTCATATTAGGATCTTGTCATTTTTAGGCATCCCAACAGAAATTAATCTAAAGGTAAGTGAAGAAAAGCACTTTAAAGTAGCCTAATTGTACTCATATTATTTTTCATGTTTCTTACTGGGATAGAAGGCGGCCATTCAGCCAATCGAGTCTATGCTAGTTCAAAGAGCAATCCCATAAATCTCATTCCTCCACATTTCTCTGCAAACTATTCTCTTTCAGTTGCCCAGCAACTCAGTTCTGAATTAACTTCCAGTGTATTAATGTTCATTGTTTTACCATTTGCAAATCTCACATCTGCACTGCCTCTGTTGAACATAATATCAACATCTGTCCTCAAGTTTGGAGGCAAGTAATTATATCTTTATCATCAGTCTCAATTTTCCTGCACTGCAATTTTTGGGTTTATGAAAGAAAAATGCATATGAATAAGTTGCGTAAAAGGAAAGCAAATGTAAGTCTGAAGTCTGAAGTCTGACAAAGGGTCCTGATCTGAAACATTGCCTATTCATGCCCTCTAGAGATACTGCCTGACCCGTTGAGTTACTCCAGCACATTTGTTTTCTTTGTAAGATTACAGTACCTACAGTTCCATATCTCTATTTTACTGCTTCACTGCAAAATCTGCTCAAAGTTTGCCAACTTTGAAGAGGTTCTCCTCCTCTCTCTGACGGAAGTTTGAGACCCTCTCTCACTACTTCCCCTCTGTGATTCCTGCTACTCTGCTGCTCTTCAACCAGGTTCTGACCCAGACTCACTCCACCCATCTGCTAAACAAACACCCTCTCACCTATATCCACCTAGCACTTGCCAGGCTTTATCCTGCCCCCACCTCTTTTCCAGCTTTCTCCTCCCTTGTACAATTAGTCTGAAGTATGTGTATATATACACACACACACACTGAACTTTTTTTCTCATTTATTATTTTGTTTACAGTGTACTATGTTTACATTTCTGTTGTGCTGCTGCCAGTAACAAATCCATTGTTCTATCTGGGACATTTGACAATAAAACGTCAATTTTGACTCTTGACTCTTGAAGAAGGGTACCGACCCAAAATGTGGCCTAACCATATGCTCCAGAGATGCTAACTGACCCTCTTAGTTACTCCAGCACTTTGGGTTCCACAAATGTAAGCAATGCAGATTTAATATTCTGAGAATATTACATCAGAAGGGTTCTGGTATAAAGGACAAGTGAGATGTGGGAAGATCAGGATGTTCAGCCCCATGCTGGGCATTATCTCATCAATTACCCTTTTTATAATGGCTTTCCAATCTCCTCCGAGATGCTAAGAATGTGCAGTGGGGCCTTTCTTCCAGCTGGGCGCTGTTGTTCCCCTTGAATATGTGGCTACAAAAAGGAAAAAACTATGCCAGTGAATTATGTTTGAGTTGTTGCTGGCATAGTTCAACTGCTGTCAATTTATACAGGTACTCTCAGGTTGACCATGGAGCTCATGACACACTGGTCAACCTGAGTAGCACCTTCAGCAACAGACTGGTTCCACCACAGGAGATCCTTCTTCCCTGTGGCCATCAAACTGTACCACTCCTCCCCCTTCTGTTGTGGGGTCTGCACTTGATTCATATGTCTGCTCTTTTACATCAATCTTCATAGTTATCTGTTTATAGACTCATAGTCTTAGGGTCAGAGATGTAGGCCCTTGTCCTTGCCAACCATGTTGGCATACTGGGCGAGTCCCATTTGCCTGCATTTGGCCCATTTCACTCTAAACCTTTCCTATCCATATATCTGTCTCAATGTCTTTTAAAAATCATAATTGTGTCCATTACTATTGCTTCCTCTGGAGATCCTGGAGAAAACCTATGCGGTCACAGGGAGAATGTACAAACTACGTACAGACAACACCCATTGTCAGGATCGAACCTGAGTCTCTGGCGCTGTGAGGCAGCAACTCAACTGTTGAACCACCAGATGTGCATGCTGACTGTTTGCAGGTTTTAAAAATGGAGCATGCAAGTATCAGTTTTTGCTGACGCACGCACCAATCCACAAATTGGGTTTCCTGGGCTGCACACAGAAATCACATTAATGAGCAAGCAGTACAAGGATGCTCATCAGCAGAACAGGGAAATTGTGTGCCTTGAACTTTGCCCCCATCAAATCAAGGATTTGAAGACTATCCTTTTAGTTCCCATTAATTTTACAACTATTACAGTGCTTGAGGGCAGCACAGTGGTGCAGCGGTAGAGTTGCTGCCTTACACCGCCAGAGAACCTGGTTCGATCCTGACTGCGGCTGCTTTTTGTGTAGAGATTGCACATTCTCTCTGTGACCACATGGGTTTTCTCCGGGTGCTCCCGTTTCTCACACACTCCAAAGATGTCCAGGTTTGTAGGTTAATGGCTTCTGTAGATTATCCCTAGTGTGTAGGATGGTGTGTAGGATGTTGTTCCCCTTGAATATGTGGCTACAAAAAGGAAAAAACTATGCCAGTGAATTATGTTTGAGTTGTTGCTGGCATAGTTCAACTGCTGTCAATTTATACAGGGATATCGCTGGTTGGCATGGATTCGGTGGGCTATTCGGTGTTTCCACGCTGTATCTCTAAAAGTAAAAATATATATATTGTTTTGTTTTTACATCAGTGCAAGATTTATAATGTAAGTAGAGGCTAACATTCACGTTGAGTTTCTAATCACATGTATTTCCCCCTTTAAATGTCTCACCTAGTTAAACAACTATTTTTCCTCTCTCCAATTATCTTATGATTAATAATGAACGTGTTCTATGGAAAAAAATACACAGCAAATATTTTTTAAATATCTACCAGTTTATCTACATGGTCTCTATGCCATAAAATACTTTTGTTTTAATCCCAAGAGGGTTTAGGGCCAATTTGAAGAATTAATAAACATTATCCAAAATATGTGACTGAAATTATGCAGCTGAAATAATAATCCTATTGAGGATAGTCTTGTTGAAACAGACTTTGGAGTCAATTGAAGGCTTTAGAATAGATTTGTACAATGGATATTTAGTATTGCTGTGAACATAGAATAGACAGTAGTAAAGCACAGGAATTTCGGCCCACAACGTTTAAAGCAAACATGATATCAAGATAAACTAATCTCATCTACATGCACATGATTTATATCCCTCCATATCATGTGCCTATGTTAAAGCCTCTTATGTGGCACTACCCTATCTGCCTCCACCACCAAGTCTGGCAATGCATTCCAGGCACTGACCATTCCCTGTGTAAAAAATTAGCATCGCACATCTCCTTTAAACTTTGCCCATCTCACCTTAGAGCTATGGTTTCTAGTCCTTCATGTTTCCACCATGGGAAAAAGGTATTGACTGTTTACTCTCCAGTCCTCTGAGTCCTCGCCTGTGGCTAGAGAAGTTGCAAAGATCTTCATTAAGGTCCCTGCAATCTCCTCTCTTGCTTGTCTTAATAACCTGGGATAGAACCCATCAGGCCTAGGGGATTTAAATGCATTAATGGTCCTCAAGAGATCCAACCACCTCCTGCCTTTGCGTCGAAAGCCCAAACTGCTTCTGGTAATCACTAACCTGTTGTCATATTGTCTACTAAATAACGGGATTGATTATACCCATGACAATTATTTGAAGCTAGATGATGTGATAAAGGTATTCTGCTCATAAAGACACAAAGTGCTGGAGTAACTTATCGGGTCAGGCAGCATCTCTGGAGAACATGGATAGGTGACGTTTCGGGTTGGGACCCTTCAGACTGATTCATGACCCGAAACGCACCTATCCATTCTATCTGGAGATGCTGCCAGACCCGTTGAGTTACTCCAGCACTTTGTGTGTCTCTATGAGCAGAATACCTTTATCAGATCATCTAGCTTTACTGTTATCTAGTAATTGTCATGGGTACAATCAATCCCCTGTTGTGTAGTAGACAGTAGCACAACAGGTTAGTGATTATCAGAAGCAGTTTGGGCTTTTGCCTGACCCGTTGAGTTACTCCAGCATTTTGTGTGTTTTTTTGATAACTAGCCTCTGCAGTTCCTTATTTCTCTGTATCCTGGTAACATCATTGCAAGTCACACATTAATCAAAGTGCACCATTGTGCAAGTGATACTGACACTTGTGTTCAGTTTGTTTTGCAGGTTTTCCGCCTACTTGCTCAGAAACCTTACCAAACAGACCTCAATATTGATTACATATTAAAACTGATGAATGGATTGCCACACTGCATTTCAAAATGCATTTAAAAAACTCTGCATTAAATGGCATTTTCCCAATTATTTAACCTGTTATATCTGCTCTGTAAATGCTGTGTTAGGGATTTTCAAATTTACAAGCTAACATTAGAATATCCCAGCACCCGAGGCCACTAACTCGAGAAAAGAGGATGTTAGACAGCATCTATGAGTGAAGCCCATAATGGATGAATGTTTTTGAATGATTTTCAATTTAATTTTGCAAGTGAGCATAACTCAGCAAATTTCTAAGAGATTTATGACAGTCATTTACAAATGTCTAAGGGTCAGAATAAAAAGAGTACAAAACTTTGACAAGTGAGATAAAGGACAGTAGTCTGGAGACCATCAAGTCATCACTGAGGACATTATGTTTTGATGGAGGTACTGAGTCTGATGCCTCAGAGCTTAGTCCTCATCATCGCTGTTTCTAATTCACATTTAAGTGACATTTAAGTGAGCTCAGCGCGGAGGTCAAATTTATGATGATGATGTCAAACGAGGAGGGGCCATGGAAATGAAAAAGGATATTTCAATTGTGTGCTCGTCAATTACAGATTAAGTTTTGTTTTACAGAGGAATCCAATCCTCTGAGCACATTTCAACATGTCTCAGCTCCATGGCTTTAGGTACGAAGATGAAGTTGATGAATGTGATATTAATATAAATAATAATAATATCAAATAAGGAGGGGCCATGGAAATGAAGAAGGATATTTCAATTGTGTGCTCGTCAATTACAGATTAAGTTTTGTTTTTACAGAGGAATCCAATCCTTTGAGCACATTTCAACATGTCTCAGCTCCATGGCTTTAGGTACGAAGATGAAGTTGATGAATGTGATATTAATGTAAATAATAATAATATCAATGTAATCTGAAAGTCTGAAGGTTAACTCAAAGCCAGTAAAAATATTGAAACAGATTTAAATGACAGTACAATTTAGGAAAAGGTTGAAGACTTTAAAGGAAGGAGGGAATAATTTTAAAAAAGTACCTCCCCGAGATTTTAACAATTGTCACCTCAAATCTCAGACCAATTTTTCTCTCACTACACTGACTATACCTTCCATGATTTTAAATATGTTTTATCACATCCCCTCCTCTGTTCTAAGGAGAACAGTGCCAGGTTCTCCAGTCTATCCATATGACCCTTATTCCTGGAATCATTTTCCTAAATCTCCTCTGCACCCTCACTGTACGTTTTGTGTGTCCATGCAGCAGAGCCTTGACTTTGGAAAGCCCTTGCCACTGGACCAGGACATTTCCCTGTAAAGCCCATGCGATTGCTAGTGTACAGCAGTCACCTTGCATTAAAAGAACATAGAATGTGGACCAGTGCAGCACAGGAACATGCCCCTCTACCCACACTGTGCTGAACATGATGCAGGGTTTCTTCTGTATTGCTTAGGACATTTGTGGCCAAAACTTTCATTGAGATCCACAATTTGTCAAGGACTAGACCAAGTGAACCCATTGGTCCCAAACCTCTCCTGCATTGGTGCAGCGCCCTCTCCTCCCCCACTCCCCCCACACCACTTACCCCCGCTCCCCCCTCCCCCTCCCCCCCACTCCCCCCTCCCACCCTCCCCTCCCCTTCCCGTCCCCCACTCCCCCTCCACCACACCCGCCCTCCCCTCCCTCCCCTGCTCCCCTCCCCTCCCCCCTCACCTCCCCTCCCCCTCCCCCTCCCCCTTCATCTCCCTCTCACCTCCCCTCCCCTCCCCTCTCCTGCCCCCTCTCCCCCACTCCCTCCCCCTCCCTTCACCGCCCCTCCCTACCCCCCCTCCCTTCACCGCCCCTCCCTACCCCACTCCATCGGCTCGGATGCCACCCTAATGGAGGTCGCATAGCAACCCGCCTCCCGGCCCGGACTGCCGCCATTTGTGGAGTGTCAGATTTGTCAAAACCTCCCCATGCCTCGCGCTTCAATGTATATATTGAGAAAATGAATTGCCAATTATGGAAAGGATTCAGCTGAACAAAATCAGGCATTGAACAACATTGTAGTCAATAGTCAATATAGTCAATAGTCGTTTATTTGTTACATACACATAAATGTGTAGTAAAATGAAACATTACCCGCAGTTGAACAATAAGACCAATAAGATTAATCAATAAAAATGCAATAACACATACAATCACAACTAACACCAAACAAAAAGAAACATCCATCACAGTGAGTCTCCTCCAGTCCCTCCTCACTGTGATGGAAGGCCAGAATGTCTTTTTCTCTCCCCTGCCGTCTTGTCCCGCGGTCAGGCTGTTGGAGTTGCCACGTCGGGGCGGTCGGGACTCCCGACATTGAAGCCCCCGCTGGGCGGTGAAAAATCCCGCGGCCTATTCCAGGCCGCGCCGGATGGTGAAAGGTCCGCGGGGGGGCCGACCCAAGCCCCGCGATTCGGGGCGGGCGAACACGTTGCCTCTGCCGCTGCCGGTGCTCCCGATGTCGGCCCCCACCCAGGGGCCTGTGGGCTTCCGACGTCCACGGGGCCCACGCCGGAGCCTCCGGAGACGAGTCGCAGCCGCTCCCGTAGCATCCGCAGGCAGCCAGCGCCGCAGGTGGTGAGTCCGGGCCGTGGGCTCTGCGAACCAGAGCCCCAGGTGGTCCCAGGTGCATGGCCGGTGGTAGGCCGCAACGGGAACGGAGACACGACACAGAAACAAAGGTCACGTCTCCGTTCTGGAGAGAGAATTTTACAGTTCCCGTTCCCTCCCACCCCCCCCCCCCCCAAAACATAACATACAACACTACATCATATTAAACTACAATTCAGACAAAAACAACAAAAAACACAAAAGACAGACGGACTGCAGGCAAGCCGCAGCTGCGACGGCAGCGCAGTTTATTTAGCCCGTTGTATCTGGGCTGGTGAAAGAGTTGCCTGATTCATTGCATTTCTTTATATCCACCAATAATTCTTTATGATTGAGCTTGGCTCCAACATATTTTCAGGTAGTGAATTCTCAATTATAACTTAAGGGAACAATACCCATACCAAACGAACACCAAAAAATAAAGAGCATAAAAAAGAATAAAATATTGCCTTAAATCAAACCCTTTTGATCATTGACCACATGCCAGTGAAAACAAATTCTAAAAGAAAAAATATTTTTGAAATCTATGTGAAAGTACAAGATGGATTCAGCTTTGTCCCAAGATTGGGACATTTTTCAGGAAATGCAGGCTGTAAACATGGTTCCCAGCAGTCTTAACTGGACATAAATAAAAGGCTTTCATTTTTCTTACAACCTCTTATCTTTTGAAACTAACACTGCGTGCAGTTTTGGTCTCCAAATTTGAGGAAGGATATTCTTGCTATTGAGGGCGTGCAGCGTAGGTTTACTAGGTTAATTCCTGGAATGGCGGGACTGTCGTATGTTGAAAGACTGGAGCAACTAGGCTTGTATACACTGTAATTTAGGATGAGAGGGGATCTTATTAAAACATATAAGATTATTAAGGGGTTGGACACATTAGAAGCAGGAAACATGTTCCCAATGTTGGGGGAGTCCAAAACCAGGGGCCACAGTTTAAGAATAAGGGGTAGGCCATTTAGATCAGAGAGGAGGAAAAACTTTTTCAGTCAGAGAGTTGTAAATCTGTGGAATTCTCTGCCTCAGAAGGCAGTGGAGGCCAGTTCTCTGAATGATTTCAAGAGAGAGCTAGATGCAGCTCTTAAGGATAGCAGAGTCAGGAGGTATGGGGAGAAGGCAGGAACAGGGTACTGATTGAGAATGATCAGCCATGATCACATTGAATGGTGGTGCTGGCTTGAAGTGCTGAATGGCCTACTCCTGCACCTATTGTCTATTGTCTATAAAATGTAGCCACTTAATATGCAGTTAATCATGTTGAAATCATGTGCATTATAACGGCATTTCTGCTGCTGACTTAACTTATTGAGGAAAAAAACCTTAATTACAGTAGTTGTAAGTTTCATTGCAAAAGAAATAATCCAGCAGTAACCGCATATAATTACCATAGTTGGAGGTAAATTGCACTGACAGTCGTATATTGAAAACAAACTGTACAATTATTTTAAAAACTGCATCATCAACAAAAATACTTTGCAATATTGCCATATACACATAATTTTATGATTTTCATGGTCTGTAGGAAGATTTGCATCTGCTGCACAAATTCATAAAACTTAACCTTTACTGTTGAAGCATTCAACTTTTACAAGCAGAACCACTTTGATTTGATCAGCTTTCACCAATATTGTCGCCTAATTTTTCACCATTCAATAGTGTTGCAAAATTACTGAGCAGTGTTAATAAAAGGCCATTTCGAGTACACTCAGTTGAAAGGCCGAGAAATTGTATAAATCTGAAACTGTTTTATATAAGCAATAAAGCTGACACTAAAGCACCCGAAGAAAATACACAAAGTGATGGAGTACCTCAGCAGGTCAGGCAGGATCTTTAGAGAACATAGATTGGCGACAAATCTGAATAAGGTCCCAAACTCAAAATGGCAGCAATCCATATTCTTTAGGTTTGCTGCCTGACCCGCTGAGTTACTCCAGCACTTTGCCTCTTTTAAAAAAATAATCTACCATTTGCAGTTTCTAGTTTCAAAAGGACTTAATATGGCAGCACATCTTTTTGTGATAGAAGAGGCCCACCGAACCTATTAGCAGAGCCATAAAAAGACATCAAAACCCACTGGTCAATACTTGTTTGTGGCCTAATGGGCTTGAAGTTTATTTCTGTCCCTGTTTGAAAATGGGCCTGGCCTGAATGCAATCACTGATGGGCATTAATATTAGGTGAGTCCCTGCCTGAATTGATCCAGCAAACAGTTCTCATCAGTTGCTGGGATGAATTAATTCTGTAGCAAAAGCATCGTAAAAACCTTTAATGATGATACAGTTTTTAATGCAATTGGTTACAACTTGCATTTATTTGTTTTATTTTATGTAGTAAAAGAGTTCAAGGCTCTTTGCTGATGTGCTTATCAAATAAACTGTGGCATTGAGACATATAAAGAAATATAAGGGGAGTGAACAAAAGCTGGGTCAAAGAGAGAGGTTTCCAGAAATGGCTTAATGCAGAAGATGATTCAAACCACAGGGCTAAGAGAGAATGCCAGAAGTGGAATTAAAGAACTATGGATGAGCGGGAGACTAGAACTGGAGGTGCACAAAGAGGTTTATAGAGATGGAGATGCTTGCAGAAAGGATGTAAAGTTCACTTTTATGGCTCATGGATGTCAGGGGGAACTCTACTAGAAACTTGGATGCACAATGCGCATCTTCTGACTTTAAAAGTGTATTTGATGTAAAATTGGGTGCCATGAGGTATATCTGCACCTCAGTTGGTCAATGAATGTAAGAGTAAGAATAACATTAATTGAAGAAGAATCAGTTGTCTGTATTAGTTGTCTGTGGTATGATATTTCTTGGCATTTTTACCTTGCCCAGATTAAAAGCAAAAATTGGCAATATGCCTCCACAATTTACCATCATTTAAGATTTGAATTGATTGCTGAAAAGTCTTTCCGGTTTAATGGCATATTTCCTTTTGCAGGGTGACCAAAATTCCATGTGCGGTCTCATAAATGACTTGTAGAACTACAACATACCATTCCGACATCTATTTTCAATATCAGAACTGTTGAAGGTCAGTATGCCAAAAGCCTTCTTCAACTCCCTATCTATCTGCGATGCCACTTTCAGGGAACGTGTACTTCTACTCCAAGATCCCTCCCAAGAGGCACTCCCCAGGGCCTACATTCCCACAGAGCCTAACCATTCACTGTGAAAGTCCTACCCTGGTTTGACCTCCCAAAATGCAACACCTCACACTTACCTGTATTAAGCTTTCCTTCAGCCTACTTACCTAGCTGATTAAGATCCTCCTATAATCCTTAATCACCTTTACTATCTATGATGCCATCCTTTTTACTGTGATCTGCAGACTTAGTTACCACACCTCATTCAAGTCGTCGATATAGATGACAAACAATAATGGACCCAGTGATAGACACAAAATGCTGGAGTAATTCAGTAGATCAGGCAGCATCTATAGAGAAAAAGGATGGGTGACATTTCAGGTTGGGCCCTTAGAAGTGTCCTTGAAGCCAATTTTGTCAGCTGTTAGCTAGCTCTCCCTGGATCAGATGCAAACTAACCTTTCAAAGCAGATGACCATATGGAATTATCAAAGGTCTTGTTGAAAGTCGTATAGACTATGTCTACAGGCCTAGCCTTATCAAACATTTTGGTTACTTCTTCAAAAACTCCAATCAAATAGGTGAGGCGATCTTCCACGAACAAAGCCATGCTGACTATTCTTAATCAACCATTGCCTTTCCAAAATCTCCTCGAATAACATACCTACCACAGAGGTTAGGCTAAAAAGGACACAGTACTGGAGTAACTAAGCTGGTCAGGCAGCATCTCTGGAGAACATGGAAAGGTGATGTTTCAGGTCAGGACCATTCTTCGGACTGACGGTAGGGTCCCAACACAAAATGTCACCTAACCGTGTTCTGCAGAGATGCTGCCTGACCCATTGAGTTACTCCAGCACTTTGTGTCTTTTTGTGTAAACCAGCATCTGCAGTTCCTTATTTCTACAGATGTTCGGCTTACTGATCTCTAGCTCCCATGTATTTCATTATAGCCCCTCTTAATAAAGGCTCAACATTAGCCACCAGCATTGAGTTTGGAAAATCCACATTTAGTTGCTTCAAAGGCAAAGAGTGCCAAAACACAGGCCTGTTTTCTAAATTGCTGCACATTCAGAGAAATCAAAGGATGTCTCTTGGGTCATTTGAAAGCATTAGGGAGAGGCTGCCTTGCTCAGATTTGGTTGCTCAGATTTGGTTGAGGTCACCTCATTGAAGTACAAATCTTTATGTCCACTAAATGCAATGAATACCTAGCATAAGGGCACCTAGGACCAAATTTCGAAAGGGGCTTTCACATCCGTCTGCAATAGTTTAGTGAAAAAAGCTAAGGAACTCTTTGCATGCAGTGCAAGTAGCTAGTTTGTCGTGCTTTCTGTGCGCCTTCCACTGACGTTACAGGAAATGGTTTGAAAACTCTGACATTAATTCATTCTGTTTGTGGCACAAAATAAAAAAAGTAGCTGACTGAGATCGCAGCACATAAACGGGGTTCACCAGTTAAAATTGCTTATGGATTGATGAGAGCTTTCTTTTAATAACTTATTATAACCAATTAATTCAATGACAATTTGGACAAATTGTGTGGGTGAGGGTGGGAGTCACTAAATTAATTGGAATTTTATTTGGGGTTGGCAGAGTGGCTGAGGTGTAAATGCAGACGAGGCATGTAATAGAGGGCATGTAACTAAGGAGGCATGGACACTAGAATAAATAGAAATTGAATGAAACGAGTATCATTCTACAAGCAATTATTTCTCAAATGTTCCTTTCTGCTGATATTAATTATACTTTGCACTCAATGTAATTTATGCTGAAGCTGCACAATTGTAACTGGGCTTATGCAATTTACAGACAAGTAATTTAGTGGAAATGACTACAAATGAGCTGAGGTTCTGACCCCATTTCCTCTCCATCACAGAGATCAAATGCATATCTGAAAAATAGCATTTCAAAAATACTGAAGCTAGATATATTTTAAATCTAATAAGTATTCTGTTAGGAAATAAAGCTAAGGCTGGAAGTGAAGCTGTAGCCGTTGAAGATCTCTTGACTGCATGCTATTAAATGTTAAAGATCACCATATAGGAATATACTGAACAATCTGCAACAACTTTTTACACCATTCACCGCAAAGCCTCCTTTACTTTTCACACCACTTGTTTTCCATATTCTCATCAACAGCCACCTAACCCCTCACTCACCAACTGTTACCTATCTACCACACCCCACGCTTGGACCAGTCACTCCACACTCATGATCATGTCCTGTGACTAACTACATCAGTTAACAAATTAACTGATCGGTCAATTTGGTTAACATATGATGAGCGTTTGACAGCACCAGACCTGTACTTGCTGGAGTTTAGAAGGATGAGGGGGGGACTTCATTGAAACTTACCGAATAGTTAAAGGCTTGGATAGAGTGGATGGAAAGAGGATGTTTCCACTTAGTCAGAGGGTGGTGAATCTGTGGAATTCTTTGCCACAGGAGGTTGTGGAAGCCGTCAATCAATATTTTTAAGGCAGAGATAGATAGACTCTTGATTAGATTTTTTTACATTTAGATTTAGAGATACAGCGCGGAAACAGGCCCTTCAGCCCACCGGGTCCACGCCGCCCAGCGATCCCCGCACATTAACACAATCCTACACACACTAGTGACAATTTTTTTTTAACATTTGCCCAGCCAATTAACCTGCATACCTGTACGTCTTTGGAGTGTGGGAGGAAACCGAAGATCTCGGAGAAAACCCACGCAGGTCACGGGGAGAACGTACAAACTCCGTACAGACGGCGCCCATAGTCAGGATCGAACCTGAGTCTCCGGCACTGCATTCGCTGTAAGGCAGCAACTCTACCGCTACGCCACCGTGCCATCCTAGTATGGGTGTCAAGGGTTATGGGGAGAAGGCAGAAGAATGTGGTTAGGAGGCAGAGATAGATCAGCCATGATTGAATGGTGGAGTAGACTTGATGAGCCGAATGGCCTAATTCTGCTCCTATCACTTATGACCTTATGATCATGGCAAAACAGGGGGAAACCTTTATGGCTCATCGCTACCATGCACGTGTGAAAATGTTATGAAAATTCTCGAATTCACCTTGTATAAAATGTACTAACGTGTTTGTCGGCCGTTTTAACCTTAATTGAATGTGAAGATACAAAATGGGAAAGCACCTATTTCTCCCTTTCCCCAACACCCTCCACCTACATTTCTTCCTCTAGCGTCATGATTCACAACTCTCCAATCGTTTTGTCTTGCACCTTTTTTTTTCCTCTCTGTCGTTTGTCCAACAATCTGCCTATCAAAACCCCTCGCTTATGTTCATCTGTTACCTGTCACGCTTTGCTCTGCCACTCTTCTCTTCCAGCTTTTTCTTCCCCCACATCCCACAATCAGTCTGAAGAAGGGTTCCGACCCAAAATATCACCTATCCATGTTCTCCAGGGATGCTGTCTGACCCACTGAGTTACGCCAGCAACGTGTCTTTTTTTGAATATTAGCATCTGCAATTGCTTGTTCCTACATTAATAAACATAGGTCCTACCAGACTTACATTCACTTTTCTATTTAGCAATCTTCATTGTAATCCTAATCAGATAATAAGTAAACAGAGTTCTTTTCCACCCCTGCTTCAATATATTGTTCATGCACAATTGTGTACAGAATAATTATGACCTTTGAAAAATACTGACTGCACTATCAGTTCTGTCATATGAAATACATCCTGAGCAAACCATTATCTTGGATTTGTCATTGTACTTTTGGTATTTATGGAACGGATTTATCACCCAAGCTTAAAGGATGTATATCTTGTGATCTATTTACCACTCCTTAAAGTATTGTAAGTACAAACCAGTCAGGAATGTTGGAGAGCTCCGGATTGACGGCATTGTGACTACTCCAAAACAATTTAGCATAAACCCATGTGAAATGTATCCAATCTGGGAAATATGGAGCTGGTACTAAACGTATTGCAGAGGTCGGCACAGTGGCTCAGCGGTCAAGTTGCTGCCAATAGCACAAGAGATCCAGGTTCAATTCTGACTACGTGGCCTTTCTCAGTCATTGCTGAGTCAGCATGGACCCGGTGGGCCGAAGGGCCTGTTTACATGCTGTAGTTGTTATGTTATGTTATAGACTAGGTCAGGGAGAATGGTCGGCGTGGACTGGTAGGGCCGGACAGGCCTGTTTCCATGCTGTAGTTGTTATGTTATGTTATGTTATGTTATGTTATCTATAAACTGAACAAAACTAAAGGTCCATGATCACCCATTACCTTAGTGAATGGTAGAACAGACATAATAGCTGAAAGGTATCCTCCTCCAGATTGTCCACTTGTTTTTTTTAATGTTCTTACTGAGAATTATTTTAAATAATTCTGGTATACTAGTTATGTTTGTCAAGGTGCAAGCAATACTGTAAAAACCATGGGACTAAATAGATTCAGTAGGGATAGGCAAGCTGCTGATACAGCACATGCTCTCAAACATCTGTGATGCTACCCAGCTGATGCTTCCTTTGTCCATCAGCTGCTAATAACCTGGAATCATGCTTTTGATATTTCCATAAATGTACGTGCAAGATCTAGAGGCACAAATTATAAAATCAATGCATGCACATGAAAATAATGATGTAGATATTTGTTTTCTGTAATAGGACCGAAAGACAAGAAATGAATATTAAAACAAAACCAAACATAAAAGGCGAAAAGCAAGGAGCAGAGTAGTTGGATCCATTTAAAGAGAATTATAATTATGTTTCCAGCCTTTCCTATAATCCACTTCCTTTCAATCTGCAAAACCAATTACTCATGTGCAAATGAATGAATGAAAAATCTAGGTCATATGATTACATAATACATATGGCCTGCTTTATCATCTCATGTAAAGTTAAAATGTGCACTACTTCCTAAATTCAATTTTATTTCTCTTTTGTTCTAGATTTTTTGAAAAGTAAAATCTCTCCCCCATTTCACAGACTTTTTCAACTAATATTACCCGAAAATTCCGCTTTAAGAACCTGTTGTTTGGTTGGCATGGGTAACAATTTGCTTCCTATTTGCTGCTTGGTGTAGTTCGAGCACAATTTATTAATTCACACCTCTGGAAATAGAGGTAGATTGTACTATTTTGTACATGCTGTATTGTGGAGAATACAGATTATAATGTCATTCACAATGCAACATTGATTTGAAACAAGTACAGCCAAACTGGATACCCACGTGGCAGCTAACACTATCTGTTCAACTTATGGTCAGAACACAAGATTTAGTAGCAGAAAAATAACCCTCCCCTCTATGTAATTTGCTAATTTTCAATTTAGGGCATGATGGTTGGAGCAAGCTAGAGGTTAGTCTTTTGTCCATACCTTATGGCAGATTAAACATCTGCATTGGCTGGTTTTGCAATATGAAGCGAATATGCATTGACTTCAAACTTCAACTTGCAGAGGTAGGAAATCTGTCAATACTTCCACAGGCAGGGCAATGCAATTAGAATAATGGAGAGAGGAGCAAACTGCAAGTTGAGAGATAGAAGAGGAGAAGGGGGCCTTCACAAAGAGGACCTGTCCAAGAATCTTTCGCAAGCACTTCTCCTCAGAACAATTCAGTTTGGTTTCAGCTAGAAGCAAAGCTTTAGAAGACTCTTCTTAACTGAAAAGCTGCTTGGAGAGATATCTCCCATGTTCCACACATAAAGCAGGAAATAACAACATTGCATGGTAAAGACCATAATGGCCATCTGTCCCTCTGTTGTTAAATCATGCAGGACTGGTGCAGGCAACGTCAACAATGTTTCTTTGTCAGCAGCCTGCAACTACATCAGTGAGATCACTGTATTCCATGAGAGCAGAATTAATTTCATTCTCCTTTATCAGAGATCAGTAGACAGCAAGTACAAGCTGAGATGGATTCACAAGGACTTTGATCTTCTTGGTTGTAAAATATGGCATTGAAAGTGCTCAGGTAGACACAAAATTCTGGAGTATCTCGGCGGGACAGGCAGCATCTCTGGAAAGAAGGAATGGGTGATGTTTTGGGTTGAGACCCCTTTTCAGACTCCATTTTTTCGGAGGGAAGGAGGAATCACAGAGGGGGAGCAGTGAGAGAGGATGTTGCTGAACTCTCGTCGGAGAGAGGAGGAGAACTTCTTCAAAGTAGACATACCTTGAGGAGATTTCACAGTGCAGCGGACAAAATGTGTAGGAAAGAACTGCAGATGCTGGTTTAAATCGAAGGTAGACACAAAATGCTGGAATAACTCAGCGGGGAAGTGCTCATTTTGCTTTGAGGTGGCTGCATTAGAATACTGATGTGTTCTGCGATTATCTGAATGTGCAACTGCATTGCGACCATACACAGATTAATGCGATGGTACTCCCAGTCATATGGCACCTCATATTTCGCCTGGGCAGCTTGCAGCCCAGTGGTATGAACATCGACTTCTCCAACTTTAGATAGTTCCTCTGTCTCTCTCTTCGCCTTCCCCTTCCCAGATCTCCCTCTATCTTCCTGTCTCCACCTATATCCTTCCTTTGTCCCGCCCCCCCTGACATCAGTCTGAAGAAGGGTCTCGACCCGAAACGCGCCCATTCCTTCTCTCCCGAGATGCTGCCTGACCTGCTGAGTTACTCCAGCAATTTGTGAATAAATACCTTCGATTTGTACCAGCATCTGCAGTTATTTTCTTATACTCGCAGTCATGATCTTTTTATGTGCCAACGCTCCACTGTGTCCTTCATTTGTTTGCACCATCATGGCATAGCAAAGAGTGACCACTTCGAGGGAAGTGCTCTCTTCCTAGTCAGTACAAGAAACTGTAGTTGATGGTTTATAAAAAACAAGAAATAAAATGCTGGAATAACTCAGCGGGTCAAGCAGCATCTCTGAAGAACATAGATAGGTGACATTTTGGGTCAGTCTGATCTGAAGGAAGGTCCTGACCCAAAATGTAACCCATCCATGTTCTCCATCGATGCTGTCTGACCCATTGAGTTACTCCAGCATTTGTGTCTCTGCTCCTACCTAGTTCCTTTCCCTTGACTCCAGCATGAAACTCACACACAACTGCAGAAGTTTGACGAAGAATGATGCCACCCTGAAACACCATCAGGTAGATCATCAGTCAACTCAAAGTATTGTTTCAGCTGGAGGATAGCTCCAGAGAAGCCGTGAAATATACAGCAGAGTGGCTGTCCAGATTCATGGTCTGTTGCATTCCCCACAACTGGTGTCCACCTAACAATTGTGTAGCACTACCTCTCCTTCAATTGTGGAGCAGAACGTAACAAAGCACAAAGGTGTGTAGGAGGAATAGGGTTAAGGATGGTGCCAGGGGTTATGGGGAGAAGGCAGGAGAATGGGGTTAGGTGGGAGAACTAGATTAGCCATGATTGAACGGCGAGTAGACTTGATGGGTCAATTGGCCTAATTCTACTCCTATTACTTATGACCTTATGACCTAAGAGGAAAAGGAATGAGGAAAAAGACAGAATGATCATATCATCATATCATATCATATCATATCATATATATACAGCCGGAAACAGGCCTTTTCGGCCCACCAAGTCCGTGCCGCCCAGTGATCCCCGCACATTAACACTATCCTACACCCACTAGGGACAATTTTTACATTTACCCAGCCAATTAACCTACATACCTGTACGTCTTTGGAGTGTGGGAGGAAACCGAAGATCTCGATAATCCAAATCACATTTCCTGGAGTTACAGAGTACAGCACAGAACTAGGACCTATGACCAATCATATCCATGCTGACCATCAAGAACACAGCTACACTGATGCCATTTACCAGCACTTGGTACATAGCCTTCTATGCCCTTGCAATTCAAGGGCCCGGCACCAATCATGTAATTATATAACAAATCATTGAGTTCGAAACACAAAATCAATCTTCGCCCATTAGTCTCAATCTCCTAATACCAACCAGTTTTGGATCCAGTCATCAACTGGTTTTGATCTCATGGGTTTTAACCTTTTAGACCAGTTTCTCACCCGGGGCCATGTCAGAGGCCTCACAGATAGATGTCCATGTCAGATACATCAATCACACTATCGTCATCAATACGTAAACTTACCTCTGAAAAATTCAACGAAATTGGTCAGACGGGATCTCTCCCTAACAAATTCATGCTGACTTTCTTAGATTAATTCCTGCCTCCCTACATGCAGATCAATCTAGATTTTTTTCAATAACTTCCCTACCATTGACATTGCACTCAGAAGCCGATATATATTTACCTGTCTTAAGTCTGTTCTGGTTCAAGAGCAACCTGTCCATTTTGTGCAAATCTCACCTTTCCAAGAAATGGTCGTAGTTATCCATAAAGCTCTCCATCCTACATGATCCCTTCAACCACACCATCTGACTTATCAATCTGTTCCTTTACGCTGAGGACCACTCAGGTAATTAAAAAAATACTTAAGCATATGCTGCTTTTTTTTTTACAGCATTATGAGATTGTAAATGTTAAAGTTTATTAACAGCCTACTTTAAATTCAGATTGCTTTCGAACAACAAGCCAATAATGGCTATATTATTTAAATTGCAGTGAGTTATTTCCAGTGATTTTAGGTATTTGACAAGATAATTTGCTAAAAATACACGTCAAAGTGCTGAAATGAGAACACTAGAACATTGGGTGTTAGAGTGGCGCAGCAGTAGAGTTGCTGCCTTACAGTTCCTGAGACCTGGGTTTGATTCTGACTATCTATATGGAGTTTGTACATTCTCCCTGTAATCTCTTGGGTTTTCTCCGGATGGTCCGGGTTCATGAATTCATAAGATCATAAGTGATGGGAGCAGTATTAGGCCATTCAGCCCATCAAGTCTACTTTACCATTCAGTCATGGCTGATCTATCTCTCCCTCTCAATCCCATTCTCCTGCCTTCTCCCCATAACCCCTGACACCTGTACTAATTAAGAATCTATCTATCTCTGCCTCAAAAATATCTATTGACGGCCTCCACAGCCTTCTGCGGCAATTAATTTCACAGATTCACCACCCTTCAAAGACAGGCAGTTTTGTAGGTTAATTGGCTTCTGTAAACTGCCCCTAGTGTGTAGGATGCAAAAGTGGGATAACATAGAACTAGTGTACAGGTGATCATTGGTCAGCACGGACTTAGTGGGCCGAATTGGCTTCTGTGAATTGTCCCTAGTGTGCATGGGTGATTGTTGTCCAGCATGGACTCGGTTGGCCAAAGGGACTGTTTCCTCACTGTATCTCGAAAATTATAAGCAAATGGTCCATTATTAGACCCCTTGCCCCCTCATCACTGCCCCACGAGTCAATATGATCATGGCAGCTCTGCCCCAGACCTTCTCTTTCCTGTGCCTGTCCACATTGTTCTCAATTCCCTGATATTTAAAATAAATGTATCTACTTCCCATTTAAATAACTCCTGTGATTTAGCTTCCACAACCCTCCAGAAAAGAGAATTCCAGAGATGCAGCACTCTATCTGAGAAGAAATTCCTACACCTTTCTTAAAAAAATGACTACTCCTTTATATTGTAACCATCATCCTCCATTTGAGATTCTCCCACATGGAAACATTTTGACATCTACCCAGCCATGTGCTCTCAGAAGTTTTTATGTTTAAATAAGTTAACACCTCATTCTTCTAAATTCTTCAAATATAGTCTTATTTTCTTCAGTCTCTTGAAATGAAGTGACATTCTCAGCCCAGAATATAGTCCTGTGACTCTGGAGGATTACCTCCAAGGACACGTATCTCCTTTCTTATTAAAGGTACCAAAACAGTGCACAGTAAACCAGAGGTGGCCTCACCTGTACCCTTGACGATTGTAACAATAATTCTCAATTTCTAAACTTTTTTGCGATGAAGGTCATTGTGATATGTTCTTTACTAACTATTTTCTCCACCAGGTTGCTAACCTTTTGTGATTCATCCACTAGACCACTTAATTCCTTCTGTACTTTGCTCATCTGCAATTTTTCTCCATTTGGATTATAGTATGCCTTTAGATTCCACCTACCAAAATACACAATCTCACACTTTCCCATGTTAAACTCCATTTCCGAAAATTTCCCTCACTCACTCAGCCTTTCTCTGGAAGCCAAATATTTTCATTGCACATGCCTTCCCACCTACTTTCAAATCATCAGCAAACTTGATACGCTCTGTCCCCTCCTTTAAATCTTTATTACAATTTGTAACTAATTAAGGGCCAAGAACTGATCCTTCTAGGTTCATCCATCCAGTCTGAAAAAAACATTTATTCCCACTCTCTGTCTTCAATCTTCAATCCGTGCTAACACACTTTTTCCCACATCATGAGCTCATATCAGGTTTTCTTTCTTGCATGTCCGGAAAAATCAGTGTTATTTGGCTGAACCTTTGATCATCTTATTAAAAAATGTTAAGTTCAGCAACAGTGCAGATGAACCAATGAAAATGAAGCATAAATTCATGTTCGGGCTGGAAACACAATGGCTTAAATCTGCCCAGTGTTCAAATCCAACACACACCAACAACAGAGCATGAACGCATTTAACATACAGTTTTATGCGTCATGATGGTTTGCAGTTAGCAGTTGTTCAATAATCCTTAAATGGTATATATTTGACTGGATTGAGTTTGAAATGGATAGGCAATTTCTTTAAACGGTGAATTAATTCAATGAATTCAATTTAATTCCTACCGGTTGCCCTGAGGAACAGATTGATGGAATTGCCCAGTTGCGATAGTTACATCCTTGAATAATTAAACATTGCACAGTAACTAAAGTGGATAATTTAATGTCTTGCAAACTTAATCAAAGCTTTCCAACCCATTGAAAGAATTGAGATTAGGCTATGATGACTCATTTGTTTAACGCTTCCCATTTGATTCACCGTTCACAAAGTGGTCAAACATAGAAACATAGCAAACATAGGAGGCCATTTGGCCCTTTGAGCCAGTATTGCCATTCATTGTGATCATGGCTGATCATCCACAATCAGTAACCCGTGCCTGCCTTCTCCCCATACCCCTTGATTCCGCTAGCCCCTAGAGCTAACTCTCTTTTAAATGCATTCAGTGAATTGGCCTCCACTGCCTTCTGTGGCAGAGAATTCTACAAATTCACAACTCTCTGGGTGAAAAGTGTTTTCTCATCTCAGTTTTAAATGGCCTCCCCTTTATTCTTAAACTGTGGCCCTTGGTTTTGGAGTTCCCCAACATTGGGAACATTTTTCCTGCATCTTGCTTGTCCAGTCCTTTTATAATTTTATACGTTTCTATAAGGTCCCCTCTCATCCTTCTAAATTCCAGTGAATACAAGCCCAGTCTTTCCAATCTTTCCTCATATGACAGTCCTACCATCCCGGGGTTTAACCTCATAAACATGAGTATATAATCCAAAAGATTGAATTAGATTGAACAGAGGTGAAAATCCAAGTGGATGTAGTCTCTGATCTTCGGCTCCAGAAATCAAGAATAACAATCATTTATACAGAGAAAGTCCCATCTTTCATATATTTGCAAGGAATAATGTGGGCAACTAATGGATAAAAAAAGAGAATTGTAACACAATTTATTTTTTATAAAGAGGATCTTGCATATTGTACTGTGAGATCAGGAGATGGTGAGGCATGTGGAGACAAAAATCCAGACACTGCAAATGGGGCTACGGAGCCCGTGATCAGCCATGAGACCCTGAAGGTACACGTTACACAGAAGGCTGGAGTGATGAAGAATGCTGCTGTGGGGTCGGCGAGAGTTAACAGCTAGGAAGGGGTAAAGGATTTAAGCAGAATAAATAATTTCAGTATTTCTCACTATGCCACCACAGGCAGATGTTGATGAAATGGATGTTAAAGCTGCATTCTTGATTACACCAATCTGAAGTGCCAGGGGAGTTATTATTCTACATTAGAGGCACTGGAGTGGGTTTTTAAAAATATTGGCACTACTCTGCTTGAGCCAGGATATATCTGAAACAAAATTGTGAGCAGAACTGTAAAGCAAACTTACAGCTTCTTGTTTGCCCATTCTCATTTCCAGGCAGCATTTGACTAAGGCAAGATTAGTTTCATCAATAAGTGAAACCGGGGGCTGAATCACATAATTGTTATTTGTGATCCTATCTTTGTTTCTGTTCATGTTGCTGCTCCAGTTTCTTCAATGGCCACAGACCATGTCAGGCGCATTGATGTTTAAACTATATTAAAAAGGCACTCAGCTGCTCTTTGAACAAATCTCAGGGAGATATTTTGCTTACTTATGAATGTTGGAAATTGGGACAGGAGATTGACATGGAAGATCTCCAACCTTCTCTGTCATTCAATGAGATCATGGCCCCAGAGCAGAAGCATCCACATCGTGGGGCTGGAAACTGGAAGTGTCCTGAGCTAATTCTTCTACCACCATCATCTACTGGACAACTGAGGCTCCCACTGATTGTCGTCGGAAGCTCGCGGCCTTTTCAGGACGGACGATGGCAGTGATGTAACATTTGAATGATGGACATGAAAGAAGAAGAATGAGATCATGGCTGAATTGATTTTAATCTCAGCAACACTTTCCCAAAACTTCCTTACGATCCTTGACCCATCTATTGTCCAAAATTCTTACCTATGAATATAGACAATGATTATATATGCTCATCTCTCTGGCCAATCAAATTCTATAGATTGTCTGCCTTACAGGAATAAATTCTTCCTCACCTCTATCTGAAATGGGCAAACACTTAATTTAAAATGTTTGACCACATCCTCCTTTGGGAAAACATCATTTCAAATCTATCTTAACAAGATAACCATCAGAACATGATATATCTCAATAAAGATCATCTCTTATTCTTCAAAACTCCATTGAATACAGACCCAAGCTGCTCAAACCTACCTCATAAGACAAACCCTTCAGCCCAGGAATTAATCTGGTGAACCAGAGGGCATAGGTTTAAGGTGAGAGGGGAAAGATTTAATAGGAACCCAAGGGACAACTCTTTTAATCATAATTTACAACATACGAGGAATTTGGTTTGCCGTACAGTCATACCAAAAAAGCAACAAGACACACAACTACATAAAAAATTGATATAAACATCCACCATTGTGGCTCCTCCCCATTCCCCATGGTGATGGAAGGCAATAAAGTCTTATATGCTTTCTTCCTTTTCTCCCGCAGTCGGGGGAGTCAAACCATCCGCACTCGAGGCGATTGAAGCTCCCGCTGCCGGCGATCGAAGCTCCCATGTTGGGGCGATCGAAGCTTCTGTGGCTTGGAACTCCCGAAGCCGGTCTCTAACCAGGGACCGCGTGGTTGGAGCACCGAGGGCGATCCCTAGCAAAGGGATCGCCAGCTCACAATGTTAAGTCCGCAGGCTCCCGTGGTTGGAGCTCTGAGGTCCCAGCTGTATAGACGGAGATACGACATGGAAAACATCGCATCTCCATCGTGGATAGAGAAAAAAAAAAGTTTCCCCCACCGCCCCCCCCCCCCCCCCCCACCACCCCCCACATAATACAAAACTAAAGATAAACTAAAACAAACATTTTATAACAAACTAAAAACACAAAGAAGAAAATAGACGAGACAGACCATTGGCGAGGCAGCTATCATACAGCGCCCTCTGGTGGTGTACACAAAGGGCAGTGGGTGTATGGAACAAGGTGCCAGAGGAAGTAGTTAAGGAGGGTACCATCACAACATTTAAGAAACATTTGTACAGGTAAACGTATAGGATAGGTTTAGAGGGACATGGGCTAAGTGCAGGCAGGTTGGTATGGTGTAGATGGGGCATGTTGGTCAGCTTGGGCAAGATGGGCTGAAGGGCCTGTTTCAATGGTGTATGACTCTATGACTCTTCTATGAACTGTATGTATATACCTTCTCAAATAAATAAACCAAAACGCTATCCAGTATAACAGGCATACATTTGCCACGCTCTATCCACTTACAGCAAGCCTTCCTTACTTTGACTCTCTTGTCTTCTCACAGTAAAGCTTAACAATCATGAAAAGCAAAACAGAATCAATGTTTCAGGTGGAGTTTATGAAGGGTCTTTGACCTGAAACGTTCACTTTGTTTCTCTTTCCACAGATGGTACTTGACCTTTTGAGTGCTTCCATTATTTAGTTGATCATTGCATATCATTCATCTTTCAAGAATAAAAGCCCATTTTGTTTCTTTATCACATGCGAGACCCACATGCTAATTTTTCATGGATGTGAAAGTGACCTTGAGGCAAGTTACATTCATCCATTCATTCCTAGTCTCAGTCTTAAAAAAAAATTGGCTAACTTTTAAATATTAAGGGAGTCTAGGATTATAGATAGAGGGCACGAAAAGGCACTCAGGTAAAATATCAACCATCAGATTAAGGAATGGTGGAGCAGGCAAGAGAGGACACTTTACCTATTTCTTGCTTCCACTTTTACATTCTTACATCCAGAGCTCTGTAGTCTTTCTCTATTTCAACCACACTATTCTGTAGTCTTTCTCTATTTCACCCATATTTTGCTTTTCTATTCTTCCTTCCTAACTAGATAGCTTCTCATTTCCCTACATTATACTCCATTTGTCAAACTTTTTTACATTCACTGATCCTATCTTAATTTCTTTGCAGATTTGTTATCCGCCTCTTTTGTATGCTTTCTTGTGCTTTTGTATGCTTTCTTTGTATAGAGCACATTTGCATGCGAGCCCCAATCCCTTTATTTAAGTTATTTGACAAAAGATGTTAAATATTTGAAGCCCTGGCAATGATCCCTCTTGCCATTCCCATCACTTACATTTAGTTAAACTGAAAATGACTCATTTGTCCTCTGTTTTCTGTCAGTTATCAAGTCATCTGTCTGTGCAAGAATGTTAGCCCCAATGCAATGCCCCCTTTCCTTGTGCAGTAACGTTTTAAGTGGCAGCTGTTTGAATGTCGTCTGGATTTCAAAACAAAACTCCATTTTGTGGTCCCGCTTTATCCACTCTTCTCATTACAAATGTAGTTTAATCCAATAAATGAGTTAGGCAATATTTTACTTTCATAGATCCAAATCAACTTTGGTTAATCCTGATTTTCTGAATGTTCTGCTGCGACGTGCATAATAAATTCCAACAAATTCCCAATAACAGAGTATAGATTAATTTATGTACAGTTACATACTTTCAGTCTCCACCTATGTCTAAAAGGGGCATCACTTATGTGCTTTTCTAATTGACTGAAAACTTTCCAAAATCTAGGGAATTTTGAACAATCATAAACAGTGCATTCAACATTTCTATAATCACTTCTAATGTCCTCAAAATGCACAACATTAGAGGCAGTTGTTAGTCTTTAATCCCATTAGTTTGCCTATTATTGCATTCTCGTGATAATGAGAAACTCCAAATTAAGCTCCACTTTAAACTCCAATTTTCTGCTATTATTTGGATGCTTTAAAGTCTTCTACCCTAAAGGTGGATCCACAATAGTCTTTCAAAATCTCTGTTAGTTTCTTGTTTCCCTTTGGTGATTCCTGAGATCAATGTTCTAAGATTATTCTCTTGTTTTATGTACTTTTATACTCTTAATTTTATATACCTGTAGAAGCTCGACTGTCTCTTTTTATATTGCTTGTTAATTTAATCTCATAATTGATTTTCCTTAATTTTCCTTTTGTTTCCAAGTTTTACAATTCATCTCATTTCATTCTCTCATCCAAGTAAATGAAAGGTGTTTAATCTCATAATTGATTTTCCTTAATTTATTTTAATCATCCCCTTTTGTTTCCAAGTTTTACAATTCATCTCATTTCATTCCCTCATCCAAGTAAATGAAGGGTGTTGCACTTTGGGAGGTCAAATTAAGCTGTAGTTCGGGGCTGAGGCATGTAGTGAGGGAGTGGGGTGGGTGAGAAGCTTGGATAGAGTGGATGTGGAGAGGAAGTTTCCACTAGTGGAAGAGTCTAGGACTAGCCTCAGAAATAAAGGATGTTCTTTTAGGAAGGAGATGAGGAGGAATTTCTTCAGTCAGAGGGTGGTGAATCTGTCAAAGTTAGTGGACATATTTAAGCCAGAGATAGATAGATTCTTGATTAGTATGGGTGTCAGAGGTTTAGGGGGAGAAGATAGGAGAATGGGGTTAGGAGGTAGATAGATCAGCCATGATTGAATGGTGGAGTAGACTTGATGGGCCGAATGACCTAATTCTACTCATCTCTTATGATCTTATGAAGCGTTGTTCAAGGTCTGGTACACATCCAGTTGCAGGACTGGAAAAGCTGACGTAGCCACAGCAAGTACTGTATTAGCCAGTTTCTCTCATGTTGCATTCCATGGCTTTTCATTGTCAGAGCTCACGTCTTTAATATTATTTTACTTCTCAAGTATAATTATGAAGTAAAAGCATGATTTCAGTAAGACATCCAGTAACAATAAAGACTAGACACATTTTAGTTTAGTTTAGAGATACAGCGTGGAGACAGGACCCACCAAGACCATTGATCACCCATTCATACATGTTCTATGTTATCCCACTTTCTCATCTACTTCTTATGCACTGGGGGAAATTTACAGAGGCCGATTAACCTACAAACCTGCAGGTCTTCGGGATGTGAGAGGAAACTGGAACACCCAGAGGAAACCCACGGTGTCACAGGAAGAACGTGCAAACTCCATACAAATGGCACCCGAGGTCAGGATCTCGTGCATTAAAAGATTGAATAACAAGTTCCTTCGCCACCTCAGGGATATAACTACAAAATAATAAATCGGAGTTCAAATATATCTCCAACATCACATTGACGTCTTTAGACTTTACTCTCCGGTAAATATTTGCTTATTATTAATGTTGCACCTTTGTTTGGGCCACATTGTGTGTCCACATGATGAATGTAACAACCTCCTCAGAGTATTTTTTCCCAAATCTCCGTTTAATAACAATGGATATACTACTCTCCTGTTTAATAACGGTAGATATACTACTATCAGAGTAAGAGATTTTGCTTCTAATCAGAAAGCCCACTTCTCAGAAATGAAACTTTATGGTTTGCATCATTTGTGGATTGTGCCATTACCTACTGTAATCAAAAATGTCGTAGTTTTAATGCAGAACTGACATCAAAGCAGAGTTCATGGTCTCAGCGTGTTTCTCTATCCTCGAGAATCATAATAATTTTAGACAAGCAAAGCTATGCATGACTTATAAAACCCAGATACAAAGCTGTCTGAGTCAGATCCTCTCTAAAGCGATGGTACTTTGATCACTGCATAAGCTTCCAACTTTCCAACATCTTTTTCAAGCCATTCTTGATGTGTTTTGGGCTATCATGGAAAAGTTGTCATTTGCAATGATCTCAGCTATCAATTCCAAATTCTGCTTTTGATCTGAGCAGTGCAACTAAACTGATTAGTTATACACACAGGATCGACTGTGATAGTTATACTGTTGGTGAAAATCAATGCAATCATGATTTCTTGCTTTTTTTTTAACTTGACAAGTTGAAATGCTGAAATGCTACTTTTGACATTATCTGCCTAAATTGGGAAGGAGGCTGTGAAGTCACAACAGTACTTGCTGCAAAGCTAGTGTAGCCTTAATTATATTACCAATGACAGTAAAAATAGGCAGACACAAGGAACTGCGGATGTTGGAATCTTGAGCAAAACACAAAAGGCTGGAAGCGGGTCAGGCAGCATGCGAAAAGGAAATGGAAAGACAGTGTTTTGGGTCAGGACCCTTCTTCAGACTGATAGTCTGAGGGGGAGAAAACTGGAAAAGAGAGGTGGGGAGGGGGGGGGGCTGGAGGAGGGGACCAATTTTCCAATGTTCAATAGATTCAGGATCAGTTCCTGTGGATTGGAGGGTAGCTAATGTTATCTCACTTTTCAAGAAAGGAGCGAGAGAGAGAAAACGGGGAATTACAGACCAGTTAGCCTGACCGTGGTGGGAAAGATGCTGGAGTCAATTATTAAAGAGGTAATAACAGTGCATTTGGATAGCAGTAAAAGGATAAGTCCAAGTCAGCATGGATTTATGAAAGGGAAATCATGCTTAACTAATCTTCTGGAATTTTCTGAGGACGTGACAAGTAAAATGGATGAAGGGGAGCCAGTGGATGTAGTGTATCTAGACTTTCAGAAAGCCTTTGATAAGGTCCCGTACGGGAGATTGGTGACTAAACTTAGAGCACATGGTATTGGGGGTAGGGTGTTGACATGGATAGAAAATTGGTTGGCAGACAGGAAGCAAAGAGTAGGAGTAAACGAGTCCTTTTCAGAATGGCAGGAAGTGGCGAGTGGAATGCCGCAAGGCTCGGTGTTGGGGCCGCAACTGTTTACCATATATATTAATGATTTGGAAGAGGGAATTAGAAGCAACACTAGCAAGTTTGCGGATGACACTAAGCTGGGTGGCAATGTAAACTGTGAAGAGGATGTTAGGAGTTTGCAGGGTGACCTGGACAGGTTGAGTTAGTGGGCAGATGCGTGGCAGATGCAGTATAATATAGATAAATGTGAGGTTATCCACTTTGGCGGCAAAAACAAGGAGGCAGATTATTAACTCAATTGAGTTAGGTTAGGTAAGGGGGAGGTACAGCGAGACCTGGGTGTCCTTGTACACCAGTCACTGAAAGTTGGCGTGCAGGTACAGCAGGCAGTGAAGAAAGCTAATGGAATGTTGGCCATAATAAAAGGATTTCAGTATAGGAGTAAAGAGGTTCTTCTGCAGTTGTATAGGGCCCTGGTAAGACCACATCTGGAGTATTGTGTGCAGTTTTGGTCTCCTAATTTGAGGAAGGACATCCTTGTAATTGAGGCAGTGCAGTGTAGGTTCACGAGATTGATCCCTGGTATGGCGGGAGTGACATATGAGGAAAGATTGAAAAGACTAGGCTTGTATTCACTGGAGTTTAGAAGGATGAGAGGGGATCTTATACAAACATATAAAATTATAAAAGGACTGGACAAGCTAGATGCAGGAAAAATGTTCCCAATGTTGGGCGAGTCCAGACCAGGGGCCACAGTCTTAGAATAAAGGGGAGGCCATTGAAAACTGAGGTGAGAAAAAACTTTTTCACCCAGAGAGTTGTGAATTTGTGGAATTCTCTGCCATTGAGGGCAGTGGAAGCCGAATCACTGGATGGATTTAAGAGAGAGTTAGATAGAGCTCTAGGGGCTAGCGGTATCAAGGGATATGGGGAGAAGGCAGGCATGGGTTATTGATTGGGGGACGATCAGCCATGATCACAATGAATGGCGGTGCTGGCTCGAAGGGCCAAATAACCTCCTCTTGCACCTATTTTCTATGTTTCTACGTTTCTATGACCAAGCCGGGCAGGTAAGGGGAGATTTAGATTGGCAATGGGTGGAGTAAGTGACAAAGGTGAAAAGGATACAAACGGAATTAGAGAAGTAGAGTAAAATGTAAAACCAGAGGGAGGATATAGGTGGAAGAGGATGGGGAAGGGGGGAGGGGGATGGGGTTGAAAAAGGAGGGATAAAAGGGTAGGTAGGAGGGGGGTTTTGATTAGCAACACCCCCCTCCCACTTCCCCCCATCAACAGGAGATGGGCAGAAGCATTTTAAGAGGGGCACATAAACATCAGTGTAAATGGCACCATTTACTAGGCTTTCATCTCATTTGCCCTCTTTTTGGTTTTCCTTTCCATCGGTTGACTGCCCTACTATTTTCCCCGAAATAACAATGGCATTGCTGTGTTCTAACTAGATGCTGCTAATGAGCTCAATGATATGGAGCAATAATAAGATCTTTCGAGGGAGAAATTTGGCTTCAGCTTCCTTTTAATTGAATGGTTTGGTGCATGCAAAGGGTGGGCTCTGTAAGATTTGAGAAGTTTTCCCTCATTCGGAAAGCAACACCAAACCAAAGAGCTGCAGTTTGGACATTTTAAACGAGAGACTGGGGCTGATAGCGGAGAAAGGCTGCGGTCAGATTAACAAAGGATGTCACAATCAGTGGGTCCTAAAATGGCTGCAGGACCTCGTGACCAGCCACAAAAGGTAAAAACCTTACATCCCAGTCTCTAGGTTTTCTGCAAAATCATGGCCAGAACAAAGGATGGGTATTGGCCATGCAGAAACCTACGAAACCAGGTCGGAGTCCAGACACTGGGGCGCTGACATCAGCATACTCACAATGCCCCAAGCCGACCTAAACAGTTCATCTCAGTGAGGGGGCACAATAGCCCATAGAAAACTACCTGGTAGGTGATGGGAAACCAGTTAACACCCATCACCTCACAACGAAATCCCAATTAACACCGTCTGGCCATCCCCGGTACCCCCGGACATAAGCGCAGATCAGAAGAAAACCTCATACATATCTTTTTGAACAAAGAGATTCCAAGATCTGGCGGGAGATAGGACGGGTCAGAAACAGTATAACTGGCCATTACTTTTGGGTGAAAAAGTTAAGTAAAGTGAAGTCGGAGGGGAGTCGGAACTAAGTCAACTCTAGAAGAAAACCTGCAAGGAACGCAAGCAGGCAAGAAAACGAATGCAGGAGGAAGAAAAGACAGGCAAGAAGAACGGATGCAAGAGAGAGGAACAGGCACGCAACTCGAGAAGAAATACTGCAGCACGAACAGCCAGTAACCCCAGTAATAGCCCCATGGTGAGCATGCATCCACATCCTACATATCCTGGACATAGTTTAGTGTAGAGGGGAGGGTGGTTGTGAATAAACATTGGGTGTGTATTAAAATATGTGTTGGTCAATTTTGCGATGTGTCGTACGTTCCCCATCTTACAGTCGTGTATATGTCTTGTAGAACTGTGTGTGTTTTATGATTCATAGTTATAAGTATTCATGTGATTCGGTATGTATTTTATAGACATGTCTTATAGAACTGTATAAGTATTCATGGACAATAGTCCCAAGCGCTGAATAAAAGCCTTTTCATTTAAACCCTGGTTTTGAAATCTGGTCTGGTTGAATTTTTTCTGCACTATAAGAGCTCCTGCATCTAAGCCCAGTGTCTAGAACCGTAAGGGGTGAGTGGGTCGAACCACTCACGGGGAACCAGTGTGCACGGCCTGGTCAAGGGATCAGAGCAAGGCACGGGGACCTTAGGTCGGGCGAAAGCTCGGCGCAGAAACCCCTTACAGCTCCAACACAATAATCATCTGGAAAAAGGATCTGCTAGCATCGATTTGCCTCAGTGAAACTAAAGAGACAACTGTGCTTTAAAAAATCCTGTAATAGTTTCCTCTCCATAAGAACTGTTCTCATCTGTCCTGTGCATTTAAACAGAAGCTACTGGTACATTCATGAGACACAAGGAAGAAGGGTCCTGGCCCAAAGGGCCACCTGTCTACAGATGCTGCATGACCCACTGAGTTGATTGAGCACTTTATATTTTGCTCAAGACATTCACAAATAGGTTCAAAGGAAGTGAGTCAACACATTTAAAGAACTCTTCGTGTCCTTCCAAAATATTTTAATTCAAGTCAGTACTCCTGCACACAAATATTGTTGCACCTATCTCCATTTATTACATAGAAACATAGAAACATAGAAAATAGATGCAGGACTAGGCCATTCGGCCCTTCGGCCCCTTCGAGCCTGCACCGCCATTCAATATGATCATGGCTGATCATCCAACTCAGTATCCCGTACCTGCCTTCTCTCCATACCCCCTGATTCCTTTAGCCACAAGGGCCACATCTAACTCCCTCTTAAATATAGCCAATGAACTGGCCTCAACTACCTTCTGTGGCAGAGAATTCCACAGATTCACCACTCTCTGTGTGAAAAAAAACTTTCTCATCTTGGTCCTAAAAGACTTCCCCCTTATCCTTAAACTGTGACCCCTTGTTCTGGACCTCCCCAACATCGGGAACAATCTTCCTACATCTAGCCTGTCCAACCCCTTAAGAATTTTGTACGATTCTATAAGATCCCCCCTCAATCTTCTAAATTCCAGTGAGTACAAGCCGAGTCTATCCAGTCTTTCTTCATATGAAAGTCCTGCCATCCCAGGAATCCATCTGGTGAACCTTCTCTGTACTCCCTCTATGGCAAGAATGTCTTTCCTCAGATTAGGAGACCTAAACTGTACGCAATACTCCAGGTGTGGTCTCACCAATACCCTGTACAACTGCAGCAGAACCTCCCTGCTCCTATACTCAAATCCCCTCGCTATGAGTGCCAACATACCAATCGCATTCTTCACTGCCTGCTGCACCTGCATGCCTACTTTAAATGACTGGTGTACCATGACACCCAGGTCTCGTTGCATCTCCCCTTCTCCTAATCGACCACCATTCAGATAACAGTCTGCTTTCCTGTGCTTGTCACCAAAGTGGATAACCTCACATTTATCCACATTATACTGCATCCGCCATGCATTTGCCCACTCACCTAACCTATCCAAGTCACGTTGCAGCCTCCTAGCATCCTCCTCACAGCTAACACTGCCCCCCAGCTTCGTGTCATCCGCAAACTTGGAGATGTTGCATTCAATTCCCTCGTCCAAATCATTAATATATATTGTAAATAGCTGGGGTCCCAGCACTGAGCCTTGTGGTACCCTACTAATCACTGCCTGCCATTCTGAAAAGGACCCGTCTATTCCTACTCTTTGCTTCCTGTCTGCCAGCCAGTTCTCTATCCACATCAATACTGAACTCACAATACCGTGTGCTTTAAGTTTGCATACTAATCTCTTATATGGGACCTTGTCGAAAGCCTTCTGGAAGTCCAGATATAACACATCCACTAGTTCTCCCTTATCCACTCTACTAGTTACATCCTCGAAAAATTCTATAAGATTTGTCAGACATGATTTCCCTTTCATAAATCCATGCTGACTTTGTCCAATGATTTCACCACTTTCCAAATGTGCTGCTATCCCATCTTTAATAACTGACTCTAGCATTTTCCCCACTACCGATGTTAGACTAACTGGTCTGTAATTCCCCGTTTTCTCTCTCCCTCCCTTTTTGAAAAGTGGGGTTACATTAGCTACCCTCCAATCCTCAGGAACTACTCCAGAATCTATTCTGTTGAAGCCAATGGAATCTAAAGACCGGTGATGAATGGAACTAGAGATTAATGGTTTACAAATTATAGTGCTACTTTGTTTTGATTAGAACTAGTCGCCGTCTACACATTTTACAATAGAGTCACATAGAAAGCCATTGTTTCAAGATACCGGCTGATTGAAAATCTTCTTTGGAAAGTTCCTCATTTCTAACCACGTGCAAAGGAGAGTGTGTGGAAAAAAAGAATGGCTCGATTACAAGAAGAATGCAGTATGCAAATAAGTAATTAAACTCAAAAATTACACAGAGGAAAATGTTCATGAAAGCAAAATGGGAGTGAAAGAAAATTAATCATTTGCCTCTTCACCTTCTGTTGACATTGTTAATGCTGCGTTTCAGAGCATTGATTTGGAGGATCTCCATTGCTGTTTCTAAAAATATTAATTTCCACAGAAATTGAAGATAATATTCCTGCCTGAGGCCAGGTTCAAATCTAATTATTCAGAACCTGAAAGATCATGACGTTAATGAACAATTGATGAAACAGTAAATGGATTCTATGGTTTAATAGTGAGAAAGTTCAAACAAAATGGAAAGATTGAAGAATATATGCTACTTTGCAGAATTATTTTAAATGTAATAAAGGTAGATCTCTCTCAAAGAGAATATGAATTCCTGATGTGATATCAAATTCAGAGTCATGGGTTTCCAAGATACATAATTGGGGAAAGTGATAGCATGTTTCTTATAGATAGGGACAGTGTTTGTGTGAAGGTGAACCCCATCCTGCAGAAGAGAAATCGATTGAATGAATATTATTGATTATTTATAGATCCCATGGTGTGGTGCCGACTCGAAGGCTCAGTAGACTGCAGAACTGGGAGAGAGCCGCTGGAGACCAGATGCAAGGACCAAGGGCTGGTAGGAGGGTGAACTGGGTTATTAGCTCCAGCGCCTTCAGTCGGCTGCAGGAGGCACCCCAGGACACAAAGATTGCCGGGCGTGGAGAGGACCATTGGTTCATGGACCAAGCCTGTTGAGACCGACAGAGGAGGCCCTGCAGCTGTTTGGGGTTTACTGGGATCGGGAACCATTCCAGCAGACCGAGCGTGTGGACGGACTGGACTTTAAACTTTGGAAATGGTGTCAAAACATAGTGACGCTTGCATGTCCAAATATTCAAAAAGAATTTCACAGTGCAGTTGCATATGTGACAAATAGTGTACCATTGAACCATTGATTGAACT
Source organism: Rhinoraja longicauda (assembly GCF_053455715.1). Classification (NCBI taxonomy): domain Eukaryota; kingdom Metazoa; phylum Chordata; class Chondrichthyes; order Rajiformes; family Arhynchobatidae; genus Rhinoraja; species Rhinoraja longicauda. Next base: position 57,755,031 of record NC_135953.1, on the reverse strand, counting down.
TCCTTAGAAGGCTTAGGAAGTTCGGCCTGTCCCCAACTCCCAGCAACTTCTACAGATGCGCCATAAAAGATATTTTATTGGGATGCATCACAGCCTGGTTTGGGAAGAGCTCCATCCAAGACCGCAAGAAAGGCTGCTACTTTCATGGGCTGGAAGAGTCTGTGTACCACGTGTAGATGGAGTGTGTGAGGTTGCAGCCCATGTTCCATTATCTAAAGGGGCTGCTCCTTGCCTTCTGGCTGCATTTCTCACCCACCATCCTCACCTTTGGACAACCTGTGCATAGGGTAGAGGGTAGGGCTGAAGATGTCCTGGTTGGATTGCTCCTGGGCCTGGCCAAGCTGGCTATCCGCGAGTCACCGCGCCAGGCGGAAGAGGGCTCTGCCCGAGCCAGATGCTTGCCCCTTTTCCGGCGTTACGTCCGCGCCCGGGTGGCGTTAGAGAGGGACATAGTTGTATAGTAGTTATTTTATATATTTGCAAGGATTGTAACATAGTTGTTTGAAAATGTAGTGTCTAGATAATTTGGTGATTTTCTACTATGGTGGTGGGTGTGTTACCACGGTTTTGTTTTGTATCGTGATCGTAATTAAATAAATTATTTTTGATACAAAAAATAAGACCACAAGAAAGTGCAAAGAATTGTGGATGCAGCACAGACAATCATGCAAACCAACCACCCCTCCATTGATTCTACTCACACTTCACGCTGCCTCGGCAAGGCCACCAGCATAATCAAGGGTGAATCTCGCCTCTCCCTCTTCTCCCCTCCCCATTAGACAAGAGATACAGAAGTTTGAAAAGTTATACCAGATTAAGGGACAGTTACTTCCCAGCTGTTATCAGGGAACTGAACCATCCTATCACCAACTAGAGAGCAGACCTGAACCATCCTATCACCAACTAGAGAGCAGACCTGAACCACTATCACCAACTAGAGAGCAGACCTGAACTACTATCTACCTCATTGGAGAACCTCAGACTATCTGTAAGCAGACTTTACTGGACTTTATCTTGCGCTAAATATTATTCCTTTTATCCTGTATCTGTACACTGTGAATGGCTTGATTGTAATTCTTTCCGGTGACTGACAACAAATAGCTTTTCACTGTACCTCGGTACATGTGACAATAGACTAAACTAAACTAAATTAAACTAAGCCATTCAATAGACAATAGACAATAGACAATAGGTGCAGGAGTAGGCCATTTGGCCCTTCAATGTGATCATGGCTGATCATTCACAATCAGTACCCTGTTCCTGCGTTCTCCCCATATCCCATATTCCCAAAATTATATTTCACACATCTATTATTGTCAGTTACCTCACCAATCTTTCAAAGGTGTATTATTATGTTTACGTTGTGACTGGGCCTGGGGTTATGAGTGTAGGGAGGCAATGTGACTAGACACGATATTAGAGATGAACCCAATCCTATTGTCATTCAGCATACACCAACAAAAGTATATTCCCACGAGGATACCCTAGTACACTCAAGACTGAACTTTTGCTTTACCCCCCTCCACCTCCACCAAGGTAAGAGCACAAGAAATGATTTCACTTCATTCTACCATCTGTGCCAGAGTGAACTGCTCAAGACTGGCTACAAATTGAAGCAAGAATACTGCAGTAAATCGATTAGTTTTTCTCCAGAAAAATCTCACTGAATTAATGGTGGTTTTATCAAACTTGATTCAGAATTGCATCAAAAATTTAAATCTTGAACTATTCAACTTAAAAGCTGAATTAATTCATATACTCATCCAGCATTAAATATTATATTGAAAATAAATCATCAAAAAGATTGGTTCTCAAATTAATTCCAGTAAGTCCATACATTGGCGTTTTTATTCAAAAATAACAAATACATGCTTTCAATTTCCAAATGCTTTAATGAATAATTACATGTGGTTGGCAATTTGGCTTGTGCAACATAGAACTTGCAATTACATTTTGTATTTCACTTTTTGCTTCTTGTCACGGTAAATGAGACATAACACACATACTAAAGACCATTCATATATTGAAGCATTAAACTGCAAGGCCATAAAAAATTCCATGACAAGGCACATAAACACTTCTTCCCTGATAAGAGCAATCTATATATTAAAACTCTCGTTTGTTCGTTTGTTTGTTCCTGAACTACAGCCAAAACGATACACTAGAGCACGACAATTTTAGGCCCACCTTACTCACCGTCGTCCCTTTGGAGCTAATGGAAGACGTTTCATTGAAATTGGTGTAATATATTTAGTTATTCACATTTTAAAGTTTAAATCTATCTGCTAGGGTGGGAGGGGGAGGGGGAAGGGAGGGGGGTGGAGGGAGGGGGAGGGGGAGGAGGGAGGGGGGAGGGGAAGGGGAAGGGGAAGGGATAGGGAGGGGGAGGAGGGAAGGGGTGGAGGGAGGGGGAGGGTAGGGATGGGGTGGAGGGAGGGGGAGGGTGGAAGGGTGCGAGGGGGAGGAAGGAGGATAAGGGGGGTTGAGGGGGATGGAGTGGGGGAGGGGGAGGGGGAGGGGGAGGGGGAGGGGGAGGGGGAGGGGGTGGAGGGGATGGGAGGGGGGATGGGAGGGGGGTGGAGGGAAGGGGATGAGGGGGAGGGTGGGAGAGGGTGGAGGGGAGAGGGGAGGGGGGCAAGGGGGAAGAGGGGGAGGGAAGGAGAGGTGGGGGAGGGAAGGGATTGGGGGAGGGGGAGGGAGAGGAGAGGGTGCTGCACCAATGCAGGAGAGGTTTGGGTCCAACTTGGTCTAGTAGTACTTGGTCTAGTATGAATATGATCTCCACCCCCCAATGATTCTGCAGACATTGGCCTCCAAATGAATCAACAACTATATACTCAGGGGAATATCTGGTGACTAGATTGACAAAATATCTGAATAAAGCATAAAGAAAAACGTGACTAAAATAGAAAAATAGATGGCCAGGTACCAAATTATATACTTGGTTGGAAATACAATCCTGTTTGTAATTGCACCAACTATCCTTTTAAAGGGGCAAAAAAAATCAGATTGTCATTATTAAACTGAAAGTCTTTAAAGAAGATTGAACTGTTTATATAATTTGAAAAAAAATTGAAATTAGGCACTGGGATTAAAGTTGAAATTTATTCCAGACACAAAAAAAGTTTATATCTTTGAAAGCCCTTATCTGAAAGAGACTTATGAAGTCAGATGATCCTGATGCAGATCCCTGAACACTTAATTCTCTAATACTGTACAAAATGTTCTAAATTTTAACAGCATTGTTTCCTACACTTTGATTTTGTAAAAAGCATTCTTTAATCTACAGTCAAAACAGATTATCGGGAATGGATGAGTGAACCAAGGAGACGTGGAAAGAGCAGTTGCTGCAGAAGGCGGAGAGAGATGGAGATGAGAAGAAGTAACTGGTGGAGGGATCACGTTGAAGGTCGTGGTATTCGGAGAATGATGTGCTGGATGCAGAGTCTAATGGGGTGAAAGATATGGGCCTGAATGCTATTCTTGTTCCATCTGGGGGCACGAGGAGCAAGAGCATATCTGTGAGATATAGAAGAGTTGCAACTCTTTGGTTCACTTATACCTTCCCACCCAAACTCCCTACATACTATCCCCTGCAACCACAGAAAATCAGGTTGGAAATGGACCCCAGGAAAGAGAGTTTGTAGAGTGCCTTCGAGATGGATTCTTAGAACAGCTTGTACTGGAGCCTACCAGGGAGAAGGCAATTCTGGATTTAGTGTTGTGTAATGATCCTGATCTGATAAGGGGACTAGAGGTAAAAGAGCCATTAGGAGGCAGTGATCACAACATGATAAGTTTTACTCTGCAAATGGAAAGGCAGAAGGGAAAATCGGAAGTGTCGGTATTACAGTATAGCAAAGGGGATTACAGAGGCATGAGGCGGGAGCTGGCCAAAATTGATTGGAAGGAGGCCCTAGCAGGGAAGACGGTAGAACAGCAATGGCAGGTATTCCTGGGAATAATGCAGAGGTTGCAGGATCAATTTATTCCAAAGAGGTGGAAAGACTCTAAGGGGAGTAAGAGACACCTGTGGCTGACAAGGGAAGTCAGGGACAGCATAAAAATTAAGGAGAGGAAGTATAACATAGCAAAGAAGAGTGGGAAGACAGAGGATTGGGACTCTTTTAAAGAGCAACAAAAGTTAACTAAAAAGGCAATACGAGGAGAAAAGATGAGGTACGAGGGTAAACTAGCCAATAATATAAAGGAGGATAGCAAAAGTTTTTTTAGGTACGTGAAGAGGAAAAAAATAGTCAAGGCAAATGTGGGTCCCTTGAAGACAGAAGCAGGGGAATTTATTATGGGGAACAAAGAAATGGCAGACGAGTTAAACCGTTACTTTGGATCTGTCTTCACTGAGGAAGATACACACAATCTCCCAAATGTTCTAGGGGCTGGAGAACCTAGGGTGATGGAGGAACTGAAGGAAATCCACATTAGGCAGGAAATGGTTTTGGGTAGACTGATGGGACTGAAGGCTGATAAATCCCCAGGGCCTGATGGTCTGCATCCCAGAGTACTTAAGGAGGTGGCTCTAGAAATAGTGGAAGCATTGGAGATCATTTTTCAATGTTCTATAGATTCAGGATCAGTTCCTGTGGATTGGAGAATAGCAAATGTTATCCCACTTTTTAAGAAAGGAGGGAGAGAGAAAACGGGTAATTATAGACCAGTTAGTCTGACATCAGTGGTGGGGAAAATGTTGGAGTCAATTATAAAAGACGAAATTGCTGAGCATTTGGATAGCAGTAACGGGATCGTTCCGAGTCAGCATGGATTTACGAAGGGGAAATCATGCTTGACAAATCTACTGGAATTTTTTGAGGATGTAACTAGGAAAATTGACAAGGGAGAGTCAGTGGATGTGGTGTACCTCGACTTTCAGAAAGCCTTCGACAAGGTCCCACATAGGAGATTAGTGGGCAAAATTAGGGCACATGGTATTGGGGGTAGGGTACTGACATGGATAGAAAATTGGTTAACAGACAGAAAGCAAAGAGTGGGGATAAATGGGTCCCTTTCGGAATGGCAGGCAGTGACCAGTGGGGTACCGCAAGGTTCGGTGCTGGGACCCCAGCTATTTACGATATACATTAATGACTTAGACGAAGGGATTAAAAGTACCATTAGCAAATTTGCAGATGATACTAAGTTGGGGGGTAGTGTGAATTGTGAGGAAGATGCAATAAGGCTGCAGGGTGACCTGGACAGGTTGTGTGAGTGGGCGGATACATGGCAGATGCAGTTTAATGTAGATAAGTGTGAGGTTATTCACTTTGGAAGTAAGAATAGAAAGGCAGATTATTATCTGAATGGTGTCAAGTTAGGAGGAGGGGGAGTTCAACGAGATCTGGGTGTCCTAGTGCATCAGTCAATGAAAGGAAGCATGCAGGTTCAGCAGGCAGTGAAGAAAGCCAATGGAATGTTGGCCTTCGTAACAAGAGGAGTTGAGTATAGGAGCAAAGAGGTCCTTCTACAGTTGTACCGGGCCCTGGTGAGACCGCACCTGGAGTACTGTGTGCAGTTTTGGTCTCCAAATTTGAGGAAGGATATTCTTGCTATGGAGGGCGTGCAGCGTAGGTTCACTAGATTAATTCCCGGAATGGCGGGACTGTCGTATGTTGAAAGGCTGGAGCGATTGGGCTTGTATAAACTGGAATTTAGAAGGATGAGGGGGGATCTTATTGAAACATATAAGATAATTAGGGGATTGGACACATTAGAGGCAGATAACATGTTCCCAATGTTGGGGGAGTCCAGAACAAGGGGCCACAGTTTGAGAATAAGGGGTAGGCCATTTAGAACGGAGATGAGGAAGAACTTTTTCAGTCAGAGGGTGGTGAAGGTGTGGAATTCTCTGCCTCAGAAGGCAGTGGAGGCCAGTTCGTTGGATGCTTTCAAGAGAGAGCTGGATAGAGCTCTTAAGGATAGCGGAGTGAGGGGGTATGGGGAGAAGGCAGGAACGGGGTACTGATTGATAGTGATCAGCCATGATCGCATTGAATGGCGGTGCTGGCTCGAAGGGCTGAATGGCCTACTCCTGCACCTATTGTCTATTGTCTATTGTCTATTGTAGCACCTGTCCCTATACCTCCTTTCTCCCATGCATCCAGAGACCCCAGCAACACTTCCAGGTGAGACAGTAGTTCACATGTACCTTCTATAACTTCATCTACTGCATTCGGCGTACCTAATGTGACCTTCTTAACATTGGTGAGGCCAAACATAGGCTAGGCCAAATCGTTTTGCCAAACATTTGCGCTCGGTCCACCAATGCCTGCAGGATCTTCCAGTTGCTATCTATTTTAACTCCTCTTCCTATTCACCTCTGTCCTGGGCCTCCTCCATTGCAGAGTGAGGTCACGCAAACTGAAGGAACAGCACCTCATATTCCACTTGGGTAGCTTACAATGTAATGGTATAAACATTGAATTCTCTCATTTTAGGTAACTTCCCTGCAAACAAACCTCCCTGCCTTCTCGTCACCACAACCCCCCCCCCCCATCTCCTTTTCCCCCTTTCTTCCTTGTGCCCCACCTGGCCCTGCACCCATTTTCTCCTTCCCCCTCCTCCCATAAATTTCAATTTAAATTCCTTCCACTGGTTTCACAATTTGCACCTATCTATCATCCCCTTATCTAACACTTTTGGTCTTTTCATCTCGAGCTTTTGTCCTACCACCTGCCAAAATCAAATCCCCCCTCCTCATCTGTATCCACCTATCACTTGCCAGCCTTTGTCCTGCCCCCACCTTTCTTCTAGCTTTCTTCAACGCCCCCAGCACAATCAGCCTGAAGAAGGGTCCCAACCTGAAACCTCTCTGTTCTCCAGAGATGCTGCCTGAGCCATTGTGTTACTCAGCATGTTGTGTCTTTTTTTATGCCTATTGTTACTGATCTGGAAATGTTTGATCTCAAACACAATTTGTTTCTGGACAGGAGACTGCCAGGAGGGTTCAGAGCTAAACTAATTCAGCCTACCTCATGTGTGAAGCTGGGCAACGAGAGATAATATATCCCATGATGATATTCTAAATGAACCTGATCCTATTGTCATTCAGCATCCACAAGCAGGAATACTTTATCGTACGGGTTGCTAGACAACAGTTGGGAACAGTTTAGGGTGGTGCAGCGGTAGAGTTGCTGCCTTACAGCACCAAAGGCCCGGATTCAATCCTGACGACAGGTGCTGTCTGTACAGAGTTTATATGTTCTCTCCGTGACCTGCGTGAGTTTTCTCCGAAAACTCCAGTTACCTCCCGCACTCCAAAGATGTAGAGGTTTGTAGGTTAATTAGCTTGGTAAATTGTAAATTGTTCCAGGGGTGTGTAGGATAGTGTTAGTGTACGGGGATCACTGCTCAGTGTGGTTTTGGAGGGCCGAAGGCCCTGTTTCCATGTTATATCTCTAAATTAAACTGATCCCTTTTAATTTCCAATGACCAAATGTCTCACCCTTCTTAGATAGGCAGGAGATGAAAGCAAGGTTCTTCCAGCAAATGGTTTAATTTCTCTCTGAATAAATTTAATGGAGCCAACAATAGACGGGGAATATGCGTCAGAATTGTGTAGAAATTCAAAATCCCAAATTATCAACTTTAAATATTTAATTTAATACATTAAATATTGTATTGAAAATGAACCATCCAAAAATGTAACTGATGCACAAGCTACCTGTGAGTGAGTAGGACAATTCCAGGTCAGTCTGCCTGAGAACCTCAAATGATACAACGCATGGTGCAACAATTGAGATGCCAACATGCATTTGATTTTGTCTTTAATTTAAAGAGAGCTTATAAATCCAAGAAAAAATAGAAGGAAAGATTCACAATCCCATATTGTATATTTAGACCACAATAGTACTTAGTTCAAGAGGTACTTTGTTGTCACAAGTACCGAGAGACCGTGAAATACTTTGTTTGCATACAATCCAGTAAAATCATTGTGTACATAAATACAATCGTACACGAGTAAAAAAGTACAACAATTGTAGGGTAAAACAAAAGTATATTTCTTCTGAATCAGCACAGGAAGTGTCCCCACGTTTCTGGCACCGTCTTGTACCTTTCAAGTTTCAAGTTGTTAAAAACATTGAGTCTTATTTGGGCCTTAAAAGCCCATAGTCCTCGCAGCAGCACTGTGTTGGTAATGTAGGGGGTCGGATGTTCATTATATCCTGAAATGTCCTTTGCAGCAACTGAAATATTTTTTTTAAGTTAGCAATGCAGCAACTACAGTAATTTGCTATTTCAAACTGCCATGTGATATTGAGCAGATCATCTTTGAAATAGCGATGATGTCTTGAATCTAAACATCGGCATGATGTTTCACTGTGCTGTTGCATTTAACAAATGACACACACCTGATACTTCAATATGGTTATGATTGGCCCTGTCTTGAAATATTTGCTTTCAGGCTGAATAAAACTAGACCTACTTCTTCACACAATTCTAAAATTCAGTTCCTATCTGAAGAACAAAACCCCACAGGAGGAAAACAAAATCAATCAAATAAAGAATCTGCATTCAAGTATGTTTTAATGGTTTGCAATTTGGCCTTGAGTGATTCATGGTTTTATTCGATTTCACCATGTTTTGTCTTCAAACCATTAGGTCTTTTGGACATTGGGCGAAACATGCAAACTGGTCAGTGATGTGCTAATTTATAAATCCAGGTTACACAGTGTGCCCACGAGGCACCTTCTTTAAATGACCCCTATCTCTGCAAAACGCTCTTACAAAAATCTATATGTTGCTGCTGCAAAATGTAACACATTGAGAAAATTGGTTATTCAGTTTTACTGTGATGAAAGAAAGAAATGAATTTTCTTTTTCCGGTAACACATATTGAATATTAAAGCAATGTATTGAGAAACTTTCAAACAATTTTAGTTATCACCATACTTTAAAACCATTCCATGCTAGCTTTTAAAATGAAAGAAAAAAACACATGTTACTCAACATCCCACACAAATTCAAATCTGAAAATTAATTAGTGTGCTGCCATATTTATTTTAACATTAGTTTCTTCAGAATTTGTTTTTAAAATCCTATGCCTATTTTCTGCTTTATCAACAGACTTTTGTAACATTGTTGGATCTTAACAATTAAAATAAAACACGTTAAACTCACTAAAAAAAATAATGGAATGCTGGGCAGCTCTGGAAAAATAACTGCAGGTTCAATAGACAATAGACAATAGACAATAGGTGCAGGAGTAGGTCATTTGGCCCTTCGACCCAGCACCACCATTCAATATGATCATGGCTGATCATTCTCAATCAGTACCCTGTTCCTGCCTTCTCCCCATACCCCCTGACTCCGCTATCCTTAAGAGCTCTACCAAGCTCTCTCTTGAATGCATTCAGAGAATTGGCCTCCACTGCCTTCTGAGGCAGAGAATTCCATGGATTTACAACTCTCTGACTGAAAAAGTTTTTCCTCATCTCCGTTCCAAATGGCCTACCCCTTATTCTTAAACTGTGGCCCCTGGTTCTGGACTCCCCCAACATTGGGAACATGTTTCCTGCCTCTAACGTGTCCAACCCCTTAATAATCTTATATGTTTCGATAAGATCCCCTCTCATCCTTCTAAATTCCAGTGTATACAAGCCTAGCCGCTCCAGTCTTTCAACATAGGACAGTCCCGCCATTCCGGGAATTAACCTAGTAAACCTACGCTGCACGCCCTTAATAGAAAGAATATCCTTCCTCAAATTTGGAGACCAAAACTGCACACAGTACTCCAGGTGCAGTCTCACTAGGGCCCTGTATAACTGCAGAAGGACCTCTTTGCTCCTATACTCAACTCCTCTTATTATGAAGGCCAACATTCCATTGGCTTTCTTCACGGCCTGCTGTACCTGCATGCTTCCTTTCAGTGACTGAACCACTAGGACACCCAGATCTCATTGTATGTCCCCTTTTCGTAACTTGACACCAATCAGATAATAATCTGCCTTCCTATTCTTACCACCAAAGTGGATAACCTCACACTTACCCACATTAAACTGCATCTGCCATGCATCCGTCCACTCACACAACCTGTCCAAGTCACCCTGCAACCTCATAGTATCTTCCTCACAGTTCACACTGCCACCCAGCTTTGTATCATCTGCAAATTTGCTAATGGTACTTTTAATCCCTTCATCCAAGTCATTAATGTATATTGTAAATAGCAGCGGTCCCAGCACTGAGCCTTGCAGTACCCCACTAGTCACTGCCTGCCATTCTGAAAGGGACCCATTTATCCCCATACTTTGCTTTCTGTCTGCCAACAAATTTTCTATCCGTCAGTACCCTACCCCCAATATCATGTGCTCTAATTTTTCCCACTAATCTCCTATGTGGGACCTTGTCGAAGGCTTTCTGAAAGTCGAGGTCACCACATCCACTGGCTCTCCCCTGTCAATTTTCCTAGTTACATCCTCAAAAAATTCCAGAAGATTAGTCAAGCATGATTTCCCCTTCATAAATCCATGCTGACTCGGAACGATCCTGTTACTGCTATCCAAATGCTCCACAATTTCGTCTTTTATAATTGACTCCAGCATCTTCCCCATCACTGATGTCAGACTAACTGGTCTATAATTTCCCGTTTTCTCTCTCCCTCCTTTCTTAAAAAGTGGGATAACATTAGCTACCCTCCAATCCACAGGAACTGATCCTGAATTCTATAGAACATTGGAAAGTAATCACCAATGCGTTTACAATTTCTAGAGCCACCTCCTTCCGTACCCTGGGATGCAGTCCATCAAGCCCTGGGGATTTATCAGCCTTCAGTCCCATCAGTCTACCCAACACCATTTCCTGCCTAATGTGAATCTCCTTCAGTTCCTCCATCACCCTTGGATCTCTGGCCACTAGAATATCTGGGAGATTGTTTATATCTTCCTTAGTGAAGACAGATCCAAAGTACTGGTTCAACTCGTCTGCCATTTCCTTGTTCCCCATAATAAATTCCCCTGCTTCTGTCTTCAAGGGACCCACATTTGCCTTGACTATTTGTTTCCTCCTCACATACCTAAAAAAGCTTTTACTATCCTCCTTTATATTATTGGTTAGTTTACCCTCGTACCTCATCTTTTCTCCCCGTATTGCCTTTTTAGTTATCTTCCGTTGCACTTTAAAAGAGTCCCAATCCTCTGGCTTCCCACTCTTCTTTGCTATGTTATACTTCTTCTCCTTTATTTTTATGCTGTCCTTGACTTCCCTTGTCAGCCACGGTTGCCTTTTACTCCCCTTGGAATCTTTCCTCCTCTTTGGGATAAATTGATCCTGCAACTTCTGCATTGTTCTCAGGAATACCTGCCATTGCTGTTCCACCGTCTTCCCTGCTAGGGCCTCCTTCCAGTCAAATCTGGCCAGCTCCTGCCACATGCCTCTGTAATCCCCTTTGCTATACTGTAATACTGACACTTCTGATTATCCCTTCTCCCTCTCAATTGTAGAGTAAAATGTATCATATTATGACCACTGCCTCCTAATGGCTCTTTTACCTTGAGTCCCCTTATCAGATCAAGTCTAAGATCAAGTTCATTCAAGTCTAAGCTTTAAAAAAGTAATAAATTAAAATCTAGCCCAAAGTCATAGCAGACTATTCAAGATATTACAATGGATTTTGAATTAAAAAGGAAAAACAGAATATAATGCAGCTTCAACGGAGGGATCATTCTGCTGCAGTTTGATTCATTCTGGCAGGCAGTGATAGTTTTAGAAGGAACAGAACCATCAATACCTGGAATTAAATGCAATGTTTTAAAGCCAAATAAATCATTATTGCAATACAAAGGAGACCGGAGTGAAAACACTTGAATTCTCTAAAATTCAAATACTGCAGAGTAATGGCAAGCAGAATTTAAGTATCCACTAGACCAAGGGGACCATTGGGTCCAAACCCCTCCTGCATTGGTGCAGCACCCTCTCCTCCCTCTCCTCCCCTCTCCCCCCCTCCATCCACCCCCTCCCCTCTCCTTCCCCCTTCCCCCCCACCATCCCCCTCAACCCCCCCTTATCCTCCCCCTCCACCCTCCCTCCTCCCCCTCCCTCCTCCATCCACCCCTCCCCCTTCCCTCCCCCTCTCCTCCCCCCTTCCCTCCCCCCCACCATCCCCCACAACCCCCCTTAACCCCCCCCCCCTCCCTCCCTCCCTCACCCCTCCCTCCCTTGGAGATAGATTTAAACTTTAAAATGTGAATAATGTTAAAAATATAACACCAATTTCAATTAAACTTCCTCCATTCGCACCAAAGGGACGACGGTGAGTAAAGTGGGCCTAAAATTGTCACACTATTGTGTACCGTTTTGGCTGTAGTTCAGGAACAAACAAACGAGAGTTTTAGTATATAGATTTCCACGCAGATACATAAACAATAAGTTAATATAAATGGGTATTCCACAGAAGATAGAAAATTAATAATAGAAATAGAAAATTAGAAAAAAGAGCAAATACTCTATCATGTAGAACAATGTTTGTGTGACCTCGCAGTATTATTTTGACCAAGAATACTTAGTGATGTAATGTTTGGTACTTTCTGCATGAACTGTGCATATTTCTCTCAGGTTTCTCTATAATTTTGCAAGTTATGGAATGCAGGCAAATAAAAATATTCAGCGGTATTCAGTGGCAAGCAATCTGCTTGGACGCTAGCTCGATGATTCGTATGCACATATATGAATCCCACAGGCAATATAGGTCTTTTATGCAGAAGCAGACCTTCATAACATGGGAGGCCTGCACTATCATTACTTACAATTGCTTTCTTGAGCAAAATCCCAGGCTTGGAATAGCCATTTCATCTTAACATTAAGAACGGAACCCTCATAATAGACAGCTCTTGGGATAATAACCTCAACAGTATGCCTCCCTCCCTACCACTAATGTATCGCTTATGTCCTTTTTGATCAAGAGTCAAACCATGCAACCCAAAGCTTATTCTCACCCTATCCCACCAATGACCCCCATCTCCTTGATGCTCCATTGCAGCCTACAAGGACTGTCATCTCTGGACTGATGCTCCACCTTTTGCTCCACTGGTCTCTCTACTCCATGACCTGTGATCTGTAACCTAACATTACAATCTATCTGGTTTCTATTTTTCAGGTCCACTGGAAAGCCTTCAGACCATTAAATATTCAATGGCTTTTCTCTACAGCAGATAGTGCCTGGGGATTCGTGCACCTCACTCATAGATTAGTTGCAGCAGGCTTTTTTCTCTGAGAATGATCTGTAGTGCCACTGATACTGACGATTTTGTCTTCCACAGTTGTTGTAAAGTAACCACAACTTGCAAGCTTTTTAAGATAGTTAACAGGTGGTAATATCCAAGATTCTTTAAGTTTTCTTGCCACTAACTTAATGGTCATGAGTGTACAAAATCATGCGAGAAAAAGATTGGGTAAACGTACAGAGTCTCTTGCCCAGAGGAAGGGAATCGAGAACCAGAGGACATTGATTTAAGGTGAGGGGAGAAAAGATTTAATAGGAACCTAAAGGGTAACTTTTTTGCATAAAGGGTGGTGGGTGTATGAAGCAAGCTGCCAGAGGAGGTAGTTGAGGCAGGTACTATCAAAGTTTAAGAAACATTTAGACAGGTACATGGATAGGATAGGTCTATAGGGATATGGGTCAAATGCAGGCAGGTGGGATGAGTGTAGATGGGATATGTTGGTCGGCGTGGGCAAGTTGAGCCAAAGGGCCTGTTTCCACTGTATAAGATTTATGGATATATGAGTAGTGCTTATGAAGGGGGGAATATTGTAACCATTAAAATGAAAAATAACAAAGGTTAGAGAGAGATAATGCATTTAACATGTCATGTCAATAACAATACATTACAAAGATGTTTACAGGCTCCAAGAACCTTGAGTCTCTTTAGGGTATTAAAAACATTCAAAAGTGACTGACAGCTGGCCCCTCGAGTATGTGACACTGTGATCCTCTTAACAGTCTGCAACCAATTGAAATATTCCTCATCAAGCCCACTGGAACAGCTTAAAGAAGTCCGCATGATTAAGGAGACGCACTAGCTTTTGTTCACAGTGCTTTTAGTCACAGCTAAGAGCTTGTGCATCTCTCTGTTCAAGTCCCCATTCACAGTAACAACTGGGAACATTTTCTAAAGGCTTTTCTAAATGTGTTTGCCCCTGTAAAAATCTTTATATATTTGACCTTATTTTATTCAAATTCAATGTTTGTTGGTTCTTCCTAGACTACTTAATTCAAACAGTCTACATAAATGACACAATTGCCATTTGCTAAGTACAAACAAACCATTTTTATCATCAGAGCTTTAAAGTGCCTGATTCCATCAATAGGCATTGGTAGGCATTGATAAGGCATTGCAAAATCACATTGCAAATACAGAATGCTACATTAAAAACATATTTTTAAATGGTATTAGAGAAACATGTGGATCAGTGGGTCTTTATGATAATGTTTGTTTTTATCGATAAGAATACCCTCATCACCTCATCATTGGCTTTGTAAGGGTACTTAGACATGGGTAACATGTGTTAATTCCAAAATTGAATAAAGTAAAGCTGATTACTAAGAACCATGAGAAGAATCAGTGACAACAAAGAGAAACCTAATTCTTTGAATCCAAGATCTCCAATGATCAGAACCAACTGCTTATCCTCATTTTATTGAATCGTTTAAATACTTATCAAAATACTCACTGTTTAGAACACCATAGAAGAACTGTGCTCAAAGACAGATAATCACTCTCAGGTTAGTGTTTACAATGGCCTTTTGTAAGCCAGTGTTTCATAACATACTGGCTGAATCTCATGGTGATGGATTTGGGGAACATTTCCCTTTATTCACTAATTTTACTCTTAGGAGGTCATGACTATAAAGTAGTGTTCTTCATGCCAAGTTATGGCCACTTGCTTCAACATTTGGTGCAGTGGGGGAGCTACTACCTTCCAGTGCCAGAGACCCGGGTTCGATCCTGACTACGGGTGCTGTCTATACGGAATTTGTACGTTCTCCCTGTGATTGCATGGGTTTTCTCCAGTTGCTCCGATTTCCTCCCACATTCCAAAGACATGCAGGTTTGTAGGTTAATTGGCTTCTGTACATTGTCCCTAGTGTGCAGGGTAGAACTAGTGTACATGGATCTCTGGTCAATGTGGAATCACCTCTTGTCTTTCCCATCATCTATATAGCACTAAGGTAAAATTCTTGCAATGCATTTATATAACTGAAGCTGCCAAGTTTTTTAAGTGGAAGTAAGGATAGGAGAGGTGTGTATTGTGAAGCCAGAGGAAGGAATACAAGTGGAAGGAGAGAGGGAAGAGGAGAATGAGTGCGAATACAGGCGGGGCACAGGAAATGGGAGGGGGGGGGAGAAAGAAAAAAAAAAGTAAGATAGATAAGGGGGTGAGTTGTTAGTAGGTTAGCTACCTGAAATTCAATGTTCATACCTTAAGGTTGTAAGCTAACCAAGCAGGATATGTGGTGCTGTTCCTCCAGTTTGCGTGTAGCCTCCCTATGGCAATTGGATTGTATGTACGAGACTGGATTGTATGTTATTAGATTTGATATATACTCTTAGTTCAGAAGAATGAAAAGCAGTTTAATCGAAACATACAAAGTCGTTCTGGGGCTTGACATGGTAAATGTTGATATTCCCTTGGCTGAAGCATCTAAAACTGGAGATCCTTGTCTCAGAAAAAAATAGATCAGTCATTCAGCACTGAGATGAGAAGAAACTTCTACATCTGCAAGCAGTGAAACTATGCATTCCTCTATCCAAGAGGGCCATTTAGGCTCAGTCACTGAATAGCTTCAAGGAACTGATGGTATTTTGAACATTACAATAATCGGGGACCGTGGGGTTAGTGCAGCAAAGTGATACTGAGGTTAAAGGCCAGCCATGAACTAAATAAATGTCAGGGCAGGCAAGAGGCAAGAGGCATGAGGGAGCCAAATAGCCTGTATCTTTTCCAGTTATTATGTAAATCCAATTTCATCAATCGTTAAAAATCAAAGTCCAAGGTATAATGTGTTGAACATATTAGTTCTCTATTAGAGTCAACATTCAAAGCTTGTCACCAATAGAACTGACACAACATGTCAATGGGCTAAAGCAAAAGCTGGAAGAACTTAAGGGGATAGACAATCAAACTGCCCCAGAAATGTCCATTCACACCAATGTAAAAATTTGCTGATCTTAGCATAATGTATTAAACAACTCTTCAGAGCCAAGTGGAATCATACTAATCTTGTTAGGGTTGTTATCATAAACAATCTGCATTGCAATTCCTTTCCAAAGAATTACGGTCATAAATGTCACAAATGCTGCGATCATGAAAGGACTTCTAGTAGTTTCAGCAGTCTGGGCAGCTAATCATGAATTTTGTCATTTCAAATAAAACCATTCACCCAGAGCAAATAAAGACTTTATTTTACTTATGCAAAAATAAACCAAGTTAAAGTCAGCTCAGGCTTATGATACAGGTGTGGTTAATATAAACAAAACTGATTCTCTGACATTTGTTGCTAATAATTGTGCCAAAGCTTGGCCATGTGCCTTGTCATTGCTGTATAAAATTACACCAACCAAATGTGATAACTGAGTGGCTCCTGAACTTAATGTAGCTGTTCATTGTCCTGCACATTTCATATGATGAAGGTCATCAGTGAAGCTTTCTCTCCCATGGTCATTTATCATTAGTCTCGGGTAGCATACTGCTATTTCCTACGAGCAGAGACAGATCATTGTCAAAAATGAGATCATTCACCTTGATACATAACATTGACGTCCAATAGCCTTTTGGTATTACTGACTCATCGTGGGTAATATATTATCAATTCTGTTATTATGCAAAGCACAAAAATCACAAAAGGCTTTCTCTTCATACTAAGCAGTTTGCTAATAGCAATACTAAAACAAATAACTGTAGAGAAATGCAGTTCCAGCATTTGTAATTATGGCTTTTTTTTCATTATTGTAGAGTATTTTCTTCCTACATTGTACAAGTAATAAGCTGCAGGACAGTTCTACTCATTTTGAGTTTGGTACTGATGTTAAACATTCCAAGAATGGTCTGTACAAACCAGAAGTGTCATGTACAATAATATTAATTGGACACAGATTTTATTTATAATATCCCAATTATGTTATTTCCACAGCTCCACAGACCTCATTTGGTCAGTTAATAACTTGGAAAAATTTAGCCTGTTCTTTAGCAATTATTTTTCCTTTCAGTGCTCTATTTTATTTCATATTGTCAGTTGTGTGCACAGACAGGTTATGTGTCTTCTCTGCCCCTAGACTTTTAACTCATTCCGTTCGAGAATTTTTGGTTGGAGAATTGGAGTGCAGGTACATAGTTCCTTGAAAGTACCGTCACAGGTAGATAGGGTGGTCAAGAAGGCTTTCGGCACAGGAGGATGAGGAGGTCATCTTATAGAGGTGCATATAATCATGAGAGGAATAGATCAGGTAGATACACAAAGTCTCTTGCCCGGGGCAGGGGAATCGAAAACTAGAGTAGAGGGTGGTTTGGTGCTAAAAACTGATCATCCAAAAATGTGTTTGGAAAGGAGCACACAGAGTGGGGGAAGGATGGCACTACGTCATAAACTACTCACCCACATGCTTCCAGCAGGCATCTCTTACCCCTACCTGAGGCCAAAATCTGCAGGTCTCACATTGGCCTCATCTGTCATCCCAGAACCCAGAAAACTGTACTGCAAATCATCCTTGATTCTGAAGAAGATTATGATAATCAAAAATATATAGACACAAGGAAGTACAGATGCTGGAATCTTGAGCAAAAAAACAAAGTGCTCATATAACTCAACAGGTCAAGAAGCAAGGCACAAAATGCTTGAGTAGCTCAGCGGAACAGGCAGCATCTCTGGAGAGAAGGAATGGGTGATGTTTCAGGTCGAGACCCTTCAAGCAGCAAGTCTGGAGAACATGGATCAGGAATTTCAGAAATTTCAGGAATACGGAAACAATAAATGCATCTGCCTACAGTGTTTGCCATTTAAGAGGAATCCAAGAGTGCAGGTATATAGTTCCTTGAAAGTACCGTCACAGGTAGATAGGGTGGTCTAGAAGGCTTTCAGCACAGGAGGATGAGGGGTGATTGTGAGAGGAATAGATCAGGTAGATGCACAGAGTCTCCTGCCCAGAGCACGGGAATCAAGAACCAAAGGTCATAGGTTTAAAGTGAAGGGGGAAACCTTTAATAAGAATCTGAGCGGTAACATTTTTACAGAGGGTAATGGGTTTATGGAATGAGCTGTCAAGAGGACGTAGTTGAAGCAGGGACTAATGCAATGTTTAAGAAACAATTAGACAGATACATGGATAGGACAGGTTTAGAGGGATATGGGCCAAATGCTGTTAGGTGGGACTAGTGTAGATGGGACATGTTGGTTGGTGTGGGCAGGTTGGGCTGAAGGGTCTGCTTTCATGCTGTATGACTGTGACTCTATTAGCAGGCTGCTTAGTATGAAGATAAAGCCTTTTGTGATTTTGTGCTTTGCATAATAACAGAATTGATAACACAGTATTCATGATGATGCAATAATGCCAAAAGGCTACTTCAAAAGGCTACCTTATGTATCAATGTGAATAATCTAATTTATGACAATGATCTATCTTTGCTAGTAGGAAATGCTTCATCTTCTTCTAAGTGAAAACAATTTTAAAAGATTGTTGTTCATTGGAAACTACTTGTTAGACCAATATGAACTGGGAAAGCAATGCTCTGCCAAAGCCAGCACCAGCAATGCAACCGAATGCTAAAAGGGCATGAGGCCACTTCTTTGCACAATGAAAGATCGTGCACTTGTTGGGGGTTGCTGGCAAGAATGCTCAACTATGTCTCACTGACTCAGGCATAGTTCCACTTCCAAGCATCTTCAGGGTAGACGACTTCTCCACTGGCCCATCTTCTTTTGCAGAAAATATGCACCAAGGCAACACAGTTGCTCAGGGGTAGAGTTGCTCCCTTATGGTGCTAGAGACCCAGGTTTGATCCTGACTACAGGTGGTGTCAGCACAGAGTTTGTTGGTTCTCCCCGTGGCCGCATGGATTTTTCCCAGGTGCTCCGGTTTCCGCCTGCACTCCCAAGATGTACAGGTTTGTAGGTTAATTGGTTTTGGTAAAAGTTGTACTGTAAATTGTCCCTAGTGTGTAGGGTAGTGCTAGTGTACAGGGTGATCGTTGTCAGTGGGAACTCAGTGGGCCAGAAGGCCTGTTTCTGCTCTGTATCTTGAAACTGAACTAAATAAAATAAGATTCACTTGCTATTACTTAAGATTTTCTGGGTTATCCCTTTTTGATCAGATAAAATATTCTAGTTTATCGCTCAAAAAATCCTCAACTTATTGCTAAAGTTTCTAATTTACTTGAAGCTGGTGTCACTATAAGACAAAGAGAAGAAAGGGTCACATGTTCCAGTCTTCAACATTCAGTACATTTCATTGACTATGATAAGAGATAAGCTGAATTTGCTGTGCTCTTTTTAGGATATTTGAACATAAGTAATGTCAATGGACTAAGTCATTGAATCCACCAACCAACCGTCATTGGAAAGTAGATTATGAAATCAAAAATATCACCAGGAAACAGCACAAACCTACCCTTGTGGCTAGTATACTTATTATACTGTATAGTGTTATTATAATTGTATCATATTTGTCACTATTATTTATTCACAAGATGCATGGCCAGTATTTACTGCTCATCACAAATTGCTCTTAAGAATACAGCACAAAGTGCTGGAGTAACTCAGCGGTCAGGCAGCATCTGTGGAAGGAATATATAGGTGACGTTTCGGATCGGAAACTTCCTCACTCAAAAAATCACCTATCCATTCCTTCCACAGTTGCTCCCTGACCCGCTAAGTAAATCCAACATTTGGTGTTTTACACAAGATTTGAGCCTCCATCTTGCTCTTAAGAAAGATGTGGTGAGCCACTTTTGAACAATTACAGTCCAATTGATGAGGTTAGATGGAGAAGGTGGAGTTGTTCCCTTTGGATAAAAGATGGCTGAGAAGAGATTTGACAGATGTGTATAAGTTCATGATGAGTTTAAGTAGCATAAACAGAAGGAAACTGGTGGATGGTTCAAGAATGTTGTGGATGGTTCAAGATTGAGGGGACCAGATTTTAAAACTCTGGGTAAAAGATACAGGAAAGTTATGAAGAAAATCCTAGCTTCTGGAGTTCAATAAGAATGTTGATTGTTACCTTCAAGTTGGTCAGAGGAGCAGCAGCTGTAGGAATGTGGGGATTGGCTGAGCAGGTAATCTCTCTCGGAGTTTTCAGTTTTCTTTTACAGGAGCAGGCGTTTTACAAACCAGCCAGGGCCAGCCTGGACACATACCTTCAAGTTAGTCAGAGGAGCGGCGGTTGAAGTAGTGTGGGGATTGGCTGAGCAATTAAATGAGGAAATTGGTAAGTTAGATAATTAATCAATTAGGCAATTTAACAGCTAATATAAGCAAGGCTTGCTCTGGGTAGTGGCCTCGTTGAGGGAAGAGCTTTGTCGAGAAAAGTGTGAGTCTTTGGCGAGGAGGCCATGCTGAAAGTCGGCGAGGGTGAGACGATATAAGGAAATGACAGGTAAGCTGAGTCAGTGTGATGTTTGTAGGACGTGGGAGGTCAGGAACACTGTTGGTGCCTCTGGCTGCTACAAATGTGTTAAGTGTGTCCAGGTTCAGCTCCTGAAGGACAGTGGTGGGGAACTGGAGAGCCAACTGGATGACCTCAGGATCATCTGAGAAAATGAAGCGTTCCTGGACAAGACCTTCAGCGAGATTGTTACACTGAAGGTACCGGAAGAGGGAAGGTGGATGACGGTGAGGAAGGGAAGCTTGGAGTATATGAGACCATAGGGGTTGTACCTCTTGAAAACAGGTTCACCTGCTTGGAAACTGTCGGGACAGAAGACACTGCCAGTCTGAGCGGCAAACAAGTCTGCTAGGCAAAACGTGGTGTTGAGCCAAAGCCGAAGAGACCGACATCAGGCAGAGCCATGGTAATAGGGGACTCCTTCATGAGAAGTAAGGTCAGGGGATTCTGCGGCAACAAGCAGGATTCAAGGAAGGTGTGTTGCCTCTCCGGTGAAAATGAGATGAGCAAAGGATTAAAAGTACTATACATGAATGTGTGAAGTACAAGAAGTAAAGTGAATGAGCTTGAGGCTTAGTTAGAGATTGGTAGATATAACTTTTGGGAATTACAGAGATGTAGCTGCAGAAGGATCAGGACTGGGAACTGAATATTCAGTTATACATCCCATAGAAAGGACAGGCAGGTGGGCAGAGGAGGTGCAGTAGCTCAGTTGGTGGGGGATGAAATTCCTGCCATTGCTGTTCCATTTAAAACTGAGGTGAGAAGAAACTTTTTCACCCAGAGTTGTAAATTTGTGGAATTCTCTGCCACAGAAGGCAGTAGAGGCCAATTTACTGGATGAATTTAAAAGAGAGTTAGATAGAGCTCTAGGGGGGCTAGTGGGATCAAGGGATATGAGACGAAGGCAGGCACGGGATACTGATTGTGGATGATCAGCCATGATCACAATGAATGGTGATGCTGGCTCAGAGGGTCAAATGGCCTTCTCCTGCCCTATTTTCTATGTTTCTATGTTGAAATCTCGACCTGAAATGTCACCCATTCCTTCTCTCCTGAGATGCTGCCTGACCTGCTGAGTTACTCCAGCATTTTGTGAAATAAAAGGGAACATGACTGATAGACAAGCATGACTAAGGGTCAGAACACAGTCAATGATCTCCTTCTGAGCCAAAGCTATTCAATGTTTCTATTATTAATTGTCAACAACTGTTCAAGGTTTGATGCAGAGTACTGATCTGGTAAATTGGTTATGGGATCACTTAGCTCTGTCCATATCACACTGCTTTTGCCATTTAACATGATTGTGGCCCTCTGACTGAGGGAGTTGAGGGAAACTTTTTCTAATCTCTTACCTCGATGGAGATGCAATTTAAAAAAAATAAAATTAAAAAAATAAAAAATAAAATTTAAAAAATTCTTCTCTCTCCGTATCGCATCTTCATTCGCACTCCGACCTAGCAACAAGGAGTTGGCAGCCTTTGCTGGAGACCGACTTCGAGAGCTCCACCGCGAGAGCCTACGGACTTAACCTCACGAGCTCACGATCCCTGTCGGGGATCGACTTTGGGGCTCCAACCGCGTGGGTGCCTGCAGACTTTAAGATCGCGGAGCTCATGGTCTCTGGTTAGAGACCGACTTCGGGAACTCCAAGCCATAGGAGCTTCGACCACCCCGATGTGGGAGCATTGGGGCAGTCGAATAATCCCTTAAATATGCATATCACTGTACCTTAATTGGTACAATAAAAGACCTTTGACTACAGGTTAGGAATAAAAGACCTTTGACTACAGGTTAGGAATAAGTTTTCAGCAGTGCCTCTCGGCATCGCTTCTATGATCATGATTAAAGCAGAGTTTCCCCCCCCCCCCCCCCCCCCCCTGACTTGAAAATAATGGTCAGGATTAGACCGTGCATTAATGAGATGTCCTGCTCTTGCAGAATACAGTTTTGCTGTGGACTCGTGGAATCCCATGCCTGGCTGGTTTTGAGCTGGCAGCTCTGTTCTGAATCTATCCAATCCAGCAGAGCGGTAATGACACTCAACAGGAAAGAAATAACCTGCAAAATGAAAACCAAACTTAAACTACATGAGATTTTGTGTTTATTTCCTCCAGCCTATATTCTCATGGTTAGATATACCAATAATAGTAAATGGGTGAGAACAAGATCAAGTAGGTTTTGATCTAGTGTTAGTCCTGTGAGCAGCTGCTATAACCCACTCCAGGCACTCACCCAACCATCCAGATCATCTCTAGGTTCTGCAAATGTTCATTTCACATCAATGTTCAAAGCACTTTCACTGAAGTGGGCAGTTGACATTTAGTAAGTAATGGGTTGTGAAAAACATGTCAACTTATGCTCACATAGTTGTACCATTGAATTACTGCCATTCATTAGCCCTTGTTTACTTAACCTTCATTCATAATGCACCTAAGCAATCAAATGCCTATTAAGCATCTTAATTACTTCATAAACTTAAATTTATCAGAAGCTAACATGAACTGAAATAAACAGAAGAGTCTAGAAAAATACTCATGAAGAATAAATCCATGGTAAGAGATCATATTTTCATTCTCTAAACCCCCTCTCCACCCAACCTCATTAATTATGATCATTGGTTAAATGGATCCATTAGGCCATTGCCTAGATGGCCACTACTCCTTATTATGATGTCAACCTGTGATGCACCATCCCAGATGTATTTCTTTTGACAGAGGCGGCACGGTGACACAGCAGAAGAGTTACTGCCTTACAGCGCTTATAGCGCCATAGACCCAGATTTGATCCCGACTACGGGTGCTGTCTATATGGAGTTTGTTCGTTCTTCCTGTGATTGCATGGGTTTTCTCTGAGATCTTTGATTTCCTCCCACACTCCAAAGGTTTGTAGGTTAATTGGCTTGGTATCAATGTAAATTGTCCCGAGTGTGTGTAGGATAGTGTTAATGTGCGGGGATCGCTGGTCAGTGCGGACTCAGTGGGCCAAAGGGCCTGTTTCTGCACTGTATCACTAAACCAAACTAAATTAACCTTAGGTTAGGGTTCCTAGCCTTAAAAATAAATTGTTTTGTCTCTTTCCTAGATTTTATTAAGGGTGTTCAACCTGAATCATTAACTCTGTTTCTCTTTTTCACAAAAGTTACCTGACCTACTGAATTTTTCCAGCATTTTCTGCCTTTATTTCAAATTTGCAGTACCTGCAGTTTTTTTTGGGGTGAGTTTCATTAAGTTTTCCAATTAGCTTTTCAAAGTACCAAGTACCATTTGGAAGAGAACAGATGAATTAGGAACAGTTAGCATAGCTTTGTGCAGGGCAGGTCATGTTTTACTAATGATTGAGTCTTTTGAAGTGGTGACAAATATGATTGATGAGGGTAGGATGGTGATGTCTACATGGATTTTAGTAAGGCATTTGATAAAGTTCCACTTGGAAGGCTGATCCAGAAGATTAAAATCCATTGAATTAACAATGACTTGGTCTATGGATTCAAACTGGCTTAGTGATAGAAGACAGAGGTTGTGCTGGAAGGACATTATTCAAGCTGAAGGTCTGTACCAGTAGAGTTCGGCAAGGGTATGTTGCTGTTTGTGATAAATATAAATGACTTCGACATAAATGTAGATGGGTTAGTTAGTAAATTTGCACATGACACCAAGATTGCTTGGGTAACAGACTGTGAAAAAGGCTATCAAGGTAAATCAGCTACAGGAATGGGTGGGGAAAAGGTAGATTAAGTTTAATCTGAGTATGTGTGAGGAGGTTTGGCATGTCCCCTACAACTCTCATTAACTTCGACAGATGCACCATAGAAAACATTTTATCGTGATGCATCACAGCTTGGTTTGGGAACAGCTCCATCCAAGATCGCAAGAAATTGCTGTGAATTTTGGATGCAGTCCAGACCATCACACAAACCAACCTCCCTTCTATTGAGTCAATTTTTATACCTCACGCTGCCTCGGCAAAGACAGCAGCATAATCAAGGATGAGTTGCACCCTGGCCACTCACTCTTCTCCTCTGTTCCATCAGGCAAAAGGAATAGAAGTGTGAAAATGCACACCTCCAGATTCGGGGACAGTTTCTTCCCAGCTGTTATCAGGCAACTGAATCATCCTACCACAACCACAGACCAGTGCTGAACTACTATCTACCTCTTTGATGACCCTTGGACTATCCTTGATCAGACTTTGCTGGCTTTACCTTGCACTAAACGTTATTACTTTATCATGAATCTACTGTATACATGGTAATGGTTCAATTGTAACCATATATTATCTTTCTGCTGACTGGACAGCACACAACAAGAGATTTTCACTGTATCTTGGTACACGTGACAATGATGACAAACTAAATAAACTAAACTAGGTATTGCACTTTGGGAGGTCAAATGTAAGGGGAAATTGTCCTCTTTCAGGCATGACCCTTTACAGCATTGATGTACAGAGGGATATTGGGGTCCAAGTCCATACACCTTGAAAGTGGCAAAACAAGTAGATAGAGTGAAGAAGGCTGATGATATTTTAATTTTCTTACGTCGGGGATTCAAGCATTAGAGTGAGGAAGTCACAATGCAGCTATCTGGAACTGTGGTTAGGCCACATACTGTGTGCAGTTCCGTTCACCCCATTATAGGAAGCTTTGCAAAGTGTGCAGAGGAGGTTTACCAGAATGATACCTCCATTAGGAGGTGTTGGCAAGAGGAAGAGGTTGGAGTTTATGGATTGCTTTCTTTCTAACACAGTAGAGTGCATGAAGATCTGATAGAAGTATGCAAATTTATGAGAGGCATAGGTAGGATAGACAGTCAGGACCATTTTTCCAGAATGGAAATATCACATACTAGTGGGCATACATTTAAGGTGAGAGGGGCAAAATTTAGAGGCGATTTGCAGGACAACATTTTTACACAGGGTGGTGAATGTCTAGAATGTGCTACTGGGGTTGGCGGTTGAAGTAGATATAATAGTGTCATTTAAGAGACTTTTGGAAAGGTATATCGATATACAGAGAATGGAGGGATATGAATTTTGAGCATGTCGATGATCTTGGTATCATGTACAACACAGACATTGTGAGCCAAAGAAGGTGGAGTCGCCGGTAGATCGTGTGGTCAAAAAGGCTTTTGGCACAGTGGCCTTCATCAGTCAGAGTATTGAGTATAGAAGTTGGGAGGTCATATGGCAGTTGTATAAGACATTGGTGAGGCTGCATTTAGAGTATTGTGTTCAGTTCCGGGCACCGTGTTCTTTTGAAAGATGTTGTCAAGCTTGAAAGGGTACAGAGAAAAATATAAGAGGATGTTTTCAGGACTAGAGGATGTGAGCTATAGGGAGAGGTTGAGTAGGCTGGGACTCTATACCTTGGAGCGCAGGAGGATGAGGGGTGATCTTATAGAGATGTATAAGATCATGAGAGGAATAGAACAGTAGATGCACAGTCTCTTGCCCAGAGTAGGTGAATCAAGGACCAGAGGACATAAGTTTAAGGTGAAGGGGAAAAGATTTAATAGGAATCTGAGGGTTAACGTTTTCACACAAAGGGTGTTGGATGCATGGAACAAGCTGCCAGAGGAGGTACTTGAGGCAACATTTAAGAAACAGTTAGACAGGTAAATGGATAGGACAGGTTTGGAGGGATAAGGGCCAAATGCGGGCAGGTGGGAATAGTGTAGCTAGGACATGTTGGATGGTGTGCGCCAGTTGGGCCGAAGGGCCTGTTTCCACACTGTATCACTCTATGACTTTATGTTCTTGTGCTGTCTTGTTCTAGGTTCCAGAATTTAATTGTTCCGGCCCTGGAGCAAATGACAATGAAACACTCTAGACTCTAGCCATGTGTACAAGTTGGTAGTTTTAAGCATAATGTGTGTGCTTGCATTGGCTCCATTAGAATGAGATGAGGCATTTGAATTGCAAATTTGAATCCTCGTTGTTAAAAATTGTTATTAAGTGTGAGAGATTTAGGGCTGGTGTTAGGGGTTATGCATGGTGGGTAAAGCTGATGATTGAATTGATACAGTAGCTATTTGAAGAGTAAATCACTGATCTTGCTAACGTGTGTTGGATCATTAAATCTCTTCCAATATTACATTGATTCCTTGTATCAACTCTGCTGTGCTTATGTAAAGTTGGCCATTTGTCCGAAGAGTTCCATACACCTCTCCTTTAAGTCATGCAGGCTGCATTAAAGCAGTGTTGGCCTCTCCCGATATTTCACCTCTGGCTAACCTGGACATCCAATGACCACCTTTGCCTGGAAGCAGCTTTCAGGAGCTGCCTGTGGCGTGGTGAATGGATGGAGATCGATTGTATATCGCAATCCGCACATCAGTTTCCAGAGATAAGAAAAGTTATTCCCCATGTTGCCCTGAAGGATAAAATCTCTAAAGCCCCACTTCCAAATGCTTTGAAAGATTAAAGTATGCTGTTCCATGCTAGCTATAATTATCTTGAAGAAAGAGACTACTGATGCCTCCACATGATTGCTCAATGTTCTTAACTTCTCCCTTCTTTTACATCATCACAGAAGCATGAAAGCTATTAGAAGTTGGATCATTAAATATTGCAAAAGTATTATTATGTTTATATTTGGTACTGTGATGGTAGACATTTTAATGGGGAGCGAAACTCTCCTGGGGTGAGAGTGCAAAATAGCACAATGCATTCAATTTCCTACTCCAATGGAAAATAAATGGGTCTGTGCTAAATGACCTGTCGATTTATTGTCACCCACTTCTTGCTTTCACTGAATTAATTTAAAATGAGCTCTAGCTTGTAATGGCACCTAATATACTTGAATGAGTTTTATTTTCTTAGATTGTTCCTTTGATTGTATTGCTTCACATTATCCCTCAGCCACAAAGCCAAATAGTGTTCAACTGAAGATATCACTGAAATGTATTTCTTGATCCCCAATTTAAGTGAGATAAACAGATTTATATCACATTTCTTGTTCCTTCCGGTTATAATATGTTTAGATCGGCAAAACAAACAAAATTCAAAAAGAAACAACCATGTTTGATTAATAATGAACTATTTCTTTATCATTGCAGGATCATAATGAGGAAAGCAAATTCATTTATATAAAAAAAGACTGGAATAGAAAAACAGAGATGTAATACCGAGTCTCTATAAGGCACTGATCAGGCTGCATTTGGAGTACTGTGAGCAAATTTGGCCCCCATATGTGAGGAAGGACGTGTTGGCTCTGGAGAGGGTCCAGAGGAGGTTTACAAGAATGATTCCAGGAATGAGTGGATTAGCACATGATGAGCTTTTGACAGCACTGGGCCTCTACTCGTTGGAGTTTAGAAGGTTGAGGGGGGACCTCTTTGAAACTTACAGAATAATGAAAGGCATAGAGTGGATGTGGAAAGGATGTTTCCACTGGTGGGAGAGTCAAGGACCTGAGGTCATAGCCTCAGAATTAAAGGGTGCTCTTTTAGAAAGGAGGTGAGGTGGAACTTCTTTAGTCAGTGTTCTTTAGTTAATCTGTGGAACTCATTGCCACAGAGGGCTGTGAAGGCCATCAGTGGATATTTTTAAGGCAGAGATGGACAAATTCTTGATTAGAATGGGTGTCAAGGGTTATGGGGAGAAGGCAGGAAAATGGGATTAGGAGGCAGAGATCAGCGATGATTGAATGGTGGAGTGGATGGGCTGAATGGCCTAATTCTACTCCTATAACGTGTACTTGTGAACTCCATATTTAATGGTAGACCTGCTACTAGTACACAGATTGGTGGAATTCAGGAAATCAACTCAACGATACCTTATGTGGGGCAATTGCAGATGGGCATAAAATGCTTGCCTAGCTCGCATTGCTGAGATCCCATACTTGTCTTACACAAAAATTACTTTACTGTATCTGGAGACTATAACATGTTTGATAAAAATCCATAGGTTTTTATTTTCTCTGTCCAATTACATTATTTTCCACCCAATCAACTCATCACAAATCTCCTTTACTCTGTTATTCAAGGTTTCAGTTATTTTGTAGAACTCAATATAGACGCAAATTAACTAATTTGTGCAATTTTAAGGATTAAGAATTTAAGAACGGAGATGAGGAAGAACTTTTTCAGTCAGAGTGGTGAAGGTGTGGAATTCTCTGCCTCAGAAGGCAGTGGAGGCCAGTTCGTTGGATGCTTTCAAGAGAGCTGGATAGAGCTCTTAAGGATAGCGGAGTGAGGGGGTATGGGGAGAAGGCAGTAATGGGGTACTGATTGAGAGTGATCAGCCATGATCGCATTGAATGGTGGTGCTGGCTCGAAGGGCTGAATGGCCTACTCCTGCACCTATTGTCTATTGTCTATTGTCTATTAATTAATCAGATTAAAAAGTCTTGCTCAGAAGGGTAAAAATCATCATGGACAACAGTACAAAATAGATTGTAGCAAATTATCGCCCTGATTGTCTTATTCATTAACATAGTCTAGAGTCTAGAGAGAGCTGGATAGAGCTCTTAAGGATAGCGGAGTGAGGGGGTATGGGGAGAAGGCAGGAACGGGGTACTGATTGAGAGTGATCAGCCATGATCGCATTGAATGGCGGTGCTGGCTCGAAGGGCTGAATGGCCTACTCCTGCACCTATTGTCTATTGTCTATTGTCTATAAAGGACTGCTGGTTTTTTTTCAACAGTTGATACTACCTAAAATGAAGTTCATTTCATCTATTCCTTTGAAATATTAAACAGACAGATGCCCTACATGAATGCATGCCCCTCCTGTCAAAATGACTATATAAGAGAGATTACAATTCACTTTTTGACAAAGAAACAAATTACATTCAGCTGAGAAATCCAGGGATCAATATTCAATAGGAAATTGCAGCTTGTACTTTTAATAAAAGGAAAACCAGTCCAGAAACACTTGCTCCCAAAAATAAATTCATCCATTCTACCAGCACAGAGAAAACAAAGAAAGTAATATTTTTTACATATGCTGTCAATAACAGCAGACACATATTGTTATTCTCAAGATACACATCATAATTTGCAAAAATGGAATTGAATTTGATTCAAATTCAGAAAAGAATTCATCAACTTAAAGAGGGTCACATTGGACTGATTCAGGCAAATGGTTACAATATGATGCCTGTTTGCAATATTTACACATGAGATTTGGCACCAAGTTTGATTAGCTTCAGTTTATTTGAACGTGTATTTTGACTGATATGCAATTGGATTCAGCTGAAAGATCAATCAATAGATGAAACTATTTGATTAAATGAATGATTGTCATTTTTTTTGAATAACCACATTGATTTTTTTACATATCAAAGAAGTAACCAGAATAACCTTTAATTCTTAATTGTTTGCTCTCTGAAGTAAAGTAACCATGATAATAGTCATGAATCGAGTAAAAACAGCAGAAATGGATGGTCCTTCAGTGGTGCCCTGAACCTCCGTGACTGAAAGAGATTTACTGCAGCAAGCCAGTTACAACTGAGATGATTTTCGATGAATGACAGCTATGTTTTGAAGCCTATCCTCTAGTCAAGGACAGATGCAGTCTTCAGGAAGATACTGCACAGCTACTGATGGACATTCCAGCTGAAAAGGGACCAGGAGTTAATTTATTTAACAGCTACTCTAAGCATAACAGGTTATAATGAAAACTATAGCCTTTTAAAATTAGACCAATGGTGATAGTTATATTTTGTTTCATTTGAGAAAAGGTAAATAACTTTGTCAAAAAATGTAAGCAATACCTCTTTTGTAATCACTTATATTGTGGCTGCATTTAAATGAAAATAATGTCAAGAACCATCCTGGAATAATAATAGCATGGGAAGCAGCATACCAGCCTGAATAACTTGCAAGCTTATAATCAATGCAACAGTCTGTCAAAGGGTGGCACATCCACTTTATCAGCAATGCTACATACTGAACTCAGCATTCAGTTTTCATCTTCTTTGAATTTACACTTTGCAAACAACCTTCCTGGTCACTCTCAAGAGGTTTTAACACTGGAGATTTGATTCTCATCACTCATTCTGACAGACTCTTTCTGAGAGCTATCAGTTGGTTAAGCTTCCAGAAAATATGAATGTCTAAATGCTTCTGATTATTTGAAGGTTTAATCACTGTGCTTCTAAATTGTCACTTATGAATTTACAAAGTGTAAGCTGCAACTTCCCTTTAGGAGCACATACAATTGTTGATGGCATGGTGGTCCAGCATTACCCTGTGTCTGCTACTGATCGTGATCTGGCAGCAAAAATGTAACTACTGCTGCAATTATTGCCAAATCATTCATCTCATTTAAATTAAGCATGACTAATGACTGGTGGAAATGATGAAGGATGACATGCTGAATGCGAAGCTAGTAGTATGAAAGGTGAGGATAGAGAAACTGTCTCTGTTCTCCTTGGAGAGAGTTGAGATGAGACCAGGTATCCAAGAAGCAGAGGAAACATGGGAGTTTTACATAAACCACAGTAAAAGTGAATAAGAAAATAACTGCAGATGCTGGTACAAATCGATTTATTCACAAAATGCTGGAGTAACTCAGCAGGTCAGGCAGCATCTCGGGAGAGAAGGAATGGGTGACGTTTCGGGTCGAGACCCTTCTTCAGACTGATGTCGGGGGTGGGACAAAGGAAGGATATAGGTGGAGACAGGAAGATAGAGGGAGATCTGGGAAGGAGGAGGGGAAGGGAGGGACAGAGGAACTATCTAAAGTTGGAGAAGTCGATGTTCATACCACTGGGCTGCAAACTGCCCAGGCGAAATATGAGGTGCTGTTCCTCCAATTTCCGGTGGGCCTCACTATGGCAATGGAGGAGGCCCATGACAGAAAGGTCAAACTGGGAATGGGAGGGGGAGTTGAAGTGCTCGTAAAAGTGAAGCCAGTAAAAGTGAAGCCAGGTTTCTGACAATGGAGAACATTTCAGATGTTCTGAATGGAAGGTCTCGTCTTGAAGACTGAGAAACTGGGTGAAAGGGATGGCATCTTACAAGAGACAGGGTGATAACGTTATAGACGCACAGGCTCGTTGACCTATACAGCATGGAAACAGGCCCTTCAATCCAACTCATTCATATCAACTGCATTGCGTAACCAAGCTAGTCCCACCTGCCTGTCTCCGCTCCATGTCCCTCCAAACCTTTCCTATCCATGTACGTCCAAATGTCTGCTATATGTGATAATTACCCTTAGTTCCACTTTAAATCTATCCCATCTCTCCTTAAACCCTCTAGTTTTACCTACACTTACCTATGTTCTTGATGATTGTATATGCTTAATATAGTCTAGATAGCTCTGATAGTCAATATTACAAATGTCAGTGGATAGTAAGTTTTCTGCAAAGGAAAAAACAGATCTAGAAAAGGGAGAGAGGCAACAAATATGAACCACGTGAATTTGAGAGCAGGGTGGGTTGGCAATTAAGGTGATAAAATTGATTACTTCAATACACATGCTGAAACAGCACCAATCAACTTGTTGATGCAATAGAGAAGATGTTGAGGAGTGGTACCAGGAAAGGTAACAAAAAGACAAGTGTAGCTTGGGCCCATGCCGTTACCCACGTCTATATCTTTGACTTGCAGGAAGTGGGAGCGATCAAAATAAATTGTTCAAGAAAGAACAATTTCAGCCAGGTGAATGAGAGTATTGGTGTAGAGGGTTGGATCCCTGCTGCAAGAAAGAAGGAGAGGGCATTAAGACATTCATGATGGGGAATGGAGATGTATAAAACTTAACATCAATGGTGAAGTTGAGGCAATGGAGGCTGGGGAATCGGAGATTATCAAAATGGTGGAGGGCATGTGGGGTGCCTTGGATATACATGGGACAGGACTGAACTAGGGGAAACTCCATCTGCCATTTCCCCACTTATTTCCGTAGCTGGTCTATAACACACTATCTTCTGACAGCATGCCTCACTGTCTGTAACTCGTCCAACTTGGTGTCGCAAGCAAACTTACTCACCAACCCAACATTTAGGTCTAGGTCATTTATATGTATATCACAAACCCGAGGTCCAAGCACAGTTCCTTGAGGAACTCAACAGGTCACAGGACTCCAGCCAGAATATCCATCTTCCACCACAACTCTCTGACTTCTATGAATAAGCCAGTTCTGAATCCATTGGACCAAGTCATCATGAATCCCGTACATCTTAATCTTCTGGATCAGCCTACCATGAGGGACCTTATCAAAAGCTTTATTAAAAATTACATGTACAACATCCATCAGCCTACCTTCATCAGTCTCCTTCATCAACTCCTCAAAGAACTCAATCGTTAGTGAGACACAACCCGCCACATACAAGCCGTGCTGGCTATCCCAAATGGGAGTAAAGCCTATCTCAATTAATTCTCTCCAGTAGTTTCCCTACTATTGACATGGGGCTCGTCGGCCTATAGCTCCCTGGATTCTCTCTACTTCCTTTCTTAAACAAAGGACGAACATTGGCCACTCTCCAGTCCTCCTGAACCTTGCCTGTGGCTAGAGAGGAAACACAGATCCAAGGAAGGAGAACCATTATTGGAGCAGACTTAGCTAAATTATGCCAAATTGCTACATTCAGTATTAAACTAATTCCATTTCATGTGTGCCACAAAACAATATGAAAATAAATATAACTAACAACTAGTAGTTCAGAATATATAAACTTAAATTCCGCAGTAGTGGTTGAAAATCGGTAATGAATTAAATTCATTTTTGTGATTGAAAGCTAAACTTTGTAAAAGGGGCCTTGAAGCTGCCAGATTGTTGTGAAATCATTAGTATACCAAATATAAAGCATGTTCCTATTCACTATAGCCTACATTTGATTTCAGTCCTTTAATAATATAGGTTTGCCTTTTAGCTACCTCTCCACTGACCTCAAGAGATCAGTCAGTTGCATCAAATCACTATTCAGTGGTTCATGAACCAACAACTTCTGAGGGCAGCCAGGAAAGGGCAATAAATAACAGGTTTGCCATTCAATCCACGTCCCAATAGTAAATTTATAAAAAATATCACAAGCAACTACATCAGTGCATCCATGATATTCTGACATGTCTGAAAGTGGGTATGGATGCCAATTCAGTGTCGAATGATAAGAAGGGGCATCAATAAATTGTTAAGAAGCCATTCTTACGAAGCAGGGCGGCACGGCGATGCAGCGGTAGAGTTGCTGCCTTACAGAACCGGACACATGGATCCTGAGTTTGATTCTGACTACAGGTGCTGTCTGAATGGAATTTGTACGTTCTCCCTGTGACCTGTGTGGGTTTTCTCCAAGATCTTCAGTTTCCTTCCGCACTCCAAAGATGTGTAGGTTAATTGGCTTGGTATAAAAATGTTTAATTGTCCCGCCTAGGATAGGATAGTATCAATGTGTGGGGATCGCTGGTCGGTGCGGACTCGGTGGGCTGGAGGGCCTATTTCCGTGTTGTATCTCTAAACTAAAAAAAACTAAACAAGTTCTGTAGGAAGTTAGGGATCCTCTGGAAGAGCAATTTAGATGAAGCACCTCAACACACCGAGTTTAGTTTAATTTAGTCCAGTAAAACACTAGCTCCCCCTCCAATTTCCATACTGACCTTTCTGTTCTGGGCCTCCTCTACTGTCAGAGTGAGGCCAAATGCAAATCAGAGGAACATCACCTCACATTTCTTTTGGGCTGCTTACAACCCACTGGTATGATAATTGATTTCTCAAACTTCAATTAACCCTTGCTTTCCCTCTCTCTCTGTCCCTCCTCCCCACTGTAGATTCTCCAGCTAGTTTCACTGTCCTGATTAACTTTATTGTTTGTATGCTTCGTTGTCACTTTCCCCTCACCTAACAATGACCCATTCTACATTTCTTTGATCATGCTTGGGTTACTCCAGCATTTTGTATCTACCTTAGTTTAGTTTAGTATAATTTAGAGATACAGGCCCTTCAGCCCACCGAGCCCACGTCTAGCACTATCCTACACACGAGGGACAATTTACAATCTTTAATGAAGCCAATTAACCTACAAACCTGTACGTCTTTGGAGTGTAGGAGGAAACTGGATCACCCTGGGGAAACCCACATGGTCATGGGGAGAACGTACAAACTCTGTACAAACAGTCAGGATCGAACCCGGGTCTCTGGCGCTGTAAGGCAGCAACTTTACCACCGTGCCAACGTGACGCCCCAATGTACAGCTCAGAGAAATAAGTAGAAATATGGACTGTGCTGAGGTAGAGGATGGGGGAAATGACTATTCAGAAGAGAATGCTCCTGAAAAGGAAGCGCGTCTATTTTTAGAAATAACTAGAATGAATATCAATTTGACACTGAGCAGCTGGTGAAACATATTTATGCAGGAAAAAAATAGCAGCTAACAGCTTTCATTTTGTAGGTTACAGGTTAGCAGCATGTGTGGAGATATTTACACCAACCTTTGTACCTATGTAATAAATTAGAGTTGGAGCTGAATTTGGGAGAACCAACATTTCCAAAAACCCTGAAATATGTAATGTTATGTGTTCAAACTGAAGTATTTGATGTTAGGTTTACATGCAACAAAGGGCTTATAGAAATGAGCAATTAGGAATGGGTAATAAATCCTGGCCTTTTCAAGATTCCTGCATACTGATTAATGAATAAAACAAACTATACTAGTTAAAAACAGAATTAGTGTACTGTCAGCAGCAGTGTAATGTCAGAAAATAACAGCTTGAATTTGTACAGCAGCTTTAAGCAATTCCCAAAATGCCAGACCGATTATAATGTAAATAAATAAAGGAGAGATTAGGAGGGGTGATCAGGGTGATCGAAGATTTAAATGAAAATATAAATGTGATGAACGGCTTGGTCGGTGCAGAGACGTAAAGAGAGGGTTGTTGGGATTAAGATAGAGAGAGTTGCTGCCTTTGTCAATGATCAGGAGTAGGTAAAAGAGTTGCTGATGAAGGAAGCAGCAGTCTGGACATTAATTATTACCATGTGGAGGATGAAGGGAGCTGAGAAATGAATTATAACAGTTATTTTAAAACAGGATTTGAGTATAGGAGCAAGGAGACCCTTCTGCAGTTGTATAGGGCCCTGGTGAGACCACATCTGGAGTATTATGTGCAGTTTTGGTCTCCTAATTTAAGGAACGGCGTCCTTGCTATTGAGGCAGTGCAGCGTAGATTCACGAGGTTAATCCCTGGGATGGAGGGACTGTCATATGAGAAAAAATTGGAAAGACTGGGCTTGTATTCACTGGAGTTTAGAAGGATGAGAGGGGATCTTAT
This sequence comes from Rhinoraja longicauda, assembly GCF_053455715.1. Classification (NCBI taxonomy): domain Eukaryota; kingdom Metazoa; phylum Chordata; class Chondrichthyes; order Rajiformes; family Arhynchobatidae; genus Rhinoraja; species Rhinoraja longicauda. Next base: position 57,719,210 of record NC_135953.1, on the reverse strand, counting down.
AGAGACGTATACAATTATAAAAGGACTGGACAAGCTAGATGCAGGAAAAAATGTTCCCAATGTTGAGGGAGTCCAGAACCAGGGGCCACAGTTTAAGAATAAAGGAGAGGCCATTTAAAACTGAGGTGACAAGAAACTTTTTCACCCAGAGTGTTGTGAATTTGTGGAATTCTCTGCCATAGAAGGCAGTGGAGCTCAATTCACTGGATGAATTTAAAAGAGGGTTAGGTAGAGCTGTAGGGACTAGAGGAATCAAGGGATATGGGGAGAAGAAAGGCACAGGTTACTGATTGTGGATGATCAGCCATGATCACAATGAATGGCGGTGCTGGCTCGAAGGGCCAAATGGCCTCCTCCTGCACCTATTTTCTATGTTTCTATGTTTCTAGTGCTTCTGAGGGTTTCAATAGCAGACAACTGGAGTAGGATCTGTGGCAGGCATTATTTTGGAGGTAGAAATGTGAGATATGACATAATATTTAAAGCTCAGTTTAGGAGTCAAACAATACACCTATATCACAGGTAAAAATTCAAAGGTTATATTTGTACTTTAATTCTCTCGATGTCGACATTGCTGCCAAGGCCAGCACCGATTGTCTATCCAAAGAAGTGATGCTGTCACCTTCTTAGACACAAAGAAACATAGAAAATAGGTGCAGGAGTAGACCATTCGGCCCTTCGAGCCATTAAATATGATTATAGCAGATCATCCAAAATCAGAACCCCATCCCTGCTTTCTCCCCATATCCCTTGATTCCTGTTAGCCCTTTGAAGTATTCTTTGAACCACTGGAATGCCTTCCTCTATCTGTTCTTGATATTTATGAATTATTTGCCAGGCCAGGCCAGTACAGTCAGTCTGAAGAAGGGTCTCGACCCGAAACGTCACCCATTCCTTCTCTCCCGAGATGCTGCCTGACCTGCTGAGTTACTCCAGCATTTTGTCCACTGACCAGCATCTGCAGTTATTTTCTTATACTACAGTCAGGTCAACACTATCTTCCTTCATAAGATACGTGTAACCCAGCAGAGCTGTAGCTTTTGCTATTCATCATTTTCCTGGTCTTATAATTCCAGATAAACTTAATTAATCAAATTTAAATCATGCCACGAAGTTGTTCTAAGTGATGGATGGTTTTATAGCTAAACCTCTGAAAATGCATAATTTATATTCCAATACATTAGATTTTTTTTTCTTGCATTCTATTTATTGCCACAGCGATTGAGAATCAGATAAGCTAAACACTATTGGAAAAACATTGAACTTGGCCCATTACAGATATATAGTTTTTGTCACACTCGGCTGCACTGTCATCAGCCAGATCAATATCATTCCCGTCTCCACAGCCACAGTTGCTGAGAAAACCGACATACCCATCGATGCTTGTGAGGAGCAGTTTAAACATCTTCAGAAAAGCATGTGCTTTGCAAATAAACACACTGGATCGATTAATGTAAGCTTTCCAGCCAAGCTGCTGAAGTTCATCCAGTTGGAATGGGAAATAAAATTATATATCAAACATATTTTACTACCCAAGTCCCTGTCATGATCAATGGGAACTTCTTTTAAATAGCACGGGTGAAGGTTGACCAGAATAATAGCATCATAGAAAATAGGAGTAGGATTTCACACAAAGGGCGGTGGGTGTATGGAACGGTTTGCCTGAGGAAGGGACTATCCCAATGTTTAAGAAACGGACAGGTACATGGATAGGATGGGTTTGAAGGGATATGGGCCAAACGCAGCCAGGTGGGACTAGTGTACCTGGAACATGTTTGCCGGTGTGGGCAAGTTGGGCCGAAGGACATGTTTCTACGCTGTATGGCTCTATGACTCTATGATTAGGCCACTTAGGTGTTTGAGCTTGCTCCACCATTTGGCATGATCACGGTGGATACCATATTCCTTCTCTCTCCCCATAACATTTGATGCCTTTTAAGTGCACAGAAATCTGTCCATCTCTTTTTAAAATACATTCAGGCCTTCACTGTCCTGTGAAAGAAAATTCCACGGGTTCACCACCTTGTCATAGAGTGATACAGTGTGGAAACAGGCTCTTCAGTCCACTGACCAACAAGTTTCATCAACAAGTTTGAAATATTACATTCATTTTCCGTAGATAAATCAACAATATACGTTGTACATCGCTGAGGGCCAAGCTTTATTTCCTGCAGTACCCAATGAGTTACCACATGCCAGCCTTATAAACTCCTACTCTCTCTTTCTTCTGCATCAAACAGCGTTCAATCCATGCCAACACATTATAGAGTCATCGAGTCGTAGAGTGATACAGTGTGGAACAGGCCCTTCGGTCCAACTTGCCCACACTGGCCAACAATGTCCAAGCTACAATAGTCCCACTTGCCCGCGCTTGTTCCATATCCCTCCAAACCTGTCCTATCCATGCACCCGTCTAACTGTTTCTTAAACAATGGGATCGTCCTAGCCTCCATTACCTCCTCTGGCAGCTTGTTCCAAACACCCTTTGTGTGAAAATGTTACTCCTCGGATTCCTATTAAATATTTTTCCTTTCAACTAGAGCCTACAGTATGTCCTCTGGGCCTCGATTCCCCTACTTTGGGCAAGAGACTGTGCATCTACCCAATCTATTCCTCTCGTGAGTTTGTACACAAATGTTTTCATTTTACCTACTAGGCTTTTATGTAGGGGATTATTAAAGACTTTCAGGAAATCTAAGTACAGGCACCTCGCGTTTTACCCGTGTTTGAATTGAATTGAATTGAATATCTTTATTTGTCATTCAAAACAAGTTTGAATGAAATTTAGTTACCATGCAGTCACAACACCAAAAAAGCAACAAAAACACACAACTACATAATTCAACACAAACATTCATCAAGTGACTTTTCTCCAGGCAGCTCCACACTGTGATGGAAGGTAAAAAAGAAAGTCCTATCTCCCTCTTGCTTCTTCACCCGTGGTCGGGCAGTCAAAACTGCAGCGTCAAGGCGATCGAGGCTCCTGACTCTAAAGCCCCCGCCAGGGCGATGGAAGATCCCGCAGCCAATTTTAAGCCACGCTGGATGATGAAAAGCCTCCAGCGAACGGTGCGTGGAGGCGATCGAGGCTCCCGACCCTGAAGTCCCCGACGGGTGATGGAAGATCCCGCGGCCGATTCCAAGCCACGCCGGACGATGATGAGTCCCGTGAATGGGCTGATCCTAGGCCCACGATTCTGGGCGGATGAAGATGCTGCCGCTGGAGCCCCCTAAACTCGGTCGCCAACCAGGGACCTGACACCACAGCGAGCTCCCGACACTACAGTCCACAGCGTCCCCAGCCAAAGCTTCCGAAGTCAGCCTGCTCCATGATGGTAAGTAAGTCTGGAGGCCGCCAGCTCCCTGTTGCTAGGCCGCTCAATGAACGGAGATGCAACCCGGAAAAGGCCCCATCTCAGTTGAGGAAGGAGATTTTTTTTAACGTTCCCCCCATCCCCCCATCCCCCCATCCCCCACATAATACACATAATACACAACTAAAAGTAAACTATAACATACATCTAACAATAAAAACAAGACACGAAGGAAAAGACAAACGGACCGCAGGAGTGTTAGCCGCAGCTGTTAGGGCAGCGCCGCCACATCCGGGTATGATTTATGCATTTTGAAAAAATGCACTTGTTCCTTTAATATCAAACCTTTACTTATGCACTCGAATTATCAGAAACACGTTCCAATTTACTGATGACAGCACAGTCACTTACAGTGCATTCAGAAAGTATTCAGACCCCTTCACTTTTTCCACATTTTGTTACGTTACTGCCTTATTTTAAAATGGATTAAATTCTTTTTTGGGACATATGACAATAAAACACTTTTGACTCTGGACTCTCGTGACTCTTAACTCTTGAGATGACAAAGGCTTCTAAAACCTAGACTCAAAATTTCATAATGTTTGCTAGTTTCCTACTTTCGGACAAATCTGAGTAATGAGTTACTTTATAAATTAAGCCACAATGATATGTTATACTTAGCCAAAGGCAATTTGTCCTCATCAAAAGTTTTGAATGATAGATAGGAATTCGGAAGCATTGAGGATTAGAAGCAGAGGTTGACCCACTTGGCCTCCCACATCTGCTTCATTATTCAACTAGATCATGCCTGGTCTTTTACCTCAGCACCACTAATCCCTCTGATGTACAAAATTACATCATCCTCTGTATTTAATGTATTTAGTCTCTAATCCTCGACAGTATTCTTGGATGAAAAATGTTAACATATAACAACATATAACAACTACAGCATGGAAACAGGCCTGTCCGGCCCTACCAGTCCACGCCGACCATTCTCCCTGACCTAGTCTCATCTACCTGCACTCAGACCATAACCCTCTAATCCCCTCTTATCCATATACCTATCCAATTTACTCTTAAATAATAAAATCGAGCCAGCCTCCACCACTTCCACCGGAAGCCCATTCCATACAGCCACAACCCTCTGAGTAAAGAAGTTCCCCCTCATGTTACCCCTAAACCTTTGTCCCTCAATTCTGAAGCTATGTCCCCTTGTTGGAATCTTCCCCACTCTCAAAGGGAAAAGCCTACCCACGTCAACTCTGTCCGTCCCTCTCAAAATTTTAAAAACCTCTATCAAGTCCCCCCTCAACCTTCTACGCTCCAAAGAATAAAGACCCAACCTGTTCAACCTCTCTCTGTAGCCTAAGTGCTGAAACCCAGGCAACATTCTAGTAAATCTCCTCTGTACCCTCTCCATTTTGTCGACATCCTTCCTATAATTTGGAAGTGAAGGAATTTTTTCTCATGTTGATCCTGAATAACGCAACTCTTAGTTTGAGAATATGACCCCTAGTTCAAGGAATCCCAGTCAGTAGATGGGACAACAAGGTGGGCAGTCTGCATAGTAGACAACTGCACAGTGGCACAGTGGTTAGTGCTGTTTCTGCATTGCTTAAGAATCTAGGTTTTTTCCTGATTTTCCTGGAGTTTGCACGTTCTCCCTGTGACCACATATGTTTTCCCTTGAGTTCTCTCACATCCCCAAAACATCTTGATGGATGTTACTATAAATTTACTCTGGTGTAAATGGGTGGCAGGATAACTAAATGGGAGTTGATAAACATGTGAGAGAAAATTAAATGTCAGGAAGTAGGAGGAAGAATGGGCCTGATGTCAGTGCTCTTGGAAGCAGGCCTAGACAATGGTAAATGGTTTTTTTTCTCTGTTATTTGGAATATTGAATTAAGCCATAGCTGCAATTATCCAATCAAGCCCTGTACAAATTGTACATGTTTCAACGAGATCACCTCTCCTCTCTCTAGAGAGGAGTACAGGCCAAATCTGCTCATGGGAAAATCTTCTCTAATCAGATGAAACTTCATTGCATTCCCTCCATTGCAAGTGTATCCTTCCTCAGATTGAGAGATTAGTGCAAACTATTCCAGGAGTGGTCTCACCAGCACTCGATTTCAGTGGGCATATAATTTCAGTAATACATCTTTAGTCAGTGCAGTTATAGAGTAATACAACACAGAAACTGACCCTTCACCCCAACTTGCTCATGCCAACCAAGATTCTTTATTGAAGATAGTCCTACATCTGCTTTTGGCTCAGATCCCTCTAAACCTTTCCTATGCATGTACGTCCAAATATCTTTTACATGTTGTAATCGTACTTGCCCCAACTACCTCCTCTGCCAGCGTTCCATATACCCCTCACCTGCTGTGTGGAAAAGTTGCCCTTCAGATTCCTATTAAATCTTTACCCTCTCACCTTAAATCTATGCCCCGTAGTTCTTGATATCCCTTGGCCAACATAACACTTGTATCACTAATTTCTTGCAGTACCAACATGCTGAGTTTCAGTGATACATTCACCGAGACATCCCGAACACCAAGTTGTTTCAATCTCTTACCATTTACTACTTCACTGATTTTTTACACAAAAGTTTTAACCTCATATTTTACCAAATTATTTTCCATCTGCCATGTCATTCATTTAGTTTTCCTAAATCCCCTTCAATCCTTTCTGCATCCTCCTCACAATTTATACGCATCCAGCTTCATATCATCAACAAATCTTGGTGGTGCAGTGATAGTTACTGCCTAATAACGCTAGAAACCCAAGTTCGATCCTGACTATTGATGCTGTCTGTAAGACGTTTGTACATTCTCCCTGTGACCACATGGGTTTTCTCCAGGAGCTCAGGTCATCTCCCACACTCCAAAGACATACAGGTCTCAATTGGCTTCAGTAGGTTATAAAATTGTCCCCAGTGTGTAGGATAGTGTCAAGGGTAATCGCTGGTCGGAGCAGAATCAGTGGGCCTGTTTCCACGCTGTATCTCTAAAGACTAAAAGTCTAAAGTCTTTCTTTATTACACTTATTCTCCTCATTAAAATCATTAACCAGATTGTGATCAATGGGCCCCAATACAAGTATCTGTAGCACCCCTGCAACCTCCCAAATTAAAATGATACATTTGTTCCTACTCCCTTTTTTTTCTGCCCATTCACTCATCCCCATTTCACACCAAAACAGGATGGAGATCTGGCCTGGCTAAATGGTTTAAGCCCTTCCTTCATTGAAAAAGATATCATGGCACAATGCCTCAGCCACATTAATCAATTCTTTCTTGCTGGCACCATCGTTTTTTTCCTCATATCACTGGAAAAGATCATCTAGTCCCATCTTCCGGATCAATGCACTCTGTGAACACAATCATTGACCACCCTGATTCCATCCAGACCATCTTATTTCCTCCACTTACTCAGCTTAAAATGGCCATTTAAATAGTCATGTTGTATTCTTGTTGTAGTCCTCAGTATGCCCACTGGTATTAATTTTGTAACTGTGTTACATTCCATTAAATATTATGGATTTGTGCTTGCCATCTTGAGATGAATTTTAATAATTTCCTTCAAAATGTGCTGACATTTGTTCCATGACAAATATTATAAATTACAAGCATTTTCAATTTATTCATTGCATCATTTCCAAATTAAGTCATTTGCTGGCTTTCCATGCCAATTACAGTCCTGGTACTTTTGAAATAATAATCTAATCAGAATACAAGATGAGTTTCTTATGCACGCATTCCTTCAAATTATAATGGTGCATCCCACTTCAATGGTTCAATGGTTCAATGGTGCTTTATTGTCACGTGTGCACTGCACAGTGAAATTCTTGTTGCACAGATCATACATCAGTTCAGTTTAGTTTAGTTCAGTTTAGTTTATTGTCACGTGAACCGAGGTACAGTGAAAAGCTTTTTGTTGCGTGCTATCTAATCAGCAGAAAGACAATACATTATTACAATCGAGCTATTTACAGTATATAAATACATGATAAGGGAATAACATTTACTGCAAGGTAAAGCCAGCAAAGTTTGATCAAGGATAGTCAAAGGGTCACCACAGGTACATGCACGACTCTCCATATTTTGGCTCCATTTACAAAAAGTCCAAATTCCATGCTCGATGTACTGGAGCAGCTCCCCACCCAGATAAGCCACAGGCTGCTGCAGGGTCTCCTCCATCGCCCTCAAGCAGCTTGGTCCTGAGGTTAGGTAGGTTCCACTCATGCCATGTCCATATTGAGGAGGTGTTGTGTTTAAAGGAGGGAGAAGGTATGCCCAAAAGTACACTGATTCATTTTGAAGCTCAGCTAACAGAAGAAAGAACCTCTCTTTGTGGGACACGAGGCCGTTGTACATTTCATAATGGATGCGACAATGACTTAAGACTTTGCCAAGTGAAGTGAGAAGCCTATCTTTAATTTCAGTTCAAAACCTACAGATAAAGTTGATGCTGCATCTACAGTTTCATTGAAAACTTTGTTAAATTTGAGAGAAATGCTCTCTCGAGTGTGTCAACTGCAACATATTCTCCTCATGTACCTCACTGTTTCCTGAACGCAGCAGAGAATGCCTGTCTAATATGTCTGTTCACCACAGCAGATTCTAGAAGTTAATAGGTGCTGCAATGGGAGTTCATTAAATCCTTACTTTAACTACCCGTGATGAATACAATGTAGTAACAGGGGGGAAAAATTGACTGTTGAAAAATAGTATTGCAATGATATCACAACCAGAATCATATTTTAATTATGTAGGAAGGAACTGCAATTGCTGGTTTACACCGAAGATAGACACAAAATGCTGGAGTAAACGGGTCAGGCAGCATCTCTAGAGAAAAGGAACAGGTGATGTTTCGTGTCCAGACCCTTCTTCACAACAAACAAACCAAAGAAGTTCAATAAATAAAAAAAACAATTTACTGCAAAAACAAAGCAAAGCCCAAACCCCCATTAATCAATATTCTGTTGTAACCTGAGACAGTATTTTTTACTGTCCATTAAACCATCGATTTGGGAGTCATCTGCAACTTCACTATTCACTATACCGCCAATTTATTGATGAGAAAAGTTTCCTGTAGTGCTGTTAGCAGTTCCAAGGTATTGGACTGATAATAATGAATGATAATAATGAAGGATTGATGATATATTTCCAAATCAGGATGGTGGATAACTTGATAGGAAACTTGTTGTCAAAGGTGTGCGCACCTGCTGCCCAAAGGTCACAGGTTTGGGAACAGAGAAGGTGGGGATAAGGCGTTAATAGGAACAGGCAACGTGGCACTTTTCCTCACTCTCTCTGTTCCCAAGATGGACTTGTTTCTCTCTTACTCAGTTCTGATGCAAGGTCCCAGACTGAAAATGTTAACTGTTTCTCTTTCCGCAAAATGCTTTCTGATCTGCTGAATGTTTCCAGCATTTTCTGTTTTTATTCCTGATTTTTAGCCTCTACAATTGTTTGATTTTCCTCTGCATTGTTTGGGTATACTCAGCATGCTTCCTTTGTTAGCCTGTTCAAGCTTTAGGTCATTATTGGTAAAAACTCTCCTGCTTTTCATTGCAAACACTTCTGAATAGCTCTCAAGGCCCACTCTGCTTGTGTAACTGATGCTTCAGAGCACACTAATTATTTCCAGCATCTTCTACTTTCATTTCTGTTTTCCAATATTTGCTGTACAGGCAATCCCCATTGTATCAGAGATGGGAATTGTGTTTTGTTATCCCACTTTCACATCCACTCTACGCACCAGGAGCAATTTATAGAGGCCCATTGACCTACAAACCTACACATCGTTGGTCTGTAGGAGGAAACTGGAGCACCTGGAGGAAACCCACGCAATCACTTGTAAATTCCATGCAGATGGTATCCAAGGTCAGGACTGAATCTGGATCACTGGCGTTGTTAGGCAGCAGTTAATAGACAATAGACAATAGGTGCAGGAGTAGGCCATTCAGCCGTTCGAGCCAGCACCGCCATTCAATGCGATCATGTGTATACCAGTGTATTCTGTTTTAGTTAAGCATTTTAATATGTTTTGTTCATTATTAGTGAATGACCACATTAAGTAACAGAACGTAATATTGTAAAAGTATAATCAATCACTGGGTATGATCCAGCCATAATCATGGAGTAATAGAATCATAGAGTCATTCAGCGCAGAAACAGGCCCTTTGGCCCAACTTGCCGACACTGACTAATATGTCCCATCTACACTAGTCTCACCTGTCTGCGTTTGGTCCATATCCCCTTAACCTGTCCTGTCCATGTATCGGTCTAATTGTTTCTTAAATGTTGTGATAGTCCCTGCTTCAACTACCTCCTCTGGCAGCTCGTTCCATAAACCCACCACCTTTTGTGTGAGAAAGTTACCCCTCAAATTCCTATTAAATCTTTCCCTCTTCACCTTAAAACTATGTCCTCTTGTTCTCGATTCTTCTACTCTGGGCAAGAGACTCTGTGCATCTATGATGCATGATTTTATACACTTCTGTAAAATCACCCCTCATCGCTCCAAGGAATAGAGTCCCAGCCTGCTCAACCTTTCCCTATAGCTCAGACCCTTGAGTCCTGGCAGCATCCTCGTAAATCTTCTCGGTACCCTTTCCAAGCTGATAATCAATCATTGAGGCACAATCCAGTCCACACTCACCCTGTGATTTCCTTTGGCTGCACTGAGGGAGGAGTCAGGCTGGAGGCTGGGTGCTCTGACTACCTCACCAGGCAAGTGGGCTGCAAGAAACAGCCTGGTCAGAACGGCTGTTCTGAGGCACTGCCCTGGATAACCTGCCAATGCGTCATGAGTCTTTGGAAATCCCTGCCCAGAAGAACTCTGGTGTAAGAGATAAAAAAACATAAAAATAACAAATCTATGCTCACAGATCATCTGCAAGGCAAATTATCCACCACCTATCTTGCTGATCCAGCTTTCCATGGTAAGAATTGATTGTAAACTTGGAGTTTCTAGCATCTACGGTTTTGGTTCAAAGTTTCATTGAATATAGAGCAAAACAGAGTATTAGAACTCAGCAGGTCAGGAAGCATCTGTGGAGGAAATGGAAAGATGAGACAGACAAATTGAGCCAATGCATTCAATCATTGTTATTGAATATATTCGAGAAGGTATACTGAATCTGATTTGGAGAGGACAGGGCAGAAGAGTGGAATTACCAAAAAGATCAATTTAACCATGAATGCTAGGGTAGACTCAAGAATATCCCTTTCCTGCTTCCATACCTTATGGTTTTTTTTAGATGCAGTCAAAGCAAATACAGTTAAAACTGGACCATAAGTACTTGTTTTTGAGAGATGTTTATTTTTGAGAAATGTTTAATAGACAATAGACAATAGACAATAGACAATAGGTGCAGGAGTAGGCCATTCAGCCCTTCGAGCCAGCACCGCCATTCAATGCGATCATGGCTGATCACTCTCAATCAGTACCCCGTTCCTGCCTTCTCCCCATACCCCCTCACTCCGCTATCCTTAAGAGCTCTATCCAGCTCTCACTTGAAAACATCCAACGAACTGGCCTCCACTGCCTTCTGAGGCAGAGAATTCCACACCTTCACCACTCTCTGACTGAAAAAGTTCTTCCTCATCTCCATTCTAACTGGAGTTCTACCAGCTTTGCCACTGATTTGTGTTCCTAGAAAATGGCCCATATCATGATTTTCTGTAATATGAAACAAGAAATATGTTACAAAAATAACTTTTGGGGGGTAATTTCTTTACATTTTTTTCACATAAATTTCATGAAAGCAAATTTATTCTGTATCTTAAATTTTTGTGTTGTGATTTGTGTATCCTGTAAGGGCAAATTTATAACATCTAAATGACTAGAGTTGTGTATAATTCACTTTTGCCTTTACTTCATTCTGGGTTTATTCAGACAGTTAATTTTCCGATATATTTTTCATTCATTTTCAGAGACTGATGCAAACTAAAAAGGAATCAAGCTAACATGCATAAACTGAGACAAAAGCCAGACATGGTGAATTGTATAGCAAATACTTTGTAAAGGAGATACGTGAACAACTATGTTCATGTATGTTGGATGCAACATGATTGCTTACAATTAAGTTTCAATCTGTTTTGTGTGCTAAACATGTGTTGCATTTTGCACTAATTGGACCCCCTCAAAAATCAGTGAGATTTGGCAATAATCTGTCAAAGCAGCTCTGTGTGGACTCATTGCTGAGAAGCCAGTTACACCTTAAAAAGGGCCTTGTTTCATAGCAGAGCACCTGTATATAAGGCCGTTTGGATTTAAGAGGAAATACAGGCAAAGTGAGCTTGGTCATATCCTGCATATTGAGCGCTTCCCTTTAATAGTCTGCTACAGTCGAATTCTCTGCCGCAAAAGATCCCAAGTCACAGTGGTACTAAACTAATGAAAGAACCCGATATTGACGCAGACAAACACAAACTCCTGGAACAGTTCAGCAGGTCAGGCAACATCTCTTGAGAAAAAGGATGAGTGACTTTTTCAGATCAGAACCCTTCTACAGACATAGAGTCATAGTCACACATAGTGGAAACAGGCCCTTTGGCCCAACCTGTCAACACCAACTAACATGTCCCATCTACACTTCCACCTGCCTGCGTCTGGTTCATATCCCTCAAAATCTGTCCTATCCATGTACCTGTCCATATGCTTCATAAATGTTGCAATAGTACCTGTCTCAACTACCTTCCTCAACAGCTCGTTCCATACACACACCAACCTTTGTGTGAAAAAGTTACTCCTCAGGATCCTAATAAACTTTCCCCACTCACCTTAAACCTATGTCCTCTAGTATTCGATTCCCCCACTCTGGGCAAGAGACTCTGTGCATCTACTTGATCTATTCCTCACAACATGCTTCGGATATTGAATATATTGGATATTCTTGCAATTTGTATAAGAATATTTTGAGCAGAGAAGGGAATATTTATGATGCTATTTCCATTATCATCACCATTGAACACAGAGGCTGGCAGATTCTGAGGACATGATATTAATGTCACCATAGAAACCTTTCAACTACTGTCTCAATTCTGATTCTGATGCAAAGTACCTTAGTTTTGTAAGTTTTCAACAAAGGTCCTAGACTACACTTAAATGCTTCAATTTATGGTAGCTGTGACAGAAAAGTGCCTGTGCAACTTGTGGCACCATTAACTGTGTGACTCACATTTTGCAATCTTCCAGCTAACCTCACTAATGATTTCTCGTGGAAAATAAGTACAGAAGTCATAGAGTGATACAATGTGGAAAAAGGCCCTTCGGCCAACTTGCCCACGCCAGCAAACAATGTCACAGCTACACTAGTCCCACTTTTTGCCCTTCTGATCTGCTTTTTCAGTTTTCTCCTTAGTCCCCAAAACTCTTCCCAGCTGCCTATACCTGTCCCATGCATCCTTCTTGTTTTTGACCAACGCCTCAATTCCCCTCGTCAGCCAAGCTTCCTTACGTTTGCCTGCTTTGCCCTTCACTCTAACGGGGATGTACATATCCTGAGCTTTTGTCAGTACACTTTTAAAAACATCCCACTTGGCCAGTTCCTTTCCCCTCAAATAACCTGTTCCAGTCAACTGGAGCGAGACCTTCTCTCATACCTTCAAAGTTTGCCGTTCATCATTTTAACATGTGGACCCTCTCCGTCCCTATCCATAACTATCTTAAACCTAATCAACCTGTGGTCACTGGTCCAAAAAGGCTCCTCCGCTAGCCCTTCCCAATTTCCCAATACGAGATCCTGCGTTGCCCTCTCACATGTGGGGCCTCCACAAACTGCTTAAGAAAACTCTCCTGAACACTTTTGAGGAATTGCACCCCATTTAAACCCTTTACACTACAATTTTCCCAGTCTATATTGGGAAAGTTAAAATCCCCTACTACCACAACCTTATTTGGCCAGTAGATGTCTGCAATCTCCAGGCACATTTGTTCTTCTAATTTCCGTTGACTATTCGGGAGTCTGTAGTACACCCCCAACCGCTGCACCACCGTGCTGCCCTTTACCTCTCCATTTGTCCTCTCCATTTATATTGCATCTTCCCCTTTGCCCAGGCCTCTTGTCTTCCCAACCCCACTGTGAAATGATCAGCACTGAGTTGGTAAATCCATTTTTATACATGATTTGTGCATGAAAAATGTGTACAAATGGATGCAATTTCCAGGCTAACGTCTATAAGCCACTTAGGAAAAGTAAATTAATTCACACTCAACACCTGCAGACATAATTGATTTTCTCAGGCAGAGGTTACCAAGTTCAGGCATAATTCTTCTCATTACCCAACCAACCTAATTTACTTTGTGGAATTACAAAAATTGACACAATATCTTAATGGGACCATTATGTCAATATTCTAGCTAATCTTAACTCATTTTTCAACTGGAAAATAAGTTCAGCAAGTGATAACTTTAGATGATTCTTTCTGCTAAACTCTTAGAACCTACTATTAATCTGAAGATGATGTTCATGCAGGATAAGTGTTCGTGTGTGAGAATTTGCAGGAAAATCCCCGAGCATACTTGAACAGATCAGAATCCATAACCTTAACTAAAGTGATCCAATTAATCTACTTACGTAATGTCACATCTCCAAGATACCATGATATCAGCTATATTGAAAGGCAGAGTCTACAAACTTAAATTGGGGAGGTTATGAATGATTAGTAACCAAGGGCCTCCAGACATAATGATGCAACCGTGGGATTCTCTGCCAGTGATCCTGAGTGATGAAAGATGAGCAGAAGGAGCATTGTGTCCAAATTGTGGGCACAATTTAGAAAGGGGGGTTTAAAGAAACTGATGACATTTACAGATGCCAACATGTCTCTCATCTCTCTCTCTTGCTCGTTGTACATTGTCACTACATGCCGCACGCTCTTTAACTCAACCACAATTACTTTCTCTGCACTTCATCGTCTCTTTCTTTCCTTAGCACTCACCCTGGAACTCAGTCATTACGATCCATTCATCTTCAGGTAAATCTCAAGTAAATCAGGTGAATGCCTTCATTCTCTCATAGATCTGGGTTTTTAATTGTTTGTATCTTGGAGCAGAACACAGGGCGAGATAGAAAGGAAAAAAGAGAAGAGAAAAGGACACCGCCACAAATAGACCAGCACAAAAGGCCATACAAATAGGCCAGCTCACAAAGGAAGATGCCCTCGTCATCTGGAGCAAATGCATTGCTCCCAAACAGAGTTATGAGTCACATAGCCCCTTATGCCTGCAAACCTCTCTTCTGTAATTCTCCCTCTGGGCACCTACTAATCCCAATGCAGCTCATTGAAAGGAAAGGTCTCTCTCACCATATGACCTCAAATACTTTCAAGTTGCTTCCTACCACGATCTTGCGTTTTGCCAGCCTTGTGTCTTGAATGTTGCTGCAGCCACTCAAAGATTCCCTGCCAGACTTCAGACACAAGGAACAAAGACGGCATTAGTAAAAAGTAAGATTTTATTCAGATTGGCCATGTTGAAACTCACCACGAGAACTGATTAAACACACCTCCGTTTCTCCTGTTGAAATTCGATGCCCAGGGAAATCCTTTGTGTACAAGTAATATTTGTGGTCAAATTTTAAACAAAATCTTTTTTTACAATTTCTCCAAAGGTATTCAATTGAGCAATTAAACACCTGCTACCAATTAATTTTACGAGTGAGCTTTTCATTAACATTGTTATTACTATTGACCATACTCAGCTCATCAGTACTTAAGTATGAAATGCCCTTATTTAATTGTAGAAAAAAAATATGGTAGCAGTAAGTTAAATTGATTAACAAAGGAGCAGGTGGCGAGAGGGAGTAAGGAGACAAAGACTGGCCACATTACAGTGAGGTATTGTGATAAGATCCTGCTTTCCACAGAAATTATTAGAGTTTGAAACCTCAGACAATTGAAATAATTCCAACAGTTTTGACAGTTCTGAAGGGAGGAAGGTGGCATAAGTTCTATTCTATAATTATGTCAAGGCAAAATATTACACCCAAGCTGTTAAATATTAAAATCTGCATTAAATTGCATGGCTCCTAATTGCCTAATTGCATGACTGTATAAAAGTATAAATAACATCATTTTAGGAGCCTGAGACTTTTGATGGGAACATCTGGTTTCTTATTTAGAGGGAAAAATGACTTTTTGAATATACTTCCACACTGAGCCAACCTATAGTCCTCAGTAATTCAATAACACTTACCTCGTTACTATATTTTAATGTTGTTGCTTACCTAAAATCTTTTGAAGAGTTTGGTTTGGTGAAAGAGGTTTAAACAAAGTAGAAAATGTTATTTTCCATTAAATGCAGAGACATTTTTCTATCTTGAAAGGACTATATGCAAACTGCTGTGTTCTTTCGGCCATACCTTATGCCCTGTGGTGAATCAGTGCAGAGATTCTGCAGTATTCCTGCAGTTGTTTAATAATTACAGACTTTGTATTTATCTCTACTTAACTTATTTAAATCATTCATTACTCCCCTTGATTCACCACATGGAATAAGGTGTGGGAGAATATTCATGTGCAGGGTTAAAGAAAGAATGTAGTGCTTTCATTATGCACTGCAGGAACTCACCGAGAATCCTTTGACAAACTGTACTAAAACCCACTCTTTCCAATCCATTGGCCTTATAATAAACTGGAAAGCTATGGAATGAAACAAAGAAACCTTCAATGGATCGTAAATAGGTAGATTATATATGAATGTTATGAAAATGCTATTGAAATAGCTTTCACTTCGTAACTCACATGAAAATTATTCTTAAAGTCGTGAAATCGTGGAGCTATATAGCATGGAAACAGACCTTTTGGTCCAACCTGACCAAGTCAACCAAGTTGCCTAACCAAACTAGTTGGTCTTGCATCTGGCTCATGTGCATCCCGTCCATGTACCTGTCAAGTGTCTTTTAAGTATCGTAATTGGACATGCTTCTGTCACTTTCCCTGGGAGATGGTTCCATACACGTATCATCCTCTCTGTGAAAAAGTTTCCCATCCGGTTACTTTACAGTATAATATTTTCGCTCTTACTTTAAACCTATGCGTTCTATTTTTTAATTCCCCGACCTTGAGGAAAAGATAGTGACTATTCACCTTATTTAGTTTAATTTTGAGATACAGAGTGGAAACAGGCCCTTCAGCCCACTGAATCCACGCTGACCAACGACCGCCCGCCTGTACACTCATTCTATCCTACACACGAAGGACAATTTACAGAAGCGACTTAACCTGCATGTCTTTGGAATGTGATGAATATCAGAACACCCGGAAAAAAACCCACGTGGTCACAGGGAGAATTACAATCTTCATTCAGGCAGCACCCATAATCAGGATCAAACCCAGGTTTCTGATGCTGTAAGGCTGCGCCACTGTGCTGCCACCTTATCTGTGACTCTCATGATTTTATAAAGTTCTATAAGTTCACCTCTCGGCCTCCTACTCTCTCGGGAAAAAAGGCCCAGGTTATCCAACCTCATTTTATAACTCAAACCTGCAATATCCTCATAATCATTCTTGCATCCCTTCCAGTTTAATGTATCACCTTATATTTATCTGAATTAAACTTGATATGCCATTCCTTGGCACGTTGGCCAGTAGATCAGATCCCATTGTAATGTTAGATAACTTTCTTCACTTTCTCCACATGCAAACTTGCTAATTATTCTACTACATTCACATCTAAAGCATCCATATAAATAATGACCAACAGTGGACCTAACACTGATCTCTGTGGTATAATATATGTAACGGAGCTCCAGTCTAAAAAACAACCTCTCGCAGCATCCATTGTCTCCTACCTACCAGACAATTTTGTACGCAAATGTCTTGCTCGCCTGGAGCTCAAGTGATCTAACCTTCCAAACTAGCCTACCATATGGCATCTTGTCAAAGGTCTTTCTAAAGTCCACGTGGACTATATTTTGTGCACTGAACTTAATATTTCCCTAACTACTCTTTTGCCTTTAATATATATCTTTGGATTCTTCTTTATCTTATCTGCCAAACTATCTTATATTCCCTTTTAGCGCCCCTGATTTACCTCTTGTATTCCTATCTCGAGGGATTCACTTTGATCCTAGCTGCCCAGTCCCGACATGTGCCTCATTTTGCTAGACCAGGGTGTCAATATCTCTTGTCGTGCTAGGTTCCCTCCAGCTGGCAGTGTTGCCATTCACTCTTTCAGAAACATGCTGGCCCTGAACTCTTGTTCTCTCATGTTTAAAAGCTTCCCGCTTTCATAATGTTTAAGAATCAGTTGGACAGGTACATGGATAGGACAGGTTTGGGGGGATATGGGCCAATCGCAGGAAGGTGGGACTAGCGTAGCTGGAACTCTGCCCGGTGCCGGCAAGTTGGGCCGAAGGGCCTGATTCCACGCTGTATGACTCTATGACTCTATGACTTACCAGACTTCCCTTTTCCTGCAAATATTCTTCCCCAATCAAACATAGAAAGTTCCTGTCTAATAGTGTCCTTTAATTTAGGACTTCAACTTTTAGACGAGTCATATCTTTATCATAAAGATTTAAAAATGAATAGAATTATGGTCACTGGTCCCAAAGTGCTCCCCCAAAGTACTTCAGTCACCTCCCCTGCCTTATTCCACAAGAGGGGATTGTGTGTTGTCCGTCTTTAGTAAGGCCTTTTTTCATGAACCCACTGAACAAATTCTGCTCATTCCAACCCCTTAAGGCAGCCTCGCCAACAGTCTGTCTCGTCCTTTTCTTCTGTTGTTGTTTTTAGTCTAGTGTTAAATGTATGTTTTAGTGTATCTTTAGTTTTGTATTATGTGGGGGGTGGGGGAAACCTTTTAGAAAAATCTCTTCCTCGACGGAGATGTGACTTTTTTGTAATCGTATCTCCGGCCGCACTGCAGCCTAACATCGTGGAGCTGGCGATCCCTTTGCTGGGGATAGACTTTGGGAGCTCCAACCGCGGGAGCCTGCAGACTTAACATCGTGGAGCTCGCGGTCCCTTGGTTAGGGATCAACATCAGGAGCTCCAACCGTAGGAGCTCCGACCGCCCCAAACACAGGAGCTTCGATCGCCCCGACACGGGAGCTTCGATCACTGGCTGCAGATGGTTTGACTGCCCCGACCGCGGGAGAAAAGAAAGGAGAGAAGAAGATAACATGTTATTGCCTTCCATCACAGTGCGCTGTGGTGGAGGTTTATGTTAATTTTTATGTAGATGTGTGTCTTGCTGCTTTTTTGGTATGACTGTATGGAAAATCAAATTCCTTGTATGTTTTTACATACTTGGCTAATAAATTAATTACAATACAATTATCACTCTGGGAGTTTAGGAAAGAAAACTGCAGATGCTGGTTTAAATCGAAGGTAGAAAAAAATTGCTGGAGTAACTCAGCGGGTCAGGCAGCATCTCTGGAGAGAAGGAATGGGTGATGTTTCGGGTCGAGACCCTTCTTCAGACCTCTCTACCCTGTCTATCACTCTGGGAGTCCCAATCAATATTTAGAATTAAGATTCCCCACTATTACAACCTAGCCAATGCTGGACGATTACAAAAGTAACTCTTTCATCAAAATTCACAGCAATGCTGAGTTCTATGCCTGATATTATAAGACAATGTTCATGTAAAATACCTGTTTAAGTCGTGGAATGAAAGAGAATTTCTAATTACTTCCTTGAAATACACAAATACCTTTCAGCATGTTAATAGCAGGCTGTTTAATATCAGAAATGTCGGTATTAGAGTAGAGGAGTATTTTATAAGATGATGTTAAGTCACAGTTTTGTTTGACATCCATATTGGATATTGGAGGCTTGAGCAAGATTTATAATCTAAAATAGCTGACAGCACTACAGGGACCATTTTGCAATCAATTTTACTGGGATAGGGTGTATAAACAGTACAGGGTGACCAATTCCTGCTGGGATGCAATTTTCTGGATCATTGTCTTTTATATACTGAAGTATTTATGCATTCTTTAGATTAAGTCTTAGTCTTTCATGCTCCTGGCACAGAGCTTTGCACGTTAGGTGTATATATTTCAATTTGGCCAATGTGAATGCTGCTATTTTGCACCAACAGCCTGGCAAGCAACGAAGTGAACATTTATTCTCATAATTTCTATTGCTATCACATATTTGCAGGCTGTCAAGATTGTTTTCAGTGTTTCTCCTCTCTAGGATTTAATGGTAGAAAATGATCAGGGGAAGAGATAAAAGGATTCTGAAGATATCAATGAACAACAGGAATAAACCAGTCATTCCCATCACTAGCCAAAATGAAACTCAATCACTCTCAGGATGTGGGCGTCAGTGGCAAAGCAGCCATTTATTCACAGCCCTTGAGAAGGTGCTGTCAAGCCTTCTCTAAACTGCTGAATTTCAGTGCAATTAGGTAGTGTGTTTCAAGGACCAGTTAGTTATTAAAGAAGCATGTGTAGTGAATTATTCGACTCCATGAAAAGTTGGAGTGTGCACGCAACTAAATGTAGTGGACTTGGGCAGAGTATTACTGGCTCCTACAAGTGGGAATGCCACTCCAGGTGATGCCAAAATTTGCCATTTTCAGGTGAAAGGATCTATCAAGATGATAAATTGTACTCACGCGATCCATCTTGCCATTTTGCAAGTAAACTGGCATTTATTTGATTAAAAGGGCTTAAATGGATCAACTAAAATTATGTTTAGCTGCAAAGAGAATTTGAAGCATTTCCCCACACCCTTTGGTCATCTTCCCCAAGAGTTTATGTTGCCTAAGTATGTGCTTTGTTTTATATCTATGTCAGTCTGAGGGCAGTAATTATTACTTTAATGTTGTGATCCTGAGTAAAACTATTTTATCTAAAGTTTTGTATCTCAAAAGCTTTTCAGTATGCCTCGGTACGTGTGACAATAATAACACTAAAACCGAACTAAATTAAACTTCTTAAGTAAATATCTAATATGTATAAGGCAGGGACTACATAAAATAATATCATCATCATACCATAACAATCATTTGATCCATTCTTGCTGTTGGTCAGTAAAAATGAATGGCTTGAAGGTAGACACGAAATACTGGAGTAACTCAGCGGGACAAGCACCATCTCTGGAGAGATGGAATGGGTGACATTTCGTGTCGAGTCCCTTCTTCAGACTGGCTGGCTGTTCTTAAGTTATACTGCTTGCATTCTTGTACTTTGGGTCCTCCAACACTCTCAATCTATTGTATAATCCATCAACAGAAACATGTCTACTTAAGAATGATGTCATATAACAAACTTCCCTTTGTGCTGCAACAACATTAGCAGAAAGTATCTGAAGCAATCTATCTGAAAGAGTTTAGTCAGCCCATTGAGTCTCTGCTGCCCAGTACTCATAGGTTCTGTCCTTGATAAAATATTTACAATAGACAATAGACAATAGGTGCAGGAGGAGGCCATTCGGCCCTTCGAGCCAGCACCGCCATTCAATGTGATCATGGCTGATCATTCTCAATCAGTACCCCGTTCCTGCCTTCTCCCCATAACCCCTGACTCCGCTATCCTTAAGAGCTCTATCCAGCTCTCTCTTGAATGCATTCAGAAAATTGGCCTCCACTGCCTTCTGAGGCAGAGAATTCCACAGATTCACAACTCTCTAACTGAAAACGTTTTTCCTCATCTCAGTTCTAAATGGCCTACCCCTTATTCTTAAACTGTGGCCCCTTGTTCTGGACTCCCCCAACATTGGGAACATGTTTCCTGCCTCTAACGTGTCCAACCCCTTAATAATCTTATACGTTTCGATAAGATCTCCTCTCATCCTTCTAAATTCCAGTGTATACAAGCCTAGTCGCTCCAGTCTTTTAACATACGACAGTCCCGCCATTCCGGGAATTAACCTAGTAAACCTACGTTGAACACTCTCAATAGCAGGAATATCCTTCCTCAAATTTGGAGAACAAAACTGCACACAGTACTCCAGGTGCGGTCTCACTAGGGCCATGTACAACTGCAGAAGGACCTCTTTGCTCCTATACTCAACTCCTCTTGTTAGGAAGGCCAACATTCCATTGGCTTTCTTCACTGCCTGCTGTACCTGCATGCTTCCTTTCAGTGACTGATGCACTAGGACACTCAGATATCGTTGTACGTCCCCTTTTCCTAACTTGACACCATTCAGATAATAATCTGCCCTCCTATTCTTACCACCAAAGTGGATAACTTCACACATCCACATTAAACTGCATCTGTCATGCATCCACCCACTCACACAACCTGTCCAAGTCACCCTGCAACCTCATAGCATCTTCCTCACAGTTCACACTGCCACCCAGCTTTGTATCAGCTGCAAATTTGCTAATGTTACTTTTAATCCCTTCATCCAAGTCATTAATGTATATTGTAAATAGCTGCGGTCCCAGCACCAAGCCTTGCGGTACCCCACTAGTTACTGGCTGCCATTCTGAAAAGGACCCATTTATCCCCACTCTTTGCTTTCTGTCTGTCAACCAACTTTCTATCCATGTCAGTACCCTACCCCCAATACCATGTGCTCTAATTTTGCCCACTAATCTCCAATGTGGGACCTTGTCAAAGGCTTTCTGAAAGTCGAGGTACACCACATCCACCAGCTCTCCCCTGTCAATTTTCCTAGTAACATCCTCAAAAAATTCCAGTAGATTAGACAAGCATGATTTCCCCTTCGTAAATCCATGCTGACTCGGAAAGATCCTGTTACTGCTATCCAAATGCTCTGCAATTTCGTCTTTTATAATTGACTCCAGCATCTTCCCCACAACTTTTATCAGACTAACTGGTCTATAATTTCCTGTTTTCTCTCTCCCTCCTTTCTTAAAAAGTGGGTTAACATTAGCTACCCTCCAATCCACAGGAACTGATCCTGAATCTATAGAACATTGGAAAATGATCACCAATGCATCCACAATTTCTAGCGCCACTTCCTTAAGTACCCTGGGATGCAGACCATCAGGCCCTGGGGATTTATCAGCCTTCAGTCCCATCAGTCTACCCAACACCATTTCCTGCCTAATGTGGATTTCCTTCAGTTCCTCCATCACCCTAGGATCTCTGGGCACTAGAACATCTGGGATATTGTTTGTATCTTCCTTAGTGAAATCAGATCCAAAGTACCGGTTCAACTCATCTGCCATTTCCTTGTTCCCCATAATAAATTCCCCAGCTTCTGTCATCAAGGGACCCACATTTGCCTTGACTATTTTTTTCCTCTTCACTTACCTAAAAAAGATTTTACTATCCTCCTTTATATTATTGGCTAGCTTACTCTCGTACCTCATCTTTTCTCCCCATATTGCCTTTTTAGTTATCTTCTGTTGCTCTTTAAAAGAGTCCCAATCCTCTGGCTTCCTACTCTTCCTTGCTATGTTGTACTTCTTCTCTTTTATTTTTATGCTGTACTTGACTTCCCTTGTCAGCCACGGGTGCCTCTTACTCCCCTTAGAATCTTTCCTCCTCTTTGGGATAAATTGATCTTGCAGCTTCTGCATTATTCCCAGATATACCTGCCATTGCTGTTCCACAGTCTTCCCTGCTAGGGACCTTCCAGTCAATTCTGGCCAGCTCCTGCCTCAAACCTCTGTAATTTCCTTTGTTATACTGTAATACTGACACTTCCGATTTTCCCTTCTCCCTCTCAAATTGTGAGTAAAACATCATATTGTGATCACTGCCTCCTAATGGCTCTTTTACCTTGAGTCCCCTTATCAGATCAGGTTCATTACACAACACAGAAGGCATTCCAGAATTGCCTTCTCCCTGGTAGACTCCAGTACAAGCTGTTCTAAGAATCCATCTCGAAGGCACTCCACAAACTCTCTTTCCTGGGGTCCATTACCAACCTTATTTTCCCAGTCTACCTGCATGTTGAAATCTCCCATCACCACCGTAGCATTACATTTGTGACATGCCAATTTTAGCACTTGGTTCAACTTGCACCCTATGTCGAGGCTACTGTTTGGGGGCCTGTAGATAACTCCCATTAGGGTCTTTTTACCCTTACAATTCCTCATCTCTATCCATACTGATTCTACATCTCCTGATTCTATGTCACCCCTTGCAAGAGAATGAATATCATTCCTTACCAACAGAGCGACCCCACCCCCTCTGCCCACCAGTCTGTATTTTCTGTACGTTGTGTACCCCTGAATATTCACTTCCCAGCCCTGGTCCTCTTGTAGCCATGTCTCTGTGATTCCCACAACATCATACTAATGGTAATGTCAAGCCTTTTCTCAAGCAACATGAGCCAGTGGAATTGAACTCAATGGCAATGAGCAACCCACCCAATCCTTTGAAATTCAGCAGCTAATTGCTCCAGAGACCCTGGAATTCTTCAACTAATGTCAGTGTGGAGTGGGCATTCAGTTGAAGATGGAGCGATGTCATAATCTTTCTAAAGGATGGACATTAAATGCTATCTGTGACAGGAACATCCACAAATAGATACATTTTATTTAATACATTGTATGGATGTTAGCAGCTATTCACTACTATCATTGTGAGATAGCAACAAAGAAACATAGAAACAGAAAATGGATGCAGGAGCAGGCCATTCGGCCCTTCGAACCATTCAATATGATCATGGCTGATCATCCAAAATCAGTACCCGTTCTTGCCTTCTCCCCAAATCCCTTGATTCCGTTAGTCCTGCGAGCCATATCTAACTCTCTTGAATACATCCAGTGAATTGGCCTCCACTGCCGACTGTGGCAGAGAATTCCACTGATTCACAACTCTCTGGGTGAAAGTTTTTCCTCATCTCAGTCCTAAATGGCCTACCCCTTATTCTTAAACTATGACCCCTGGTTCTGGACTCCCCCAACATGGGGGACCTTTTTCCTGCATGTAGCCTGCCCAATCCCTTAAGAATTTTAGATTCATCTACACATTTATTCTTGCTGCAGGAAACTTGAAACAAATACATAAAATGCTTGGTGCACAGATTCTGTCAAATGTGGAGGGATATAGGGGTTTAAACTTTCAGGAAAATAAACTACTTAACTATTATATAGCCACCTTCTACCATTAAATCCAATGGGTTAGAGATGATTTGAAATCAACCTCATGGTTTGTAAGTGCATCACAACAAAAATAGAGTAACAAGGAGAACATTTCTGCAGAGGTCAGCCTGCAGTCTTCGTACACATGTGCAAAAAACTGTTAGCTGGCAACCAAAGGAAATAAAAATTCCATTTGTACAATGCGGCTTTAAGGGAATTGTACCCAGCGAAGAACCCAGCTGTCCTTTAACATCTTTTTGAAATACATGTGATTAGCCCACTGTGCGTGGTGGCGCATGAAGACAGGAAGATCACAGGCTCAACCTTTAACCACTATTCAAATCTAGCTTGAATCGGTAATGGAGCCTGAGAACACAGCAGTGCAGGCAGCCGGATCAGGAGTTTAAAATAAAATGCAGTGGGTGGAAGGAGAGCAATTTAAGAACCCATGTATTTCTAAGCCCCACATGCAATTCCCATTCCATAAACACCTCTGATTATACATTGTTTATTTAAAAAATGTACAGTCTATATTTTATAAGAAAATAACTGCAGATGCTGGTACAAATCGAAGGTATTTATTCACAAAATGCTGGAGTAACTCAGCAGGTCAGGCAGCATCTCAGGAGAGAAGGAATGGGTGACGTTTCGGGTCAAGACCCTTCTTCAGTCTATATTTTATAATAGTTTGCTTCATCAACAGATCTTCATCAATTTAGATTATATCTATTGTGTTCTCTAAAGTGTTGGAAATATTTATCTTCTAATCCTGAGGACTAATTACATCATTCAACTTCATCTGAATGCTTGGCATTACTTAGCCAATTATTAATGCTGCAAACAGATTGTCAATAGTCAGATTATAGATATACTGTAATTTTTAGAAAAGGCTTGACATTACTATTGATTGAGGTTTGTCTAATCATTCTACCGATTCCCCTCCATGCATGGTGTCAATGTGACCATAAAGGTTTCCCCTGAGCTTTGGTTTATATCCACATCCCAAAATGTGCTAGTCAGTTAATTGGCTACTGGAAATTACCCCAAGTAGAGGTGGGTATTTTAAGGATCCGGGGTGGGCAGGGGAGGGGAGGGGAGGGGGTGGTGGTGCAGTGGGTTTGGGGGGAAGTTGACATGTGCGAGAGAATTGGTTGCAGGGAAATAAACAGGGGCAAAGGATTGATTTGAATGCTCTTGGAACTGGCATCGACCTGGCAGCTTGTATAGTCTCTTTCAATGCTGCAAGAAAATATGAGATATGAGGAATCACATGAATTTTATGCTTCTGGCAAGCAGCAGTAATCATTACATTAATATTGAAGATAAATAAGCATGATTATCTGTCAAATTCATGTATCTGAGCAGCAACAGTCCAGTTTCTAGGAGCCTGTACAACAGGATCTGCATCAAAACTATCGCTAGGTATGCAACATTCAATGCTAATAATATAAAACATAGACAGACATTAAAAGGTTTACATAAATTACTTATGAAAAAGTAGGTTTCAGGAACTGCCACTTTCATACAAACCATTAGATTTTTGAAATGACTTGCACAACCCTAATCCTACCTGAGGGACCATCTCATGCACTACTACGGATTTGAATTCCAATTGTGTTTTCATGCTTAGAACGGAACTGCTGATGCTGGTATATACTGAAGATATACACAAAGTGCTGGAGTAACTCAGCGGGTCTTATGCTGATGTTAATGTCTTGTTTTTGCACAGTCTTATTTTTTGCACTGTCTTGTATAATCTATGTGCAATTGATTGTAATTTATGTGTTGTGTGTTGTCTGAGTCTGTGTACTTCTGGGGCTTTGCAAGCAAGCAAGATTGTGATTGGACCTGTACCTCACCGTATTGTGCATATGGAAATAAACATGACTTGAATTGAAACGATAATTCAAGGCATTCTCAAAACCTGTCACAATGCCCATCAACAATGCACAGCAGAATTTTTTTAATTGCGAACCTAATGCAAGATTTTCTGAAAAAATTAGATTGGTCAGAAGAGTTCAGTAGTGAGGAAACATAATGGTTTAAGGCCTAATGGCATGGGCAACGATAAGGTCACTGCTGTCATTGTTCTGTCTTATCATTCCACAGTCAAGGATAAAAATAATGCATCATCCTTTTCGAGCACCGACAACATAAATCTGACAAGCATGAAGATCAGAATATTGACATGGCTCTATCCCACAGTAAGGTCAACATAGAAAAAAACCCAGCTGCTGCAAATCTGGAAAAAACAACAGAAAGAGATATTTCAGGTCAAAGACCCTACTTCAGAATTGAAAAATATCTGAGGGTCTTAACATTCATGGATAGTGAGGACATGGATAGGGGCATGGATTGGACAAATAGAATATCTCTGCTATGGCAAGCTGAGGTGTATTAGAAGATTCCAATAATTATTTGAGCTATCTGAAAGAGAAAACAAAAAGAGTGACTTATAACATTTGTTAAATGCAGGATAGAGCTGTTGTTAAAATATGAAACTAAACGAATACTCAAATAATCAGGGAGCATCTGTGAAAAGAGAAAAACTGAGTTAATATTACAAATAGATAATCTTACAGGAGAACTGGCCATACAAACAGAAAAAGCTAGCTATCAAAAATTGTTGATTTCTCATATCACAGACACTACAATTTTCCGTTATCCTCTCAATTCTCTCCAAGCCCAACCTCTTTGCAGCTTGAAACAAACTTGTTTTCTCACTTTCAGAGTTCTAACAAAGTCTCCAAACCGAAACTGGGAAGCTTAGTTTAAAAGCCAGTGGGAGCTACTGTCTCACAATAGTGGAGATCTAGATTCAATCGTGACCTCACCTGTTGTCTGCTTGGCATTTTTGCCGCCTTTTGGTAAACTAATTGGCCACGGAAATTGTCCATTGTGTGCAGGTGAGTGGTAGAATCTGTGGGGAGTTGAGGAGAATGTGGGGAGAATAAAAAATGAGATTAATGGAGCAGGAATACTATAAATGGCAGGGCACCCTCAGAGAATTGATGTACAGAGGAATCCTGGAGTGCACATCCATAGCTCACTGAAATTACAGCACAAGTAGATAAGGTGATAAAGGCTTTTGATATGCTTGCATTCGTTAGTCGGGATATTGAATATTAAGTCAGGAAATCATACTGCAGCTCTATAAAACTTTGGTTTAAGCCACGTTTGTGTGCATTTCAGGGCTCTGCAATGCAGGCAGGATGTGAAGGCTTTGGAAAAGGTGCACAAGATAGGTGATGTTTTGGTCGGAAGCCCAAAAAGTCACCTATTCCTTTTCTCCAGAGATGCTGCCTGACCCGTTGAGTTACTCCAGCATTTTGTGTCTATCTTATGTTTAGAGGCAAATCTGCCCTTTATCTTCAGAATGTAGGAAGACATATAACTGCACCTAAGACTCGGAGCCCAATCTTTGTCTATCTTCAGTATAAGCCAGCATCAACAGTTCTTTCCCACACATAAGAAAGGGTGCAATTTTTACTGAAAATTCCTGTCTGAAGCACGTTCTTTCTCATATCACAATGAGTGCAATAACATTTACACAACCTTGCCAAGGTGACCTACAGCATACTGCTCATTAAATTGTTAATTATTCCAGGTTTACATTATTGGCAAGTGGAATTTACCACATCCCTTTAAAGGTCATGATTTCAGACTTCCTCAATTCACATTAATTTCCACTGTCTACCTGATTCAGGTCATGTAGCTTTTACAAGGCTTTCTGCCACATTTCAATGCTTACTCATTAGAATGGAGTAATTTTATACTGTCCCAGATAGATTGTCTTTTTATTTGTCTTATCTTGTCACTTTTAAGATTTTGCTGTAGTTTTTCTCTATTTATACTAATAGAGTTTTTCTCTAATTATTGGAGCTCAATGCTCTCAAGGCAGTGGAACTAATTGTAGACTTTCGAAGAGATCCCCCTCCCCTCCCCCCACTCACCATCAACAACACCATAGTCACATCTGTGGAGTCATTTAAGTTCCTTAGAACCATCATCTCCAGGGACCTTAAATGTGGGGGCCACTATCGACTCCACAGTCAAAAAGGCCCAACTGAGGATGCACTTCCTGCGGCAACTGAGGAAACACAATCTGCCACAGTCAATGATGGTCCAATTCTATACTGCTATCATTGAGTCCATCCTCACCTTAACCATCATGGTCTGGTTTGGCTCAGCCACCAAGCACGACATCCGGAGGCTGCAACGGATCGTTCGCACAGCTGAGAAGGTTGTTGGCTGCAACCTTCACCCCATTGACGAACTGTACACTGCAAGGGCCGGGAAGCAAGCGGGCAAGATCATCTCTGACCCCTCTCACCCTGGCCACAAACTCTTTGAAGCACTTCCCTCTGGAAGGCGACTACGGACTGTCAAAGCAGCCACAGCCAGACATAAAAACAGTTTTTTTCCACGAGTGATAGTTCTGCTCAATAACTAAAGTCTGTAGTCTCTTTTTTGCTCTGGTTTATTTTCACCCGCATGTTTACACCGTAATGGTGTATCCTTATTGTTTTGATGTGTTTATGCTTTATTCTTAATTGTTAACTGTATATTAGTGTTGACATTTGTGAGAGGAGCACCTAGGCACATTCCTTGTATATGCATACTTGGCCAATAAACTTATTCATTCATTCATTCATACCCAAAACACAATATTATGCTTGTATGTGTGCAGAGGGAGGTTTATCCAGGTGAGTATGGAGACAAAAAATCCTTGCACACTCATTACCAAATTTAAGATGTATATTTACGGGAATGTACATAAAATAGTGTCTGATTCTGACTTGGTGGGATGTTAACTTTTGACTAATTGTTAATAATTTGTGTTTTTGCGATTACTCCATACTCCTTTACTCCTATGAAAATTTGTACTTTAACACATTACACTATTAAGTATAAACTGACCATGCTCAGTCTGAAGGGTCTCGACCCGAAATGTCACCTACTCCTTTTCTCCAGAGATGCTGCCTGACCCGCTGAGCTCCTTCAGTATTTTGTGTCTATCTTCCATGTAAAATAGAATTCCCTTCATAAAGGAGAACAGGGGCGCAGCTGGTAGAGTTGCTGCCTCGGACGCTAGACACTCATGTTTGATCATGACCTCGGGTGCTGTCCGTGTGGAGCTTGCATGTTCTTCCTGTGACCACATTGGTTTCCACTGGGTGCTCCAGTTTCCTAACATATCCCTAAGACTTGTGGGTTTGCAGGTTAATTGGTCTCTGTAATTTGCCGCTAGGGTGTAGTGAGAGAATGCGAAATTAGGATAACATAAAATTTGTCTTCACACACTAACACTATCCTACACACACGAAGGACAATTTTACAATAATACCAATCCAATCAACCTACAAACCTGTATGTCTGGAGTGTGGTAGGAACCTGGAGCACCCAGAGAAATCCCATGCAGTTCTGGGGAGAACAAACAATCTCCGTGCAGTACCTGCAGTCAGGATCAAACCTGGGTCTCTGGTGCTGTAAGCGCTGTAAGGCAGCAACTCTACCACTATGCACCGTGCCACCAAATGACCTGAAACCACATCTACAGGAAGAAGGTGGTTAACTGTGTCTATATTCCATGTCTTGGAATCCATCTATCAGGTAAGAAAGATATTAATATAATGAAATGTGCTTATAGTTTCAGTGTGCCAGTAAGATCTTTGGGCATCTGATGAAAAATGAAAATCAAGAACATTTTCAAGGATATCCTTAAAACCTCTGTAAACCAACTGGATCAACTCCATCAACATGGAAATTCCTCATTCATGACAACTTGAACTGCAGAAGGAAATTCCAGCACAGTACTGAGAACCAAGAGTCCCACTGTCAGGGACACGCTGAAGCCCAGTGGAAGAAGTGTACCACCACCCACTGGCCTCACAAAGTACCTCCTGCCCCTCCTGTGGCAAAGTCTGCAGGTCTGACATTAATCTTTTTGATAACCTCAAAACCCATAGAATTGGAGCAGAGGCAGTTCATCCTCAGAGGTCACTTAATGAAGATTCAGGTCTCTGTAATCTCTCAATCTCAAGTAATTATTTCATCGCAGAATAAGGAATTCTGGTCTCTTGTAATGTATTAAATCACCAAATCAGATTCTCGTACAACATGCTGACAACTCGTTCAATGACAGCCCAGTATACATCTGATCAGATCGGGGGAGCACCAGGGGTGGCAGAGTGGCACAGTTGGTAGAGCTGCTGCCTCACAGCACCAGAGACCCGGCTTTGATCCCGATCTTGGGTGCAGTCTGTGTGGAGATTGCATATTCTCCCTGTGACCACGTGGGTTTCCTTCAGGTGCTCCGGTTTCATCTAAATTCCAAAGATATGTCTGTCACTCAGAAAATCGGCCTCTGTAAATAGACCTTGATGTGTGGGGAGTGGATAAAGTGGGATAACATCGAGCCAGTGTGTATGGGTAATCAATGGTCGGTTGAGACAATGTGGGCTGAAGGGCCTGTTTCTATTCGGAATCTTTAAAACTAAAACTAAGCTAAAACTTTACAGGCCTCATTCATTCCTGTTTTAAATTATGTTATACCAGTCAAATGTATTTTAATTAAATGTACTTTTTCATTTATTTAAAGGAGGGCATGAACATTGCTGTCCAGTTGAAAAGGATCCCAGTTTTGGGGATGATTTTCAAATATGAAAGAAATTTGGCAGCATTTAGAGAGTGCATAATTTAGATTTCTAAATTCCTGTATCCTTTTTGTCACTCTTATCTCTAGATCCTCCGTGATAACCATATGCTCTTTTCAAAGATGTACATCTCAACTGCACAGAACTTCTAAGTGAAGTCTTACCAGGGAGATTTGTTGTCATTTGAAATCAAATGCCTTGAGGTCTATCACAACACACGCATTGCTCTGATGCTAACATCTTTAAAATGTTATTTAGTTAATTAACAGTAATTGCGATAAACTCATTTTCCTTGTCCATCTTTAATACATTTTAGCACATCATGCATATCTATTTCAGATTTTTTATTCCAAATTCAACAACTTATCCTTATCTAAATTAAAATCCATCTGCCACTCTTTAGCATATCTGGTTAATTAGTGCAGATCATGCTGAAGCAGTTTTTATCCTTCATTTTTGTCATCTGGCCACATAACTTAATACCATTAGTAAATATGCAGAGAACACTACCTTCAAATAATTTATAAATACTCCGAACAGCTGGATGAATGGAACACACAGATAAAATAATTTACTAATTATTCTTGCTCAATACCAAGCAGTCAAAAATAGTCAGGTGGTAATATTTCACTAACAAAATTAATGTCAACATGAATGACCATCAAAATCAAACCATTTATTAAAACAATGCCAGACAATTACTTTCTCGGGATGGCAGATGTGGTGAAGTGGTAAATGTTTCCATTTAAAATTGTTTATGATTTTGCACCTGATAAAAGGAACCCCTCTCCAAAGTCAATTAAGGATTCACAAGAAGACACTGTCTTTAGAAACAAGCAAAAGACGATGAAGAAAAATTGACACAGAAAGATAAATTAGAATTTGAGCATAAACACATAGAAATAGACTGCAGGAGCTTCTTTCGATATGTGTAAAAAGATTAGTGATGACAAACGCAGAGTCAGGAGAATGTTCTCTAGATGAATAAAAGTGCCAAAAATATATATGATTCTGTCTGCAATGAATAAGACACAGAAACTTCCCAAAAAAATGGAGAACCAATGATCTAATGCAAATGCGGAAATAAATGAAATATGCATTAAAACGAAAGTATTACTGGAAAAGTAAATGAGCCTGAAGATTGATGGATCTTGGGACCTGATGATCTATATTCCAGGGTGTTGAAACAGGTGGCCATTGAGATAATGGATGTTCTGGTTATAATCTTCCTAAATTCTGGAATGGTTCTTACAAATTGGGCAGCAACAGATAAGACCCCCACTATTTAAAAGATAAAGGAGAGAGAAGGCAGGGAAATACCCATAGTTTACCTTACAACAAACCGTAAGGACAATTCTGGAATCTATGAAAACTAAACAATGTCGACATATTTAGAAAAAAGTCAAAATAGACATAAAAGGAAAATCGTATTTGACTAATCTATTGGAGTTCTTTGAAGATTTTTCAATAGACTACATCGTCGTTTATTGATATATGCACAAATACAGTGAAATACTAATACAATCAACAATCTTGCTTGCAGCAGCATCATGGGCACATAGACAAACACACCACCACCGGGTGGCGCCAGCAATGGCTGCCTTGCCAACTGTCTGTCTGCCCTTTCCTTCTTTGTGTTTTAATTATATTTGTTAAATGTATGTTTTTAGTGTTCTTTATCTTGTTTTATGTTGGGGGGGGGGGGGTTGGGGGAAACTTTTTCTAATCTCTTAGCTCGATGGAGATGCAATTTTTTTTCCGTATCGTATCTCCGTCCGCACGACGGCCTAACATCGAGGAGTTGGCGGCCTCTGCTGGAGACTGACTATTGAGAGCTCCACCGCGGGTGCCTGCAGGACTTAACATCGCGGAGCCCACGATCCCTTTGCCAGGGGTCAACCTTGGAACTCTAATCGTGGGTGGTTGCAGACTTACATCACGGAGCCCGCAGTCTCCGGCCAGAGACCGACATTGGGGACTCCAAGCCGCAGGAGCTTCGACCGCCCCAATGCGGGAGATTTTACTGCCCCGACACAGGAGTGTCGTCCGCCCTGACGCGTGAGATTTGATCGCCCCGATGTGGGAGCTTCTTCCGCCGGCTTTGGGAGCTTTGATCTTCCCGACGGATGGTTCGACTGCCCCGACCCCAGGAGAAATAAAGAGGAAATAGAATGGACTTTTTCTGCCTTCCATCGCAGTGAGAAATGTGGAGAATCCGCTGTGGTGGTGCTTATGTTAACTTTTATGTAGTTGTGTGGCTTGTTGCTTTTTTCTCGTATGGCTGTATCGTAATTCGTATATCACTGTACCTTAATTGACACATGTGACAATAAAAGATCTTTGAAATCTTTGAAACTTTTGAAACATAAATTATACATTCAAATTTGGCAAGACGATAAGAAGAAAAAAGAAAACTGGCAAAAAAATACAGTTCAAATACAATTAGGAAACAAAATTCATGGTAGTGGATGAGATGATAGAGTGATACAGCGTGGAAACAGGCCCTGCAGGCCAACTTTCCCACACCGGCCATCTGGTAGTCAGTCCTCTGTCTAGGTAGGACAAGGTTTGAGGCAAACCTTGCACTTGTTAACCATCATGGTTACTTTGTAAAAAATCTCAATCAAATTCAAAAGACACAATTTCCCACGTAGATAGCTACACTATATATCCCTAATCAGCTCCTGTATACCAAATGCATGTATAATTTACCCCATAGAATCCTCTCCAGTAAGTTGCCTGCCACAGATGATATGCTCACTGGACTATAGTTACCAGGCTTTTCTTTGCAGCCCTACTTAAATAGAGGCACAACAATAGTCACCGTCCAGCCTTCCAGCATGTCATCCATGTCTAAAAATGATTCATATGTCTCAGCAAGGGCTCCTGCAATTTCTTCTCTAAATTCCCATGGTGTCTTTGGATACATCTGATCAGGCCTGGGAGATTTATCTACCTTCATTTGCCTTTGGACAGCAAGTATTTTTTCGACCATAACATGCACTGTCTTCAAGACAACTCTGTGAACTGACCCAAGATTCCTAGTCTTCATATCTTTCTCCATGGTAAAAACAGAGGAAAAAGACTCTTTAGGTACCTTGCCCATCTCCTACTGACCCACAAATAGATGACTGCTTTGGTTTCTGAGAGGCCCTATTCTCTCTTTAGTTACCCTCTTTCCCCTAGAGCTTATAAAATCTATTTTAATTCTCCTTAATCTTATCTGCCAGAGCTCTTTCCTGCTGCCTTTATGCCTTCCTGAATTCCTTGTTAAATATGATCCTCTGTCCCCTAAACTCCTTCAGGGGTACACTTGATCCCAGTTTCCTATACCTTGCCCATGCCTCTTTCTTTTTCCTGAACATTGCTCAATTTCTCTCATCATCCATGGTCCCCTACTGCCACCTGTCATGCATGCCTTGTACTCTCAACATCCCACTTTCCTGACATCCCTTTGCCTGCAAACAACATACTCCAATCAACTTTAACAGGTTTCTGTCTTATCCATGGGGTAATGTTGACTGCTTTAATCAAAATTCTACAGATATGCCGTAGAGAACATTTTATCAGGATGCATCACAGCATGGTTTGGGAACATTACCATCCAAGACCGCAATAAATTGTAAAATGTTGTGGATATCGCCCAGACCATCACGCAACCCAAACGCCCTCCCATTGACTCAATCTACACTTCACACTGCCTTGGCAAGGCCATCTGAATAATCACAGACCAGGCTCTCCCTGGTCATTCCCTCTTCTCCCCTCTCCCATCAGGCAAGAGATACAAAAGTTTGAAAATACATGCCTCCAGATTCAGGGACAGTTTCTTGCAAGATGTTTTCAGGCAACTGAACTGTTCTCTCACCATCTTGAGTGCAGTCCTAGTCTCCCATCTACCTCATTGGAGACCTTTGAATATTCTTTAATTGGACTTTATCGGACTTCATCTTATGTTAAATGATATATCCTTTAGACTGTATTTGTACACTGTGGGCGACTTGATTATAATCATTTTCTTCGACTGGATAGCACGTAACAATTTCACTGTACCTCAGTATATGTGACAATAATAATAAACTAAACTAAACTAACTAAACTAAACTAAACTAACTGATATTTAAATTATACAGCTAGAATCAGCAAAGCTGTTAAAATGTGGGCCTTTGCAACAGCAGACCCAGGAGAGACAATGTGTGAGTACACATGTATAAAAGCACTATGAACATTTTCCACAGTGTATTCTGTTTCAGGTTTTGCAGTACAGAGGACTTGGATTACAGTTTGGGGACACAAATGCTCAGACCACGTAATCTGTTCCCTCCAACCAGTTTCTTGTAATGCACAAAAGAGCCCTAAAGCACAGTTTTAAATTACTTTGTGAAGCCAGGAAAAGAATGAAACCTCCAAGCACTAAGAATAATGCAGGTCAAGGCAACCTCAGACTCCAACACACCCTATAACCATAATTCCCCTCTTCCGGGTCCTGCAATGTTTCCAGGCTACTGCAAATTGCACTGACCCAGTTCTGATGAGTTGCACAAGGACATCCATTTGTTGCCTACTGCTCACTGATTCTATTTAACAGACGCCCAGGGCTTAGAGTGGCTCTAAATATAACATTGAAACACTAGAGATGGGGTGCAAGTTGCATCAGGTGTTAAGATTGGCATGTAACAATTGTACTGCTACGGTGGTTATGGGAGATTTCAATGTGCAGGGAGACTGGGAAAATCAGGTTGGTTCTGGACCCCAAGAAAGGGAGTTTGTAGAGCGCCTCCGAGATGGATTCTTAGAGTAGCTTCTACTGGAGCCTACCAGGGAAAAGGCAATTCTGGGTTTAGTGTTGTGTAATGAACCGGATTTTGATAAGGGAACTCAAGGTAACAGAACCATTCGGAGGTAGTGACCATAATATGATAAGTTTTAATCTGCAATTTGAGAGGGAGAAGGTAAAATTGGAAGTGTCAGTATTGCAGTTGAACAAAGGGGACTATGGAGGCTGAGGGAGGAGCTGGCCAAAGTTGACTGGAAAGGGACCCTAGCAGGGATGATGGTGGAACAGCAATGGCAGGTGTCTCTGGGAATAATCCAGAAGATGCAGGGTCATTTCATTCCAAATATCATTTTCCAATGTTCTATAGATTCAGGATCAGTCCCTGTGGGTTGGAGGGTAGCTAATGTTATCCCACTTTTTAAGAAAGGAGGGAGAGAGAAAGCAGGGAATTATAGACCAGTTAGCCTGTCATCAGTGGTGGGGAAGATGCTGGAGTTGATTATTAAAGATGTAATAGCAGCACATTTGAATAGCAGTATCAGGATTGGTCCGTCAGCAAGGATGTACGAAGGGGAAATCATGCTTGTCAAATCTTCTGGAATTTTTTGAGGATGTAACAATTAAAATGGACAAGAGAGCAGGTGGATGTAGTGTACCTGGACTTTTAGAAAGCCTTTGATAAGGTCCCACACAGGAGATTAGTGGGCAAACTTAGAGCACATGGTATTGGGGGTAGGGTATTGACATGGATAGAAAATTGGCTGGCTGAAAGGAAACAATAATAATAATAATAATATTCATTTATTGTCATTGCAACGAGTACAACGAAATTAAAAAACAGCCAATCCTGACGGTGCGTACAAACATATATGCAATAAATGCAAAAACAAATAAATACATAAATACAATTAAATTAAGTACAAGATTTTTTAACGGTGTTGCCTAGTGCACAGGTAGTGTTCAGTTCTCGTATGGCCCTGGGGTAAAAACTGTTCTTAAGTCTGTTTGTTCGGGATTTGATTGACCTGAAACGTCGACCAGAGGGCAGATGAACAAACAGACGGTGGCCGGGGTGGGATGGATCTTTCATTATTTTGCCTGCTCTACTGAGGCAGCGCAGGCTGAACAGGTGCTCCAGGGAGGGCAGTGAGCAGCCGATGATTTTCTGGGCCGTCGTGATGACCCTCTGAAGGGCCTTCCTGTCCTTTTCTGAGCAGCTGGCATACCATGTGGTTATACAGTATGCCAGCACACTCTCGATGGAGCAGCGATAGAAGGACAACATGAGCTTCTCCTGCAGGTTGGTTTTCCTGAGGATCCTCAGGAAGTGGAGTCTCTGCTGTGCCTTCTTTACTGTGGTGATGGTGTTGGTAGACCAGGTGAGATCCTCTGCGATGTGCGTACCCAGGAACCTGAAAGCTGGTACCCTTTCCACGCAGACCCCATTGATGTAGAGTGGGTCGTAATCTCCACTGGTTTTTCAAAAGTCAATTATAAGTTCCTTTGTTTTGGAGGAGTTCAGGACCAGATTGTTCACTGAACACCATGCTGCCAGCCTTTGGATTTCATCCCTATAGGCTGTCTCATCTCCTTCTGAGATAAGTCCAACCACAGTCGTGTCATCCGCGAACTTGATGATGGTGTTGGTGGGATGGGTGGGGGCGCAGTCGTGAGTGTAGAGGGAGTAAAGGATGGGGCTCAACACACAGCCCTGTGGTGAGCCGGTGCTCAGTGTAATGGTGGAGGAGAGGTGAGGGCCTATTTTGACTGTCTGGGGGCGGTTGGTCAGGAAGTCCTTGA
Source organism: Rhinoraja longicauda (assembly GCF_053455715.1). NCBI lineage: Eukaryota > Metazoa > Chordata > Chondrichthyes > Rajiformes > Arhynchobatidae > Rhinoraja > Rhinoraja longicauda. The sequence continues at coordinate 57,681,685 of NC_135953.1, read as the reverse complement.
TCCATTTGCAGATGGTTAGGGAAAATCCAAGGTCGGAAAGTTTGGTGACCAGTCTGCTCGGGATGACCGTGTTAAAGGCAGAGCTGAAGTCGAGAAAGAGCATCCTCACATAGCTCCCCTGGTGTTCAAGGTGGGTCAGTGCAGTGTGAAGAGCAGTGTCGATGGCATCCCCTGTAGACCTATTTGCTCTGTAGGCAAACTGGTATGGGTCGAAGGTGGGTGGGAGGCTGGCTTTGATGTGCTGCAGGACCAGTCTCTCGAAGCACTTTGTGATGACCGGTGTGAGTGCTACCGGACGGTAGTCGTTAAGACCGCTGATGACAGGCTTTTTCGGCAGTGGGATGATTATGGCGGACTTCAGGCAGGGAGGGATGGTGGATTTTAAAAGGGACAGGTTGAAGATTTTTGTGAAGACCTCAGATAATTGGTCTGCACATTCCCTCAGCACTCTGCCCGTCACACCATCGGGGCCTGCAGCTTTCCTGGGATTCATTGCTCTGAGCACTCGCTTAACGTCATACTCCTGCACAGTGAAGGTGTTGCTCTCAGGTGCTGGAGAGGGTGTAATGTCTGCCACTGTAGCTTTCACCTCGAAACGAGCAAAGAAACAGTTAAGTTCCTCAGCCAACGAGGCGTCGCCGTCGGCAGTCGTGCGGTTGCTGGTCTTGTAATTGGTGATGTGCTGGATGCCTTGCCATACCCGCCGTGGGTCATTGTTGGAAAAGTGGTCCTCAATCTTCCTCTTGTAGGACGCTTTGGCATCCTTGATGCCTCTCTTCAGGTTGGTTCTAGCAGCACTGTATAGAGCTCTGTCACTAGACCTGAAGGCGGTGTTACGGTCCTTGAGGAGAGACCTGACATCCTTTGTCATCCAGGGTTTTTGATTGGGGTACAACCGGATGCGTTTGTCGACGGTGACATTGTCAACGCAGTTTTTGATGTAGCAAAGTACAGTTGATGTGTACTCCTCCAAGTCCTGATCCTCAAAAATATCCCAGTTGGTCCTTTCGAAGCAATCCTGCAGCTGCGAGGAAGCTCCTTCAGGCCATGTCTTCACAGTCTTTATGGTGACTGGAGCTTTCCTCCTGAGTGGGGTGTATGCTGGGGTTAGGAATATGGACAGGTGATCTGACTGCCCCAGGTGTGGTAGTGGTGCTGACCTGAACCCCTTCTTAATATTTGAGTAAACCTTGTCTAGTGTGTTTTTCCCCCTGGTAGCACATCTTATGTGTTGTTCAAGTTTCGGGAGAACTGACTTTAGGTCTGCATGGTTGAAGTCCCCGGCTATGATGTGGGCTGCTTCTGGATATGTGCTCTGTTGTGAGTTTATTGCACCTAGCAGGTAGCCTAAAGCTGTGCTAGCGTTAGCATTCGGTGGGATGTAGACTGCTGTTACTATAACCCCTGTAAATTCGCGAGGAAGGTAAAAAGGCCTGCATTTAACTGTTAGGGACTCCAGATCAGGAGAACAGTGGCTATCTATGGTTTGGATATTAGTGCACCAGCTGTTGTGCACATAAATGCATAACCCCCCCCCCTTGCTCTTACCGGAGTCGATGTTTCTGTCCCAACGAAACGCTGTGCGCCCGGCTAGCTCAATGGCTCCGTCTGGGATAAGTGGATGAAGCCATGTCTCTGTTACTAAGAGAATGCAACAGTCCTCCACGAGTTTGTTTGCTGATATCTGTAGTTTAAGTTCGTCCATTTTGTTGATGATGGATCTGGCGTTGGTGAGGAACATGCTAGGTAGCGGTGGTTTGTGTGGCTGTCTCTTTAGCTTGGCAAGTATACCGGACCGGCATCCTCGCTTTTGCTTCCTGTTTCTCCTCCGTCTGCGACGCCTGTTCGCGCCGACAACTATCCACGGAGCGCCCGGTGTCCTGGCAATCTCTTCCGGTATATTTCGCGGGTGTGGAAATTCGCGCACAAGGTCCCGATTGCACTGGAATCCGATGATCAGAAGGTCCTTTCGGTTGTAGGTAGGATTTGCCTGATTTTCCTGGTTTGAATGACTAAATTTGACTAACAGACATAACACAGATAACACACATAAAACGCACCGAAAGGGAGAGCTGTGAGCCGCTGCGTCCGTGCGCGCCGCCATCTTGCTGTAGGGATTAACGGCAGAATGGCAAGCAGTGACTAGTGGGGTGCCGCAAGGCTCGGTGCTGGGACCACAGCTATTTACAATATATATTAATGATTTAGATCAAGGAATTAAAAGTAACATTAGCAAATTTGCAGATGACACAAAGCTGGGTGGCAGTGTGAACTGTGAAGAGGATGCTATGAGGATGCATGGTGACTTAGACAGGTTGGGTGAGTGGGCAGATGCATGGCAGATGCAGTATAATGTGGATAAATGTGAGGTTATCCACGTTGGTGGCAAGAACAGGAAAGCAGATTATTATCTAAATTGTGTCAGGTTAGGAAAAGGAGAAGTTCAACGAGATCCGGGTGTCCTTGTACATCAGTCATTGAAAGTAAGCATACAGGTACAACAGGCAGTGAAAAAAGCTAATGGCATGTTGGCCTTCATAACGAGAGGAGTTGAGTATAGGAGCAAAGAGATCCTTCTGCATTTGTACAGGGCCTTGGTGAGACCACACCTGGGGTATTGTGTGCAGTTTTGGTCTCCTAATTTGAGGAAGGCATTGTTGCTATTGAGGGAGTGCAGCATAGGTTCACGAGGTTAATTCCCGGGATGGCAGAACTGTCATATGATGAAAGAAGGGAGCGACTGGGCTTGTATTCACTGAAATTTGGAAGGATGAGCGGGGATCTTAAAGAAACATATAAAATTATTAAGGGATTGGACACGCTAGGTGCAGGAAACATGTTCCTGATGTTGGGTGAGTCCAGAACCAGGGGCCGCTGTTTAAGAATAAAGGTAGGCCATTTAGAACTGAGATGAGTAAAAACCTTTTCATACAGAGAGTTGTGAATTTGTGGAATTCTCTGCCTCAAAAGGTAGAGGCCAATTCACTGGATGCATTCAAAATAGAGTTAGATAGAGCTCTTAGGGCGAGCAGAATCAAGGGATATGGGGAGAAGGCAGGAACAGGGTACTGATTGTGGATGATCAACCATGATCACATTGAATGGCGGTGCTGGCTCGAAGGGCCTACTCCTGCACCTATTGTCTGTGTATCTATGTATATATCCATGTAAGCCTGTTAAAGTCCGATGAAAGGTAGTTCAAAGTTCTTCAATGGTCTATGTTATATCCACAATTCTCTGCAATGTTTTGCGGTCTTGGATGCAAATGCACCCAAACCACGCTGTAATGCATCCTGATAAGATGTTTCTACAGTGCATCTGTAGAAGTTGGTGAGGATTCTTGTCACACTTGCTAAGCCTTCCAAAGAAGTAGAAAAATTACATTTTTAAATTCTGTTACATGCTTTCTGCAGGCTTATTCTACCCTTTGTTTTAGAGTTGGTGTGCTTTCTTGGCCATAGCTTCAATGTGGCTGGTCCAAAACAAATTGGCAGTGATATTTATTCCTCAGAACCCGAACCCCCTCCCCCCTCTCATCTATACACTAAAACTCTTGTTTGTTTGTTACTGAACTACAGCCAAAATGGTACACGATAGCGCAACAATTTTAGGCCCACCTTACTCACCGTCGTCCCTTTGGTGTTAATGAAGAAGTTTCATTGAAATTGGTGTTATATTTTTAAAGTGTTGGCAAGGACGTATGGAGACAGTTACCACCAGAAGTCAAAAAGATGGATTAACATGGGGAGAGACGGTTGTAGAGATGAAAAAGGAAACATTTATGTTTGGTTCTTTTCTGTTGTGCATTTTGAGATGGCTTCATTTAAAAATGGAGAAAAATAGAAACATAGAAAATATGTGCAGGAGTAGGCCCTTCAAGCCAACACCGCCATTCAATCAGTACCCCGTTCCTGCTTTCTCCCCATATCCCTTGATTCTGTTAGCCCTAAGAGCTATATCTAACTCTCTTTTGAAAACATCCAGTAAATTGGCCTCCACTGCCACCTGTGGCAGAGAATTCCACAGATTCACAACTCTCTGGGTGAAAAACTTTTTCCTCATCTCAGTGGAATCAAGAGATATGGGGAGAAGGCAGGCACACGTTACTGATTGTAGATGATCAGCCATGATCACAATGAATGGCGATTCTGGCTCTAAGGGCCAAATGGCCTCCTCCTGCACATATTTTCTATGTTTCTCTGTTTCTGTCCTAAATGGCTACCCCTTGTTCTTAAACTGTGACCCCTGGTGCTGGACTCCCCCAACATTGGGAACATTTTTCCTGCATCTAGCCTGTCCAATCCCTTAAGAATTTTATGTTTCTATAAGATCCCCTCTCATCCTGAATTCCAGTGAATATAAGCCCAGTTGATTCATTTTTTTCATTATACGTCAGTCCTGCCGGTAATTAACCTGGTGAACCTATGCTGCACTCCCTCAATAGCAAGAATGTATTTTCTCAAATTACGAGACCGAAACTGCACACAATACCCCAGATGTGGTCTCACCAGGGCCTTGTACAACAGCACAACTGAAATGTAATTCATTTATTCTGAGCAGCTCTTTCACATTCTGCCTCAGATGTACAATCCATCAGAAGCACCACCGAGATGCTGTGGATTGGTCAGATATCCATCTGTCCTCTAGCAATTTATTGTAATCGTATAATAAATCACAATAAATAGAAGGAAACAAATAAGTAAGAATAATGGCTGTTGCAAAGGTCAACTAATTCAACAAGGAGTTACCTGCTTGAGAGAATCATGAAAGGCCAATGCAGGTGACGGACGCAGCGGCTCACAGCTTTCCCTTTCGGTGCGTTTTATGTGTGTTATCTGTGTTATGTCTGTTAGTCAATTTTAGTCATGCAAACCAGGCAAATCAGGCAAATCCTACCTACAACCGAAAGGATCTTCTGATCATAGGATTCCAGTGCAATCGGGACCTTGTGCGCGAATTTCCACACCCGCGAAATATACCGGAAGAGATAGCCAGGACACCGGGCGCTCCGTGGATAGTTGTCGGCGCGAACAGGCGTCGCAGGCGGAGGAGAAACAGGAAGCAAAAGCGAGGATGCCGGTCCGGTATACTTGCCAAGCTAAAGAGACAGCCACACAAACCACCGCTACCCAGCATGTTTCTCACCAACGCCAGATCCATCATCAACAAAATGGACGAACTAAAACTACAGATTTCAGCAAACAAACTCGTGGAGGACTGTTGCATTCTCTTAGTAACAGAGACATGGCTTCATCCACTTATCCCAGACGGAGCCATTGAGCTAGCCGGGCGTACAGCGTTTCGTTGGGACAGAAACATCGACTCCGGTAAGAGCAAGGGGGGGGGGTTATGCATTTACGTGCACAACAGCTGGTGCACTAACATCCAAATCATAGATAGCCACTGTTCTCCTGATCTGGAGTCCCTAACAGTTAAATGCAGGCCTTTTTACCTTCCTCGCGAATTTACAGGGGTTATAGTAACAGCAGTCTACATCCCACCGAATGCTAACGCTAGCACAGCTTTAGGCTACCTGCTCGGTGCAATAAACTCACAACAGAGCACATATCCAGAAGCAGCCCACATCATAGCCGGGGACTTCAATCATGCAGACCTAAAGTCAGTTCTCCCGAAACTTGAACAACACATAAGATGTGCTACCAGGGGGAAAAACACACTAGACAAGGTTTACTCAAATATTAAGAAGGGTTTCAGGTCAGCACCACTACCACACCTGGGGCAGTCAGATCACCTGTCCATATTCCTAACTCCAGCATACACCCCACTCAGGAGGAAAGCTCCAGTCACCATAAAGACTGTTAAGACATGGCCTGAAGGAGCTTCCTCGCAGCTGCAGGATTGCTTCGAAAGGACCAACTGGGATATTTTTGAGGATCAGGACTTGGAGGAGTACACATCAACTGTACTTTGCTACATCCAAAACTGTGTTGACAATGTCACCGTCGACAAACGCATCCGGTTGTATCCCAATCAGAAACCCTGGATGACAAAGGATGTCAGGTCTCTCCTCAAGGACCGTAACACCGCCTTCAGGTCTAGTGATAGAGCTCTATACAGTGCTGCTAGAACCAACCTGAAGAGAGGCATCAAGGATGCCAAAGCGTCCTACAAGAGGAAGATTGAGGACCACTTTACCAACAATGACCCACGGCGGGTATGGCAAGGCATCCAGCACATCACCAACTACAAGACCAGCAACCGCACGACTGCCGACGGCGACGCCTCGCTGGCAGAGGAACTTAACTGTTTCTTTGCTCGTTTCGAGGTGAAAGCTACAGTGGCAGACATAACACCCTCTCCAGCACCTGACAGCAACACCTTCACTGTGCAGGAGTATGATGTTAAGCGCGTGCTCAGAGCAGTGAATCCCAGGAAAGCTGCAGGCCCCGATGGTGTGACGGGCAGAGTGCTGAGGGAATGTGCAGACCAATTATCTGAGGTCTTCACAAAAATCTTCAACCTGTCCCTTTTAAAATCCACCATCCCTCCCTGCCTGAAGTCCGCCACAATCATCCCACTGCCGAAAAAGTCTGTCATCAGCGGTCTTAACGACTACCGTCCGGTAGCACTCACACCGGTCATCACAAAGTGCTTCGAGAGACTGGTCCTGCAGCACATCAAAGCCAGCCTCCCACCCACCTTCGACCCACACCAGTTTGCCTACAGAGCAAATAGGTCTACAGGGGATGCCATCGACACTGCTCTTCACACTGCACTGACCCACCTTGAACACCAGGGGAGCTATGTGAGGATGCTCTTCCTCGACTTCAGCTCTGCCTTTAACATGGTCATCCCGAGCAGACTGGTCACCAAACTTTCCGACCTTGGATTTTCCCAAACCATCTGCCAATGGATCAAGGACTTCCTGACCAACCGCCCCCAGACCGTCAAAATAGGCCCTCACCTCTCCTCCACCATTACACTGAGCACCGGCTCACCACAGGGCTGTGTGTTGAGCCCCATCCTTTACTCCCTCTACACTCACGACTGCGCCCCCACCCATCCCACCAACACCATCATCAAGTTCGCGGATGACACGACTGTGGTTGGACTCATCTCAGGAGGAGATGAGACAGCCTATAGGGATGAAATCCAAAGGCTGGCAGCATGGTGTTCAGTGAACAATCTGGTCCTGAACTCCTCCAAAACAAAGGAACTTATAATTGACTTTAGAAAAACCAGTGTAGATTACGACCCACTCTACATCAATGGGGTCTGTGTGGAAAGGGTACCCGCTTTCAGGTTCCTGGGTACGCACATCGCAGAGGATCTTACCTGGTCTACCAACACCATCACCACAGTAAAGAAGGCACAGCAGAGACTCCACTTCCTGAGGATCCTCAGGAAAACCAACCTGCAGGAGAAGCTCATGTTGTCCTTCTATCGCTGCTCCATCGAGAGTGTGCTGGCATACTGTATAACCACATGGTATGCCAGCTGCTCAGAAAAGGACAGGAAGGCCCTTCAGAGGGTCATCACGACGGCCCAGAAGATCATCGGCTGCTCACTGCCCTCCCTGGAGCACCTGTTCAGCCTACGCTGCCTCAGTAGAGCAGGCAAAATAATAAAAGATCCATCCCACCCCGGCCACCGTCTGTTTGTTCATCTGCCCTCTGGTCGACGTTTCAGGTCGATCAAATCCCGAACAAACAGACTTAAGAACAGTTTTTACCCCAGGGCCATACGAGAACTGAACACTACCTTTGCACTAGGCAACACCGTTAAAAAATATTGTACTTAATATAATTGTATTTATGTATTTATTTGTTTTTGCATTTATTGCATGTATGTTTGTACGCACCGTCAGGATTGGCTATTTTTTAATTTTGTTGTACTCGTTGCAATGACAATAAATGAATATTATTATATTACACTCATGCTCCACCAGTCAAATGCTTTTATGTATCCATGGGATAAATATCGTCTTCTGACCACTCGAATTGTTGCATTTACCAGAGTATTAAAACTGCATTAGGAAGAATTATCCTTTTTTTCTGAATGTCGTATCAACCAATTGTTTGAAAAGCGTCAACAGTACTACACAAATTTTAAGATGCATTTTTTGGGATGTGGCTTCATGAGGAAAGATTGTGTTTATTAAACTCTCCTTGCTTTCCTCGAATAGGTGTTGCTGGACAAGCAAGAAGCCAAAGTGAACTGCATCCTTTAGAGAGCGCACACCACAGCAAACAGTCCACATGAAGTTCCTTCACAGAATTTGACAGTCACCAATGATACTAATAAGTCTGAAGCAGGGTCTCGACCCGAAATATCACCCATTCTTTCTCTCCAGAGATGCTGCCTGTCCCACTGAGTTACTCCAGCATTTTGTGTCTATCTTCGGTGTAAACCAGCAGCTGCAGTTCCTTCCTACACAATAATACTAATGTTTATTGGCTATTAAGAAGGCAGTGGTGTGCTGCCCTTGTGATCCACAACAATGCTTATTGCACCTGCACTAACTAAAAGGGAGATGTAAACCCAAGGAATTGCAGATGCTGATTTACAAAAAAAGACACAAAGACCTGGAGTAATTCAGCAGCTCAGCTGTCTGACAGATCAACAACTATCTGGAGTACATGGATAGCTGACATTCCAAGTTGGGACTCTTGGAACTGATTAGATAGAGCTCTGGGGGCTAGTGGAATCAAGGGATATGGGGAGAAGTTGGGCCCAGGTTACCAATTGTGGATGATCAGCCACGATCACAATGAATGGAGGTGCTGGCTCGAAGGGCCAAATGGCCTCCTTCTGCACCTATTTTCTATGTTTCTATGATTGTAAGGGGGGGGGGGGGAGAGAAAGCTGAAAGAGAGGAAGGACAGGATAAAGCCTGGCAGGTAATAGTTTGAAACAGGTTAGTGGGGGTCATTGGCCGATGGTGGACCAAGGCAAGAGATTAAAAGACAGACGACAGAAGGTGTAATGCAAAAGGACTGATGAGTTTCAAATAGTGAAGCTAGAGGGAGTAGCAAGATTTTGACCCAGCCACAACAAAAGAACTGAAAATGTTCGCAAGAGGCTGGTAAATTGCCCTCAGTTGTTCGAGTGAATAGAGAACTAATTAATATATGTTAACAGAGCCAGTAAGAGTGGAACTTTATATTTGTTTTTTTAAATATATCTCCCTGCTATGCTATTCCAAGTTTTTAATCAAGCACTTATCTCTTCTTGGTATTTATTCACAAAGTGCTGGAGTAACTCAGCAGGTCGGGCAGTATCTCGGGAGAGAAGGAATGGGTGACGTTTCAGGTCGAGACCCTTCTTCAGACTGATGTCAGGGGGAGGGAGACCTGGGAAGGAGGAGGGGAAGAGAAGGACAGAGGAACTATCTAAAGTTGGAGAAGTCGATGTTCATACCACCGGGCTGCAAACTGCCCAGGCGAAATATGAGGTGCTGTTCCTCCAATTTCCGGTGGGCCTCACCATGGCACTGGAGGAGGCCCATGACAGAAAGGTCAGACTGGGAATGGGAGGGAGAGTTGAAGTGCTCGGCCACCGGGAGATCAGGCCCACCAGAAATTGGAAGAACAGCACCTCATATTTCGCCTGGGCAGTTTGCAGCCCCTTGGTATGAACATCGACATCTCCAACTTTAGATAGTTCCTCTGTCCCTCTCTTCCCCTCCTCCTTCCCAGATCTCCCTCTATCTTCCTGTCTCCACCTACATCCTTCCTTTGTCCCACCCCCCCTGACATCAGTCTGAAGAAGGGTCTCGACCCGAAACTCACCCATTCCTTCTCTCCCGAGATGCTGCCCGACCTGCTGAGTTACTCCAGCACTTTGTGAATAAATACCTTCGATTTGTACCAGCATCTGCAGTTATTTTCTTATACTACTTATCTCTTCTTACTTGTTTGGGATTCATCTCAAAATAGGTTTAATAGCTGGGAACTCCTATCATGTTTACCAATTCCCCACACATTCAAAAGCAAGTCCTCAAATGGGAGTAAATAGATATAAATTGTCATTCTTCCTTTGGATTAATTATTGTGTGGCTGTATATAATGTATTGTGGAAGTGGCGGCGCCTAATGGCTGCGGCTCGCTAGCAGTCTGTTCGTCTTTTTTCCTTTTTTTTTTGTTGTGTGTCGGTGTTGGGATGGTTTTTGTATTTTCTTTGGTTGTGTATGTGTGGGGGGTGGTGGTGTGGGTGGGGGGGTGGTGGGGGGGTGGGGGAAACTTTTCTCTTCCCCACGGCGCGGGGTGTGGCTCGGCCGCGGGACTTTACATCGCCCGGTGCGGCTCGGCCGCTGGACTTTACATCGCCCGGTGCGGCTCGGCCGCTGGACTTAACAGTGCCCGGTGCAGCTCGGCTGCGGGGCCTAACATCGCCCGGTGCGGCTCGGCCGTGGGACTTTACATCGCCCGGTGCAGCTCGGCCACGGGACTTTTCATCGCTGGTGCGGCTCGGCCGCGGGACTTAACATCGCCCGGTGCGGCTCGGCCGCGGGGCTTTACATCGCTGGTGCGGCTCGGCCACGGGACTTTTCATCGCTGGTGCGGCTCAGCCGCGGGACTTAACATCGCCCGGTGCGGCTCGGCCACGGGACTTAGCTGCGCAAGGCTTGGTCGCGGGGCCTTCCATCGCCCGGCTCGGCCGCGAGATGTTTCAGCAACCGGTGCGACTCGGCCGCGGGTACTTCCATCCCCTTGCGGGGACTGTGCGGGTCGGTCGGGGACGAGCTGTCTGTACGTGGGCGTGGGGAAGAGAGTGGAAGTTTTGTTGCCTCCATCACAGTGAGGGGGTGTTTGGAGTCACTGTGATGGACGTTTGTGTTGGGGTTATGTGTCGTGTTCTTTTTTTGTATGACTGCTATGTAGTTTCGTTCGGTACCTCGGTACCAAATGACAAATAAAGCTCTGTTATACTGTTCTGTTATACTGTTATATAATGTATTGTAAGATATAAAAATAGATGTGTAGAGTGTTATGATTATGCAGATTGTAGGAATTTCAGTCCATAAAGTTTGTTTAGATTTGGTGCAAAACATTAAGACATTTCTCATTTCCAATTCACTCATTTAGGAGATACATGTATACATTAAACACTTGCAAGTGTTTGAAACTTCTCGGAATGTCAATCAACTTTATTATATAATGGATAGTCCATGGATAGTCACGCCTGACATTTTACAGTTTTTTTAAATATTAAAGGAAATTAATGAATTCCTGACTGGATATGTTGCTTTCATTTAATTCGGCAATATATATTTTAATGCAAATATAGGAAGGAGATTAAATACTAATTTATCTCCACTTTATATAATTACTAACTCATTGTCAATTGATTGCACAGTCCTTGAGTGCAAGAACTACTCTGATACAATTAGCACAGGGCTGTGACTTATAATCAAAGTAACTGCAAAGTTATTAACACTCACCATTCTTCATTTTAAAAGTAGTACAGGTAAAGATTGTACATTGGTACAACAATTCAAATGTTAGTACTGGAAGTGTGCTGCTCTGCCATATTTTTATTTAGCTCATCACTGAAGCCCACAGAATGATGTGAATTTGTTGTGATATATACATCTATCTTCTGAATGAGTCCATTGGAAATGAGTAACATCTTAACATTCGTAGATTTGAACTAAATTCACCATAGAAAGTTACATTTTGAACAATTTGCTCTTGCAAGGAAGTCAATTTACTCTTGCAAAAGTAGCTACAGGGGTAGGAAAGAACTGCAGATGCTGATTTAAATCGAAGATAAACACAAAATGCTGCAGTAACTCAGCGGGACAGGCAGGATCTCTGGAGAGAAGGAATGGGTGACGTTTCAGGTCAAGACCCTTCTTCAGACTCCAGCATTTTGTGTCTACCTTCGGTAGCTACAGGGGACCAGGTCATATTGTCATGCAGTGTGGAAACAGGCCCTTCGGCCTAATTTGTCCACAGCAACCAACATGTCCCATTTACACTAGTCCCACCTGCCCATATCCCCCTAAACCTATCCTATCCATGTACCTGTCTAAATGTTTCTTGAATGTTACAATAGTACCTGCCTCAACGACCTCCTCTGGCAGCTCGTTCCATACACCCACCACCCTTTGTTTAAAAAAGCCACCCAATGATTCAATAATATTTTAGTGTCACATGTATCTAGGTGCAGTGAATTGCTTTGTTTTGTATACAACCCAATATAATCATGTAGCAGACCTCATGCAAGCAGTACACAAGTGTCACCACATTTTTGTGCCGCCGAAGTTCCAAATGTCCACCATTCCCCTCAGGTTCATATTAAATGTCTTGGAGTTTGGTGATGTTTAGAAGGGATAATTATGTTGAGTGCCAAACTGTGGTTGATGAACAGCAGCCTGACCCATGTGTTCCTGTTGTACTGGTGGTCCATGGTAGAGTGGAGAGTGAGTGACATAGCAGCTGCTGTTGACTCTCTGTGGCGACAGGCACATTGAAGTGAATCCAGGTCATTTCTGAAGCAAGAGCTGATTCGTGCCAAAACAAACCTCTCAAAACATTTCATTACAGTGGATGCAAAAGCTACCAGAAGATAGCCGCTGAGGCAGGTCACCACGATCTTGTTCGGTACCAATACAATAGATGTCCATTTGTAGCAGGTGGGAAGATCAGGCAGCAAAGCAAGATGTTGAAGATGTCCCTGCAATACTCCAACCAGTCGGTCCACAGGTCTTTAGCAAGTGTGCCATCTGGGCTGGACACTCTGCGTGGATTCTCCCTCTTAAAGGATGCTTAGATGTCAGCCTCAGAGACTGAAATCACAGGGCTGTGCCTTCCAAATGGGCGTTAAGGCACTTAGCAAATCTGGAAGCGATGCGTCATTGCCACTTATGCTACTGGCTTGGCTTTGCAGCAACCATCCATCTGTGACTCCAGCTTAATCCAGAATTGTGTCCTTGCAATCACGATAGCCTTCAGGAGGATGTACTTGGACTTCTTGCATGTCTTTGGAGAGCTGGTCCTAAGGGCCTCCAGGATGACAAAACTCCTCAAACATCCAGGAGTTTGAGGAAGGCTTTTCTTTATTAAGTTGGTGACGACTGGGACATATTTATTCAGTTTCCCTGATGAATTCTTGAAAGTGGACCAATCTACCTCTCTCCTGGCCTGGCAGCCTTAGCCTCTCCACACTGAACACTAGATACACTCCTTGCTGTTGCAGTACCTGCACAGAGCAGGAATTTGCACTTGGTTCGATCCTAACCTCGGGTGCTGTCTATGCTCTCTGTGTGGAGATTGCCTGAGAAAGGAGCCTGAGAACACAATCTCCAGGTCCAGGTTTAAGAACAGCTTCTCATCAATCATCAAGCTCTTCAACTACATTGCCACAACCCTCAGCAATGATCTATTACAGATAATGTATTGAGTTATGGTATATTTATTTGTTGCATTGTATTAATGTGCACGTGCATGTAAAGCTGCAGCAAGTAAGACATTTTTGTTCCATACCCGATGCAAATGGCAACTATGTACTCTTCACTCTTGAATCTCCTCAGGAAGTTTCAGTTTCCTTCCACATCTCAAGGATGTGTGGGTTGGTAGTTTAATTGGCCATTGTAAATTACACCTCATGTGCAAATGAGTGGCAAAATGTAGGGGGAAGTTGATGGGAATGTGACCAGATCATATTAAAAATAGAAAGAAAAGATTTTATAACATATTTCACAATTTTCATAATTCAATACTGCACATATTGGGCAGTGACATGTTTCATCTTGATTAAGTGTCAGAGGCACTGGCTTGAAAAATCACTTTGCCATTCTGGTATCTGGAGATATTTGTCACTATCTAACAGATGACATTGTCAGGACATGCCAGTAGTTAAGACCAGATGCAAACTTTATGTGCTCCATCTGTGATATATCAAAACAGGGGTAAATGGTAAACAATGTCATGAAGACTGGAACTATGTTCATATTTCTTCATTATTACATGGGTCTTAATGTGACAGTAACCATCTTCTTTGTCATATAAATTAAATTTGAAAACACTCATTCTATTTACTCTGTAGAACCTTCTGTTCTCCATATTCCAATTTTCTCAACGCTAGAGCTCAATACAAACCTGTCAAATGCAATGAGTATCTGAGGGCTAAATTTTTTTTTAAATACTCAAAAGGAGCTCGGATTCAATATGCAACAAAGTGACACTCAGAACATAGAACATCGTACAGCACAGAATCAGGCCTTCCGCCCACAATGTTTGTGCTGCACATGATAATAATAATAACAATAATGCATTACATTTATATAGCGCTTTTCAAACACTCAAAGACGCTTTACAGGGATTTCTAGAACATAGAGAAGTGAATAAATAGATAAATAAGTAAACGAACAGAGAAAGGAGACAGAAGGTGAGGTGACCTTCAGTGGTTGAAGGCAGTGCTGAAGAGGTGAGACTTCAGTGATGTTTTGAATGTGGTGAGTGAGGAGGAGTCTCTGACGGTTTGGGGTAGTGAGTTTCATAGGGTGGGAGCAGCGAAGGAGAAAGCCCTGTCCCCCCAGGATCTGAGTTTGGTCCGGATGGGGGGGACAGGAGATTGGCAGCAGCAGAGCGGAGGGTGCAGGTGGGAGTGTGCCTGTGGAGGAGGTCAGTCAGGTAGGATGGGGCCAGGTTATGGAGGGCTTTGTAGGTCATGAGGAGGATTTTGTATTGGATTCTCTGGGGGATGGGGAGCCAGTGGAGTTTGTAAAGGACGGGGGTGATATGGTCACGGATCGGGGAGTGGGTGAGTAGACGGGCAGCGGAGTTTTGAATGTATTGAAGTTTACTGATGATTTTTGAGGGTGAGCCATAGAGGAGGCTGTTGCAGTAGTCCAGACGGGAGGTGATGAAGGCGTGGATGAGGGTTTCTGCAGCTGTGAAGGAGAGGGATGGACGGAGACGGGCAATGTTTTTGAGGTGGAAGAAGGCTGTCTTTGTGATGTGTTTGATGTGTTTGTCGAAGGAGAGGGTTTGATCAAAGATGATTCCAAGATTCCGGATGTGAGGGGAGGTGGATACTGGGAGACCATCAATATTGAGGATGAAGTTTTGGGTGGATTTGGTGAGCGTTTTTGGACCAATGATGATGATTTCAGATTTGTTGCAGTTGAGTTTGAGGAAATTTGATTGAAGCCAAGATTTTATTTCAGAGATGCAGTTTGTCAGTGTAGAGTGTGTGGTGGTGGAGATTGACTTGGTGGAGATGAGGAGCTGGATATCATCGGCGAAGCAGTGGAAGTTGAGACCATGACGGCGGATTAATTGACCAAGGGGGAACAGGTAGAGGATGAAGAGGAGGGGGCCAAGGACTGAGCCTTGGGGGACACCTTGGGGGAGAGGAGCGGTGGGGGATTTACAGTTGTTAATGGAGATAAACTGGTGCCTGTCAGAGAGGTAAGATTTGAACCAGGATAGGGCTGTGCCGGTGATGTTAAAGGAGGTTTCAAGTCGGGTGAGGAGAATGGAGTGATTTATGGTGTCAAAGGCGGCGCTGAGGTCAAGTAGGATGAGGATGTTGAGGTTGCCAGCGTCGGAGGAGAGGAAAAGGTCGTTTGTAATTTTGAGGAGTGCAGTTTCAGTACAGTGGTTGGAGTGGAATCCGGATTGGAAAGTTTCATACAGGTTATTGGTAGAGAGGTGGTATTTGAGTTGGGGATTCACACCCCTCCAGTCCCTGCACATCCTTGTGCCCATCTAAAAGCTTTGCACTATTATGTCTCACCACCCCCTGTGTAAAAACTTGCCCCGCACATCAGCTTTAAACATTGCCTCTTTCACCTTACATTTATGTCCTGTAATCTTTGACATTTCCATCCTGGGAAAAAGGTTCTGGCACTCTACTGCATCAATGCCTCTCATAATTTTATATTCTTCTTTCAGTCTTCCCTAACCCACAACCTCCACCATTCCAGAGAAAACAATCCAAGTTTATAAAACCTCTCATTGCTAATACCCTCTGATTCATGCATCATTCTGGTTTAGTTTAGTTTAGTTTATTTCAGCTAGGTGTACCGAGGTACAGAGAAAAGCTTTCTGTCAATGGGAAATGGGAAATGGGAAGAACCTAGCCGTGGATGCCACACATAGCCGTTAGCCCCAGGTTTGTGGATGCAGTGTCACAAGACGTTTACTGGCCTCACACCAGTGATTGATGTTTGAGGCCTTTGGGTTGGCCACATCAGTTCTACTCTCCATAACCTTGAGATCATCCAACACTCTGTTGCCCAAGTTCCAATCTCGTTAAGTCCCATATTACATATCACTGCTGATTAATAATTAACGCCAGGTTTGAAATTCTTAACTTTTGTTTGGAAATCACAGCGGTAGAGTTGCAGCCATACAGAGCTAGAGACTTGGGTTCGATCCTGACAATGGGTGCTGTCTGTGACCATGTGCATTTTCTCCAGGTGCTCCTGTTTCCTCCCACATCCCAAAGACGTGCATGTTTGTGCGTTAATTGGCTTCTGTAAATTGTCCCTCGTGTGTAGGATAGAACTAGTGATGGGTAATTATTGGTTGGCGTGAACTCGGTGGGCCAAAGGGCCTGTTTACGCGCGGAATCTCGAAACTAAACTAAACTAAACTAAACTCCATAGTTCAACACAAGGCCAAATCAGTTCAATGTCAAGGATCAAAGAGAACATTACAAAAAGGAAGCTCTTGCATATACACCGATCAGCCAAAACAGTATAACCACTGACAGGCGAAGTGAATAACATTGATTATCTTGTCACTATGGCACCTGTCAATGGGTGGGATATATTAGGCAGCAAGTGAACAGTCAGTTCTTGAAATTGATGTGTTGGATGCAGGAGAAATGGGCAGTAATAAAGACCTGAGCGACTTTGACAAGGGCCAAATTGTTATGGCCAGACGACTGTGTGGTCTACTGTAGCACAAGTCACAGAAAATTTTAATGGTGGTCACGGGAGGAATATGTCACAATACACAGTGCATCGCACCCTGCTGCGTATGGGGCTGCACACGGAGGACCAACAGCATTTTAGGCAGGTGGTCATAATGTTTTGGCTGATTGGTGTATGGTGCTTTTCATGACCTCAACATGCCTTATCATGCCTTACAACCAACAAGTATATGACAATATCAATAAATGCCTGTTTGCCCTTCCTTATACATCAATTTTGCATATATATTAATCCACAAGATATCATGCTAATTCTCGCAACCTAGCAGCAGACAATGGAATATTCAATGTACGTATTGAACAATTATCCATTAATATTGCCACATATAAATGGAAATGGATCCTTTTGTGTACTTGATCTTTTCAGTGAATCAAAGATAATTTCCTCAAACACATCTGAAAGAAGATCCTAAGGTTTCTTTGGATTATTTTTCCATCATTCAGGAATTAAATAACCAGGAAGAATAATCAATGGGTTTCCACCACCTAGCGAATGTAGAGATCTTGAAAAAACATAGTAGTAGTTTTATATTATTAAATACTGACTTGCTCTGTACCAGTGCTTCTTTCATGAACTGAGATTTGTTCCATTCTCTCCAGGAAAAATATAATCTGTTTCCTTTTGCCAGGGTTTGGCTCATCCCATTTTAGTGTTTGCTTTCATGTTCAGTTATTTAATTTCTTGTGATGATGTTCAGAGAACAAAATAATTGTATTATTTTATTATTATCTCTGCTCCACTCTAAATACTTCTATCTGCTTTTCTTTTCACCTTAGGTTTTCGATAATTATCTTCCTATCTCTGTGACTTCATTTGTTATTCGCTGTGTCTCTCTTATGTGCCTCTCAAATACTTTCTGTAACGTTGTTTCACTTTCCTCTATTTATTGTTTGCTTAATACCATAGAAACATAGAAACATAGAAAATAGGTGCAGGAGGAGGCCATTCGGCCCTTCGAGCCAGCACCGCCATTCATTGTGATCATGGCTGATCGTCCCCAATCAATACCCCGTGCCTGCCTTCTCCCCATATCCCTTGATTCCACAAGCCCCTAGAGCTCTATCTAACTCTCTCTTAAATCCATCCAGTGATTTGGCTTCCACTGCCCTCTGTGGCAGAGAATTCCACAAATTCACAACTCTCTGGGTGAAAAAGTTTTTTCTCACCTCAATGTTAAATACCATTCAATACCCTTTGATCAACATTTCAGAGGGAATAAATGTTCCCATATTTATATATTCTCCAAATCTCAGCTAATGTTTTGAAGATAAAGTGAGTAACTGGCCTTAAATAATGGATCGTTTTAGATTAAAGTCCATTGCACTCACACTAATTATTTCATATTCATAAATAACACAGGACTCAAATTTCACAGGATTTCTAATAATCATCCTCCAAAACATGCTGGAAGTCCAGCAGAAATGTTATTGAATTCTATCACTAATGGGTTTCTTGTTTAAAGTATTATTTTAGATAATCAGTTATTTTTAATTTATTGCCTTTTCCAACATAATGAATAATTGCAAATGTACTTTCTCTCATAATTAAATGATGAATTATTCTTTCATTACAGTCCATATCAGGGTCATTTAAATTTATTGTGCACAGCAATCAGAAAACTATTTCAAAATTATTATTGTCAATGATTTAATATGTTGTTACTTTATAATCCCTGGAATAGAGTGGTTTTAAATTTTCAGAGGTTTGCCTGATCCTACTGTAACTTTAATATGAGAACTCCCAGAAAAATTGCAAAGACAGTTGCCATTCATGAATATTTGTTCCTTTTCAAGGAATGCAATTTATCTTCTGATGAAATTACAATCTGAAGAATCTCTGAAGCAATTCATAGTTGGTAATTTTTAACTTCTCAGCTCCTCCTGCATCTAATCATACTATATCATAATTGATAGATGGTTCCTTTTGGAATAGAAAAGAAGGCCAATTTCAATTTGGCAATGCCATAGAAACAGGTGAGAGTGCTTGAAGCAACAGTGAGCAAGAAAAATAATTTATTCTGATGTGTGGAAATATGATAAGACAGAAATTAATTTTTCCTTTTCATATCTCCTCCATTTTCCTATGTCATGGTCATTAAATATCCACAGCATAGAAACATAGAAAATAGGTGCAAGAGGAGGCCATTTGGCCCTTCAAGCCAGCACTGCCATTCATTGTGATTCATGGGTGATCATCCACAATTAGTAACCTGTGCCTGCCTTCTCCCCATATCCCTTGATTCCACTAGCCCCTAGCCCCTATCTAACTCTCTTTTAAATTCATCCAGTGAATTGGCTTCCACTGCCCTCTGTGGCAGGAAATTCCACAAATTCACAACTCTCTGTGTGAAAAAGTTTCTTCTCACCTCAGTTTTAAATGGCCTCCCCTTTATTCTTAGACTGTGTCTAGACTCTAGACTCCCCCAACATTGGGAACATTTTTTCCTGCATCTAGCTTGTCTCGTCCTTTTATGATTTTATACGTCTCTATAAGATCCCCTCTCATCCTTCTAAACTCCAGTGAATACGCCTCGTCTTTCCAATCTTTCCTCATATGACAGTCTCTCCATCCCAGGGATTAACCTCGTGAACCTATGCTGCACTGCCTCAATAGCAAGGACGTCCTTCCTCAAATTTGGAGACCAAAACTGCACACAATACTCCAGATGTGGTCTTACCAAGGCCCTATATAACTGCAGAAGGACTTCTTTGCTCATGTACTCAAATCATCTCGTTATGAAGGCCAACATGCCATTAGCTTTCTTCACTGCCTGCTGTACCTGCACGCTTACTTTCAGTGACTGGTGTACAAGGACACCAAGGTCTCGTTGCACTTCCCCTTTACCTAATCTGACACCATTGAGATAATAATCTGCCTCCTTATTTGTGCCACCAAAGTGGATAACCTCACATTTATCTACATTATGCTGCACCTGCCATGTATCTGCCCATTCACTCAACCTGTCCAAGTCACCGTGCAACCTCCTAACATACTCTTTGCAGTTCACACTGCCACCCAGCGTTGTGTCATTCACAAACCTGCTAGTGTTACTTCTAATTCCATCATCCAAATCATTAATATATATTGTAAATAGTTGCGGCCCCAGCACCGAGCATTGCGTCACTCCACTCGCCACTGCCTGTCATTCTGAAAAGGACCCGTTTATTCCTACTCTTTGCCAACCAAAATCCTGGCGGATTTCCCCCACAAAGAACACTGATAGAAACATAGAAACATAGAAAATAGGTGCAGGAGTAGGCCATTCGGCCCTTCAAGCCTGCGCTATTCAATATGATCATGGCTGATCATCCAGCTCAGTAACCTGTACCTGCCTTCTCTCCATACCCCCTGATCCCTTTAGCCACAAGGGCCACATCTAACTCCCTCTTAAATATAGCCAATGAACTGGCCTCAACTACCTTCTGTGGCAGAGAATTCCACAGACTCACCACTCTCTGTGTGAAGAAATGTTTTCTCATCTCGGTCCTAAAAGACTTCCCCCTTATCCTTAAGCTGTGACCCCTGGTTCTGGACTTCCCCAACATCGGGAACAATCTTCCCGCATCTAGCCTCTCCATCCCCTTAAGAATTTTATATGTTTCTATAAGATTGGCTATCTCCTTGATTGATCAACCATAAATATCACAATACACAATTCTAAGGAATAGGAAAGGTGGTCTGGACCACATTTTTAAACTATGAGATTTTTTTTTTAAATCAGAGCAGTCTTTTCTTGAAAATATGCCAAGAAGTCTAAAATATAGCAGCTTTTGCAATGCAACAAATTAAAATGTTTCTGGGCAGAACACAGTGATGTGGGCACTCTGGGGACACAGCAATTAAATTATTGGACCAATGGTCTGAAGAGCTAGATTAATAATCCAGAAATCCAAGTGCAAATCCCACCACGGTAGCTGTAAAATTGAAATTCAGATAATATCCTTGAATTATGGAATGTTGTTAAAAACTCATCTAGTTCATTTATATCCCTCAGGGGTGAGAGGAAAATCTGCAATCCTCACGCGATTTGTCCTATATGGTGCTGACGATTGACTCTTTAAACATCCTGGAGAGCAACTGAGCATTGTCTTCATGTTCTCAAAGGGCAATTAAAAGTTGGTAATTCATGCTGGGCTTGATAATGATGCAACGGAAAAATAAATGCATAAAACAATGTCATGATTATCTAGAACATAAAGCGGAACTGTACAGCATAGGGACCGGCCCTTCGGCCGACAATGTCTGTGGTTAATGTGATGCATAGATAAAGGTTTCCCTGCCTGCTTATGAACTATATCCCCTCCACAATTCTGTGCATACCTATTTGCCTATCTAAAAGCCTCTTAAACGCCACTATTATATTTGCTTATCTAAATTGTATCTAAATCATCAATCGACCCTCATGACTACCATGTAATAAGATCATCGCTGATCTGATTGTAGTCTCAACTCCACATCTTTGTTCATCATATCCACCAGGCTCGTCCCTATATTAATAGGGTGGTGGCCTATCAAGGGAGGCGAGACATTGAAACATAGAAACATAGAAAATAGGTGCAGGAGTCGGACATTCGGCCCTTCGAGCCAGCACCGCCATTAAACATGATCAAGGCTGATCATCCAAAATCAGTACCCGTTCCCACTTTTTCCCCATATTTCTTGATTCCATAAGCTCTAAGAGCTATATCTAACTCTCTCTTGAATACATCCAGTGAGTTGTCCTCCACTGCCTTCTGCAGCAGAGAATTTCTCAGATTCATAACTCTCTTGGTGAAAACGTTTTCCTCATCTCAGTCCTAAATGGCCTACCACTTATTCTTAAACTGTGGGCCCTAGTTCTGGACTCCCCCAACATGGGGAACATTTTTCCTGCATCTGGCCTGTCCAATCCCTTGAGAATTTTATATGTTTCTGTAAGATCCTCTCTCATCCTAAATTCCAGTGAATATAAGCCTAGTCGATCCATTCTGTCATCATATGTCAGACCCACCATCCTGGATATTTACCTGGTGAATCTACGCTGCACTCCCTCAATAGCAGAATGTCCTTCCTCAAATTAGGAGACCAAAACGGGACACAATACTCCAGGTGTGGTCTCACCAGGGCCCTGGACAACTGCAGTAGGACCTCCTTGCTCCTAATTCAAATCCTCTCGTTATGAACGCCAACATGCCATTTACTTTCTTCACTGCCTGCTGTACCAGCAAGCTTATTTTCAGTAAGTTACAGTAAGAGACAGTTTAAATGTTGTATTCCTTGGAGTTTAGAAGAATGAGAGGCAACATTATTCAAATTTATTAGATCCTTCGGGGGCCTGACAGGGGAGATGTTGAGATGCTTATGTTTGTTGGATCTGTGTTTAAAAATGAAACAAGGTAACAAAATAAGGAGTCAATCATTTAAACATAGAAATTTCTTCTCTCAGTGAATCTAGAAATCTCTGCTTATAAGGACACTGGCGTTCAGCTCAGAAGATATTTTTAAAGT
Source organism: Rhinoraja longicauda (assembly GCF_053455715.1). NCBI lineage: Eukaryota > Metazoa > Chordata > Chondrichthyes > Rajiformes > Arhynchobatidae > Rhinoraja > Rhinoraja longicauda. The sequence goes on along the minus strand of NC_135953.1, from coordinate 57,659,286 downwards.
GGAGATAGATAAATATTTGAAAGGTCAAGGAATTGAGGGTTACGGGGAAATGGCACAGAAGAGGAGTTGAGGGTAGCATAGATCAGCCATGGTCTTACTGAATGGTGTGCCTTATGACCTAAGACATTGTAGCTGGACACATCTTCAATGCTGCCTTTAAATTAGCTAAGGATATTAATGTCGATGAACGAATAACAGGTAACAATGAGTCAGTGTACAGGAGAAAGGTTGATAATCTGATTGAATGGTGCCAAAAAAACAACCCTGCTTTCAACATTAGCAAGACCAAGGAGCTGATCGTTGACTTCAGGAAGGAAAAGCCGTGAATCCATGGCCGTGTTTTTGACAAAACCATGATGGAGAGAGTAAATAGCTTTAAGTTCATTTCACTGAAGATCCACCATAGGCCCAACACATTGATGCAGTCATAAAGAAAGCTCTGCACCTGCGCTGCCATAGCAGCTGTGGCATACCTGCAGTCCGTCTATCTTTGTGTTTTTATGTTGTTTTTTTGTCTTGATGTAGTGTAAATGTGATGTCGTTTTTTGGGGGTTGTGTACTATTGGGGGGGGGGGGGGTGGCAGGAACTGTAAATATAAAATTGTCTCTTCCCGAACGGAGACGCGACCTTTTGTTCTGAGTCGTGCCTCCGTTCCCGTTGCGGCCTACCAACGGCCAAACCCCTGGAGCTGGCGGCCTCCACCTGGGATGCTCCGGCCGCGTGGACGTCAGAACCTCACAGCCCCCTGGGTGGGGGCTGACATCGGAAGCTCCGGCAGGGGTAGCGTCTTCGCCCGCCCCGAGTTGCGGGGCTTGGGTCGGCCCGCCGCGGACTTTTCACCATCCGGCGAGGGCTTCAATGTCGGGAGCCCTGACCATCCCGACGGGCAGCGGCAGCGGCAATGGCAGTGGCAGCGGCAGCGGCTTCACCCACCCCGGAGCGCGGGGCTTGGGTCGGCCCGCTGCGGACGTTTCACCGTCCGGCGCGGCCTAGAACATGGTAACTACAACAGCCTGACTGCGGGTGAAGACAGCAGGGAAGAGAAAGGACATTCTGGCCTTCCATCACATTGAGGAGGTGACTGGAGGAGACTCACTGTGATGGATGTTTCTTTCTGTTTCTTTTTGTTTGATTGTGTGTGTTATTGCTTATTTTTATTGCTCTTTTATTGCTTTTATTGTTCTTGTTGTTGGACTGTGGGTAATCTTTCATTTCACTGCACATTTATGTGTGTGTGACAAATAAACTTGACTTGACTTGACAACTTTCTCAGAAGTCTGAGAAGATTCGCCATGTCATCAAATACTCTTCCAAACGTCTACAGGTTTATGGTAGAGAGCATACTGGTTGGTTGCATCAAGGCCTGGTTCGGTAACTTAAACACCCAAGAATAAAGGAGGATGCAGGAAGTGATGGACTGGACATAGCCTGGTCCATCTCAGATATTGACTCCACATCACTGAAAGGAAGCACTGCCTCATAAAAGCAGCTAATATCATCAAAACATCACACCCCACCCTGACCATGACCATGACTCATCTAGCTGCTCTCATTGGGAAACAGGTACAGGATCCTGAGAACATTGACCTCCAGGTTCAATAATAGCTTCTTTCCATTAATCATTAGGCTCATGAATTAGTGCACAACCCTAACCATAACCATACATCAACAATGATCTACCATGAACTTTGTACAGGCTGCAAAATTTACTACGGTTGGCATTATTATGGTCTGGTTACCTAGTAATAATTTATTGATTACTGATAATTTATATATTACTGATAATTTATCATATTATTGATTACAGTATATTTATTTGTTGTCTTGGGTTAATGTGCTTCTAAAGCATGCGACATTTAAACACTTTTGATTCCTGACCTGCTTGGTCTCGCATGCATATGTATAAACTGTTAAGGCTCATTTTAAATGGCAACCACTGAAGTGGCAAATAGTGAAGCATGGTGGCTAAGGGGATAAGAAGAGATGTGCTTTGAGGACAGTTCCGCTTCAGGATGGCAGAGGTCAGTGAGTTCGCAGGTTGGAGAAAAAAATGAAAGTGAAATTGGAATCGTGGAATAACTGAAAATGGAAAAATAAAACAATGTTTTCTCATTGATTTCATAGGTTAATATATTCTTCTATTGATTTCTGTGGAAGATGAAACTGAAATTGTGCGATTGAAATATTTTTTCAAGACAGTGTACACAGGTGGATTGTGAATGAATTGCTGTGCTTCAAGTAATCAGATTGCTTTTGATCAACATTATGAAATTAAACAATCTGTCATGAAGCACACACTTTTCATAGAAAAAGTAATGTTTCAAATGCAAGACTTAAAAATTATTATTATTATAGGGGTGTTGGAAAATAACTGCAGATGCTGGTACAAATCGAAGGTATCACAAAATGCTGGAGTAACTCAGCAGGTCAGGCAGCATCTTGGAGAGAAGGAATGCCATTCCTTCTCTCCAAGATGCTGCCTGACCTGCTGAGTTACTCTAGCATTTTGTGATACCTTCCATTATTATTATAGATATTATTAATGTATGCCTAATGTATTCTTTTATTTTGACATTCTCTCTTCAGAAAAGTAATTCCCCAGCCATTATTTTAACATAAACAAAATGTGAATATTTTGACGATAGTTATTTTTTTCTTTTTACAATGTTTTTCAGAATCTTTTCAGACATTGATTTCAGTCCTATTTTAGTTTTAATAAATTAAAATAACAAAACTATTTTGCTAATTAGTGTTTTAATGGACATTTAGTTCTGGAAAAGTTTCCAAAATACTCAGAAGGTTAGGCATCATCTCTGGAAAGAGAACCAAATTAACAATTCAAATTTTCCTTCAGATGTGGAAATAATTAACGATAAAATAAAATATTATAGAGAAGGGGGATGGGAAGGACTAGACACAGGAAAATGTGTAATTAATTGGAAAACCAAATTAAAGGGTAAAGGGGTTGTGATGCAAGCGAAAAGAGGGTTGGATTGAGATAAATTTGGAGGAGGTGTCAACAACAAAATCTACACCTGAGGCTGTTGAGCCAATCAAGAGCAAATGAAAAATTCTCTGAGGCTATGGATAAAGAAATCAAAGTGAGACAGAGAATTAAAATGACAGGCTAGTGGAAGGTTAGGATCACTTTTGCAGTCTGAATATAATATTCCACTCTGCTTAGATCTTCCTGATACATGGGTGACAGCATTAAGAACAGGGACATCATGGTGGCGCAGTGGTAGAGTGGCTGCATTCCAGCGCCAGAAACATGGGTTCCATTCTGGCTATGGGTGACGTCTGTACAGAGTTTGTACGTTCTGCCAGTGACCTGTGTGGGTTTTCTCTGGGTGCTCTGGTTTCCTCCCACACTCTGAAGACGTATAGGTTTGTAAGTTAATTGGCTTTAAAAAAATTGTAAATTGTCCCTAGTGTGTGTAGGCTAGTGTTAGTGTGTGGGAATCGCTGGGCGGCCCTGACTTGGTTGGCCGAAGGGCTTGTTTTCTCACTGTATATCTCAAATAAACACTAAACTAAACTAAACAGTAAACACAATGCAATAAACTGATGCAAATCTAAATAAGAGGGAGGCACAAGGAAATGCAGATGCTGGAATCTTCAGCAAAACAGAAAGTGCTGGGGGAACTCAGTGGGATAGGCTGCATTTGTGGGCCAAATGACATTTGACAGGTGACATTTCAGGTCAGGACCCTTCTTCAGACACATGCAACTGCAGGAACTGCAAAGCTACGTAAATTATGATATCCCCTGAACTAATCTATCATGAAGGAATTGCAAAGAAGTGGGAATATTGGGGAAATATTGTTGGCGATGTTGTCATACAGGTAATGCTACAAGTGCTAGACAATGATTTATCATATATGCCGGAAGGAATTGCAGATGCTGGTTTATCTTATCCCGGGTCTGGAAATTAAACAATGAAGAACAGAAGTACAGAAAATGGAATGAATCTGGTTCATGGCTGGTCAAAAATTTCTAATGAAGGATAAATAAAGACATCAACACTGATATGAAAGATGGAAGATTGAAGATTGAGTGTGCCATGCAGTAAGACATGCAATAGGTTGCTACAGTTTTGTTGTAGTATTGAAGTATCCATCAATATTTCTCTGAGAGCTAACAAGCTGCTTAACAAAGCATTGATGTGCAAATAACCCTTCACAATTGAGAAAAAGAATGAAATGTGAACAGCACTTCTGCAAAATCAGAGAAGAGAAATTGAGAAGGAAAACAAAACCATTGGAGGAAGGAGTCAGGTTTCTGCCTTAACTGAAGGATTTTTTGTTGGTAATCTCCATTACTATTAGTCTATGCAAGCAGCAAAACTAGAGTCTTTGAACACTACTCATAGAAGAGGTGTTAATGCAATCATTAATGAATCAGAGTAGATGGCATTTAGAGTTGGAACAAATAGCAAAACTAAAACTTTCTGGTAAATATGTAAATAAAGATTACATGACCCACTAATGGTGCCTTCATACCTTTATTATTCATTTCTTCCCAAACTGTGAACATATAATAAATACTGGCACACACGCACATATCTCCAGATTCAGGGACAGTTTCTTCACAGCTGTTATCAGGCAACTGAACTGTCCTCTCACCAGCGAGAGTGCAGTCGCGACCCATCTATCTCACTGGAGACCTTTGAACTATCTTTAATCGGACTTTATCGGATTTCAATATTATAATCAGCACTAAATGTTGTATCCGTAATCCTTTATCTGTGCACTGTGGACGGCTCAATTCTATCAATGTATAGTCTTTTTTTTGATTGGATAGCACACAAACAAAATCTTTTCAATGTACCTCTGTACTCATGGCAATAATAAACTAATCTAAACTAAACCACACAGAGGCATGGAGAATTAGGACCTGGGCTGTTTCCCGGAGTATCGTGTTTATTTGGAGGAAAAAGTGAGTAATAAAGCCTAAACCCTTAAATAAAATTTAAACCTACTTCATGATGAAATGAATTGCTGCAGATTGATATCTATCTTGGAGCATATTTTGTTCCAGTAGAGTAAAGTGTTGTGTTTACCAAGAGAAATCTGAGGGCAATTATTGTTTTTAAAACCACAATAACTGAAATGTTCATAAATGAATAGATTTGATCAATCATAGGACTTGCAGAATGGAATGTTTGCACCCTTCCAAATGTTGTTTCATTAGCCATAACAGTAAACCTGTATTTCATTCTCAAGGCATCTGCAAACATAATCCACCAATAGTTCTCTCGAAGCTATTAAGCTCCTTAACAAAGTAGAAACATCAAAAGAGTGCAATATACATCCTTGCAGAGATTGGCAAAAAATTGCTTTGTGCAAATAATCCTTCACCATTGAGAAAAAGAATGAAATGTGGACCAATGTTAGCAAAATCAGAGCAAAGAAATTGGGAAAAGAAACAAAATCAAAGGAGAAGTCAATTGCCGAGTAACATAACCAATTGATAAGAAAAATAGGAGATTGTTAGATCATCAATAATTAAAGAGGTGAAGGACGCTGGAAAAGAATGAAGAGATAAATAACTAAGACAAAGCTAAATATTTCAGAAGGGTGAGTAAACCACTCATTGATCTTTTTCACACTGCCTGCAACACCCATTATTAACTGTTTAGCATCTTTGTGGCAATAACGGTGTAGTGAATAAACTGGCATTAATTCTGGCATTAATTGAAACTGATATTTTTCTCCAAAGGTATACCATAGCATGATGCTCAAGATGTTGAGTTACCATATGCAGCCTGATTAATTAAAACAGGAGTGTGGAAGGCCTGATTAAATGGCTAAATGGAGTTACATGGGGTGAAGTTAAAGAATGAATGATGAAGCAGTTTAAAACTACTGAAGGTCATCAACTCTGAAGCTATACATGACAATAAGGGGAATTTGAAAGTACTTATATTTGGGCAGCCATGTGGAAATGAAGACAAGAAATCCAGAAAGAGACCATAAAATCAATGGAAAAATTAAGAATCGAAAATGCTAAAAGTCACTAATAAATTCATCACATGAGTATTCAGCATTAGTAAATAAAGTAGATCTAATCTAAAAACAGTGAACTCAGACATTCAGCCTATGTCTTTGGAACTGATGCACTACTATGCTGGGAACTACATTCTGCACTCTGTATCTCCCCCTTTGTTCTATTTATTTTATTTGTGTTTGACGTGATTGTTTTTACGTATAGTATTATCTGATCTGATTAGACAGGATATAAAACAAACATTTCACTGCATTTCGATGTACCTTTGAAGCCAGTCACATTTTGCTGAGCCAAAAATAGCGAAAGTTATACAGCTTTTAAATGGGTGAATAGTGGCAAACAAATTACAGATTCAGATTAGTTTGTTGTCATGTACATCAGGGTGCCATGCACTCCGCTGTTCACACTGTTTCCAGACAGGACCGCTACATAATTGTGCAGGTGGTGGAATCATTCGAGACAAAAGTATGTAACAATAGGGCAAGTTAAGAAACATAAGAAAACATTGACAGCAGAATGTCTACAGCAATATACCATGAAAATCTGCCCTGTCCTGTCCTCTATTGGTCTTGAAGAGAAAAGTGACACCAAGTGCACTTTCATGGTTATGTAGCAATTATGAGGATCATGCTTTTCCGAGGTGACTTAAAACTAAGTGGGAAACATAGTCGAGAGTGACCTGTGATATTGCTTCAACCAACTATATTCCATCAGCCTGCACAGTTTTTCCTTCTAGGGACTCCAAATCTTTCCTTTTGAATTTACCTGTATATCATATTTCTTTCCAGTGGCTTGCAATCACATAGCCTGGAAGTTGCTTCAGGCAGGCAAACCCCTGCCCAGGCAACAAAAATCCTAATGGTTTTACATGATCAAACTCTGCCTGGTGGTTGCTCAGTTGAGAGTCAAGAGTGTTTAATTGGCATTTACATCAGCAACTGAACACTGAAATTCTTATTTTGCTGCAGCTTTACAAGGCCGTTAATGTAATGACAGAAAAATAAGTATACAGTAATCAATAATGGAATAAATTAATAATCAGACCATAGTAGTGCAAAACCAAAGTACATAATCCAACCAAAACAAAGTCTATAGTAGATCGTAGTTGCTGATGTAGGATTATGGAATATGTTGTGCAGTGTTGAATAAGCTGCATTTGAACCTAGAAGTCATAGTTCTCAGGACGCTGATGTCCATGTTAAATTAGGGCTGAGTTCCCCAATCCAAGGCTGCCACATCTCACAGATAGTCACTGTTGTACTGTTCACCGTTTCTGTTGTCATGAAAAAGCACCTGCACTTGCACCTACCAGGACTTAATCAGAGAGAGGTTGTTTTCTGATCTTCACTTGGCCAACTAGTGTTCTCCAGATGTTTGGAGGTTTCTATCATAAAAATACCATCGGGTAAATCAGACAGGTTTCAAGAAGTCTGTCTGATCGTATAGATGTAGTACTCCCATGCCAGATATCTTATTTGGTAGTGGAGTATCATAGGGCAAGTGCAGCATTTCTGACTGTGGCTAGACATTTCCTTGTTTTCGATTCCATGTTTGTAAATGATGTTATTTATGTGCTGGATTTCTCTCTTAACCTCTCCAAATGCCTTTTGAAAGAGTAATTCAGAAGTTAACAAGACTCATCCTATGAGTCCCATGGATAATATTCAACCTGATGTTTAGCTCCCTGTTGACTTTGCAGATGAGCAAATCAAAGGGACTATTCAGTGTTTTCAATTGGAATTGATCACAGCAGTAATTCAACCCGACAAGTGTAGGTGTCAGAGTGTGCTTAATGCAAGCAAAATGCCCTGCATCGACTCCATTGCTGAATAGTCAAAACCACTTGTATTACGTTATTGACGTGGAGAGTCAAGTTAAAAGTATTTATTTATCAATGCACAGGATATGAACTGGAAAAATAAAATTCTTACTTACCTCATTTTGACAGGTGCATTCAATGCAACAACAACAAATATAAAATAAATTCTCAGCCATTCTAACTATGCGTGACCATGATAGTGCAAATGCAAAGTATACAGAGCAACCAGAGTGGTTTAAGAACTTGATGGTTGATGGGAAGAAACTGTTCTTTGAACATCAAAGAGGGTCTGACATGGGCAACTGGTGGCAAAGCAGCGCCTTTACCACCTTAGACAGCTGAGGAAATTCAGAGTGTCTCTGAGGATCCTTCATTGCTTCTACTCTGGGGCTGTAGAGAGCATCCTGTCCGGCAACATTACAGTCTGGTTTGGGAACAGCTCTGCCCAGGACAGGAAGGCCCTGCAGAGAGTAGTGTGTTCGGCAGAACGCACCATGGGAACTACACTCGCCCCCCTGCCGGACCTATACATCAGGAGGTGTAGATCGAGAGCAAGCAAGATTATGAGGGACCCCTGCCACCCCAGCAACGGACTGTTCCAGATGCTACGGTCAGGCAAGCACCTCCGCTGTCACGCTGTGAAAACGGAGAGGATGAGATGGAGTTTCTTCCCACAGGCCATCAGGACTGTTAACTTTTATAACTCCAGGGACTAAATTTTGTCTTCTCTGTATTAACTTTTATTTATATGCTGTAACTGTAATTCTTTGTTTTGCGCAATCCGCAGGCATTGCCACTTTCATTTCACTGCACATCGTGTATGTGCATGTGACAAATAAACTTGACTTGACATGGAGATTGCCATTCTCGGGCACCTGCACCTTCTCCCCGGAGGTAACAGCAAGAAGAGAACGTGTTATTCAGTGCGTTCCTGTAGATTCCTTCAGTGATGGCAAGGTCAGTACCCATGCTGGGCTGAGCAACATCCACCACATTCTGCAGACTCCTTTGTTCCTGAGCATTTGAATTTACAAATGATTTTGTGATGCAACGTCAGTATGGCTTTCCACCGCACACTTGTCGAAGTTCTAGATGCCGGTGACATTGCATATCCCCTCAAATATCCAAGGAAGTAAAGGTGTTGGTAAACTTTCTTTGTGATTGCATCAATATGCTAGGCGCAGGGCAGATCATCAGTGGTGTGCATGCCAAGAACCCGAAGCAGTTGACTCTCTCCACCACGGTCTAGGCATTGAAGACAGGTACATGGTTCCTTGGCATTCTTCATCCTGACGTCAACAATCAGCTCTGACTAGTATACAACATAGAACATAGAACAGTACATCACAAGAATATGCCCATTGGCCCACAATGTCTATGCCAAACATGATGCCAATATCTACCTACACATAACCCACATCCCTCTATTCCCTACATATCCATTGCCAATTAAAAAGTATCTTAAATGACACTATTGTATCTGCCTCAACCATTATCCCCGGCAGTGCATTCCAGCCACTCAACACCCTCTGTGTAAAAGAGTTGCCCTGCACATCTCCTTTAAATTTTACCCCTCTCACCTTTAAGCTATGCCCTCTAGTATTTGCTTTTTCCATCCTGGGAAAAATATTCTGACTTTCTACCCTATTTATGACTCTCACAGTTTTATATACTTCCATCAGGTCTCCCCACAACCTCTGGCATTCCAGAGAGCAAGAACATTGTTCTGGTACTGCTCTATCAGATTATCAATCTCCCACCTGTACTCTGACTCATTGTGATCCTCGCTTGTGAATGACATGAAAAATGTTTTTGCTCCACTACAGGTGCCAGTGGCTACATTCCCTTTCATGTTCAATACAGGCTCAATGATTTTGAAAATTCTCAGAAGTCAATAATATCTTTATCTGCTCAGTCAGCATGTTGTTGAAGTCATACTGCATGTTCTTGATGATAAAAGGACACAAAGTGGTGGAGTAACTCAACAGGTCACGCAGCATCTCCGGAGACATGGATAGGTGACTTTTTGTCCTCAGACTGTGTCCTTTCACGTAAACCAGCATCTTCAGTTCCTTATTTCTACATGATTCATTTTGACCATTATGATTTTTTTCCTTTCTTAATATTCTTTCCACCTCTATGATTTGGTGGGTAATTTGATATTTTAAAGTAATTGTTGCCATAGCTGGCCAGTTGTAAATCATTGCTTCCATTTCTTATTTAAGCATTCCCCTTTTGTGGATCACATCCGTGGATTGGATTTTGCCATGACTAGGGCCATTCTTCTACCGGTCCAGGCATCTTTTTTCCTTGAATGGGTTGGGGTACAGGAGTAATTGCCCCGTGTCATGGTCAGGCGATGACAACATTGAACTGTCCTCCGTTTCAAACTAGAATTTGATTGAATTACAATGCGCCAATGCTGAGAGTGTGGGACTGGGTTTATGGCTCTGCAATATTGCCGTATGGCTCTATATATATTGTTGCTGACAAAGATGAGGTTAAGGCTGTAATCATGTTTCCAGCATTCATTTTATAAGGATCTTTGAGCTTAGGGACATGAATCAGGTGCAGCTGATTTGGCTTCTTCCAAGTTTCCACCAATTCCCAACCTCATTCATGGTTTTGTATTCCCAGTTGTGGTGTCAATCTGGTGAATGTTTAACAGGAAGCCTTTCTCCTGCAATCAATTTTTGTCACTGCTGAAGTTGCAAGTTGACTCTGATGTTTATTTTATAGGAGTAATTTGTAATTCAGTCCCAAGATCTCCTGCAAATGAATGTGATGAAGATATAAATAAGTAAAGCAATGTGCTTCCATTGTGATTTCATTGATTGACTTCATGTAGACGGTTATAAATCAGAACTGAAATGGCATGGGGTTTTATCGAAAATCCCAGCTTTGGTCTCCTATTCTTTCGTAGTCAAAACCTTAAATTTGAGTATTCATTTTCCTTTCATTTCATGCTTATCGCTCTTGCTGGATGAAAATTCACATAAGCACAGTTTTAACCCAAATATCTGAATGACTACACTTTCAGGTTTGGAATTTGAGGCTTTGATATTCTATTGGCATTTCTCTTTGATATTTTTTATTGTAATCTTTTCAAAAGGTTGTTCAGGTTGAGTTAACTTAACTTGACACCTGCAAGTTACTAGCCTGAACTCCAATGGAAACATTCATGATTAAAGCATATGAAACACAGTGAGGGGGTGTTTGGAGTCACTGTGATGGATGTTTGTGTTGGGGTTATGTGTCTTGTGTTCTTTTTTGTGTGTGACTGCTATGTAGTTTCGTTCGGTACCTTGGTACCGAATGACAAATAAAGCTCTGTTGAACTGTTGAGAGGACGATTGTTGTGATGGGTGAATCTAGTGCTTTTTGAATATAAGGAATTGCCTATTTAAACAAAGATGAAACAATATTTTTTCATCTGAGATGGGTGTGAGTCTGTCGAACTCTCTTCTTGAAGCAAAGTTAAGACAACCTTATACATGGAATGGAATGGAATACTTTCTGGTCATATGTGACAAGACACAGTGAAATTCTTTGCTTGCATACACAATGTATACAAATAGCGGTCACCTACAGCGGTGAAAAAGTCACAAACTATGCAGGCTCCGCCTTTGTTCTTCCCCCCACCCCTCCCCCACTGTGGTTCCCCCACACCGGGTCCTCCATTGTCCTCCCCCCTCCCTCCCCATTGTCCATTGTTGTTGATTTCGGCTCTTTGGCCATTGGTGCTGGCTCTGATTTGTTCTGTACCTTTTCATGCCTCTAGTTTCCCTTTCCCCTGACTCTCAGTCTGAAGAAGGGTCTTGACCCAAAGCGTCACCCATTCCTTCTCTCCAGAGATGCTGCCTGTCCCGCTGAGTTACTCCAGCATTTTGTGTCCGTCTTTGGTGCAAACCAGCATCTGCTGTTCCTTCCTACAAATCTTAGATAGATTCTAGATTAGGATGGAGGTGCAATGATACCAGGCCAGACAAAAGGTCCTAGCCTGGTTTCGCTTGTTCCTAAATCACATTTAGTTGCATTATTCATTTTAGGGACCTACAAGGATTTGGAGAAATGTTTGATGGATGGATCATGTACCATGGATATTCTGCCCATTGACAGGTATCTGAGTTGACTTGTCAAATAGCCAGTCCAAAACTGAACATTATTCAGTTTGTGCAGCCAAGGATAACATGTGTCATCAACAGACCATATCTCAGTCTGAACAAAGGTCTCAACCCGAAACGTCACCCATTCCTTCTCTCAGAGATGCTGCCTGTCCCGCTGAGCTACTCCAGCATTTTGTGTCTAGCCACATCTAGATATGTCTGCAAATTATTGGGAGTACAGATTTATGTACACTGAGCAGATAGTTGTGCAGACCAGGCATTAATTACACTCTCATCACCCACCAGTATCCAGTATCGACCTGAGATCAAAATCATGCCAATTATGTTATAGGAACATAAGTTTTGGTTTATTTTCACAGTTTATTTAATTCTATTATACATTTAAGGCAGCACGAGAGGCACGAGAGGCACGAGAGGCACGAGAGGCACGAGAGGCACGAGGGGCACGAGGGGCACGAGGGGCACGAGAGGCACGAGAGGCACGTGAGGCACGAGAGGCACGAGGGGCACGAGAGGCACGAGGGGCACGAGAGGCACGAGAGGCACGAGAGGCACGTGAGGCACGAGAGGCACGAGAGGCACGAGAGGCACGAGGTTACAGGGAGAAGGCAGAAGAATGGGCTGAGAGGGGAAAAAATAGATCAGCCATGATCGAACGGCGGACCAGACTCGATGAGCTGAATGGCTTAATTCTGCTCTCATGACTTATGATCTTATGATATTCACAAGTCACTTACAGTAGCAGTCATGATCTAACAGTATGTTGCTTACTATGTGTGTTCACCACAAAAGGCTGAGGAGCCAGCAAAAGTTCAACACTGAGCTAAGATGAACAACAGGCCCAGTAGGTTGTTGTTCCTAGACCAGCTTCTGGTTGTTGAAACAACGTGCTTCCAGAACATTGATGCAAATTCAGGCCAGCCGCTTTCATGGATGTCACCCAAAGATTCATATTGCAACAGTTTACAGGTTGAAGCCTAAATTGAAGGTGAGGTCAGAGGATTGTGTTAAATTTGGATTGAACTGGATGGCAATTGCTGAGAACGATGAAGAAACTAGCTTGCATGGTATTAATGAAAGAGGTAGAGGGGACACTGATGTTTATACACCAGAACTGACCAGTTCCAAGATAAGCAGGAGTGTACTGTTGTCTGCCTGTAACAGTGCAATACAAGGTGGTGCATACACAAAAGTTATGGGATCCAAAAGGAGGCAAAGTATTTGTCATCGGTGGGGCAACTATTGCAGAATTCAAGACTAGAAGCAGATTTGAAACATTAGTAGATGAGAGTATCTTATGCCTACTCCCACTCACGTCCAACTTTTCTCTTTACTCACAATGCCAAATGACTGAGGCTGCAGATAATTTCAACTACTGATTCTCACTTTTCTATTAGTCCATCAGTCTGAAGAAGGGTCTCGACCCGAAACGTCACCCATTCCCTCTCTCCTAGATGCTGCCTGACCTGCTGAGTTACTCCAGCATTTTGTGATACCTTACTTTTCCATTCCTCACCACAGGCCTGTACTGTCACATTATATCCTTCTGGTGTACAATGAGTGCCAAAAAGCAAAATAAGTGGTTTCAATGACAAAACTGTGCATCACTTAGAGCGTAGCTTAGAGGCAGGCTGTGTCTATGGTGGCAAAGATCATTTAGGAACAGAGTAATACAGATACCAGTTTATCATAGAGCAAAATCACTTAACAGGTTCAACATTTTTCTGCAGATGCACTGTGGATGGCTTTTTGCTGACTGGATAGTGTGCAACAAAAAGCTTTTCACTGTACCAAGGTACGCGTGATAATAATAAACTAAACTAATAAACTAAACTAGATATAACACTCCCCTTTCCCCTTGCCCCCCTTCCTCTACCCCAGTTGTTTAATCAGTTCTACAGTACACAACAATGTATCCCTCTTGAGATCATCCCTTCCCTAGCCAACATTGGCCTACCAGGGAACTACCTTGCCTGAGGTCACGTCCAACTTTTCTCTTTACTCGCAATGCCGAATGACTGAGGCTGCAGTCAAGTTGCTGGCCCTGATTTGTCCTTTTCTCTCTCAACCCCCCCCCCTACACTCCATACGTTCAGTCTGATGAAGGTTCCTGACCCAAAATGTCACCTATCCTTTATGACCCACTGAGTTACTTTGCACATTTGTTCTCCAAAACTTTGCCAGGATTGCAATTGTGTCTCCTTGAGCAATAAGCAGAAACATCACAGACCATAAACTAATATGATTGAAAAATTGTGCTTCTACCAATACACCTCTCTCGATACCAGGAAATGTGCACGAAGGGTGATGAATTGGGGTTTATTGATTGGTTTCTCAGGCAGCTAAATTGTTTATAGCCAACTGCTCCAAAAAAAAGCTTTCACTCCAAGATCACTGATATCATTGTCAATATAGTGTCCAACATCACTCAGGCCATCAGGGCACCTATTCATAGGAATAGCCTTTTCGAATCAATTTTGCAGCCTTGGCAACCAAAAGTATACTTTTGCATTGTGACTTTTTTTCGCAAACTGATATTATCTATATTTGTTATCTAATTGTATTTTTGCACTAATGCCTTGTTTTCTGCTCTTTTTTTCCTTTTAGCTCTCTTACAAAATTTATATGTGTAATTTAAGCATAAATCATGTTTTTGTGTGTTGGTTTAAGTCCGTCTGTCAATGCTGCTGCTGCTGCTGCTGCAAGCAAGATTCTCATTGTACCTATACTTCATAATAAACTTGACTTGACTTGACCTAAATACTTCGAATTGGAAGTGGTGGGTGGTTCAAGAATAAAACCCTTTGTTTTCTTTGGCCATTCCTTATTTCCCAGATAAAATAAAATGTTCGTGTCAGCATTGTTAAAAATGCAATGGTGCTAAAAATGGCATGATAAATATGTTATTCCAGACCATAGGAGGTATTCTGTGACTGGAACATGCCATCCAATTACCAGTTCTCTTTCTTATTTCTAACATCTCACAATTCATATTCCTATCCCTCAAGAACAAATGAACCTGGAGCGACAGGATACCAACTGTGCATGTCAGGTTCATAGATTCTTTTGGTATAAAATACTCTAATTCATCAGTCAGACAGACATCAAGGCTCCAACAGTGAAATATTCGTTGACAATAAATACATTTGTTAAGACTCCAGTGCCATCATGGAGTCAGGTTTCTTCTGCATGTTGAACAGTGAATCAAGTGAAAAGGTCAGTACACAGTTTCCAGAGCTCACAATTTTCCTCTTGGTAAAACACCAAAGGTCCCCTGGATACAAGAACATGAGCTTAGATCTTAACCCCCCAAAAACCTGTGGGCTAGTATTAGGTGAGATGTTCAAACTTTGTATGTCTGCCTGGAATCTTTCTCCGTACTTACGCCTTCTGGGTTTAACAGATGTAAGACAAGGAACCGAGATAATCCATTTCCTGTGGCAGATTGCCTACATAAACATTACAGTGGTTTATTAGTAAAGGCCGACTAGCTGTGTTTTCCAAGCTTTGGGAAATCTGTTAGGTGAAGCGAGGCAGGAATAGTTATGGGAAGAAGATAACACCATTGCCCATGAACCAAGAAATGAAGGAAAACGCTCTTCTGCACCAGACTAACCCAATTTCCTTGTTCCACATTATTGTTTCCAAATAAAGACTGTCACTGGGTGATACAAGAAACTGCAAATGATGGAAACCTGAGCAAAAAGTCTAGAGGAACTCAATGGGCCAGGCAGCACCTGCAGAGGGAATGGGCAGGTGGTGTTTTGAGTTCAGACCTTTCTTCAAACTTATTTGATAGGGGGACAAAGGTGGAAAAGTGAGGTGCGGCGTGATAGGTGGATACAGGTGATAGGGGGGGAGGGATATGATTCAGACGGGTGGTGAAAGTGACAAAGGTTTGAGGTGCAAAGGGTGTAAGATAATAAAAGAAAAGGAGTGAAATGTAAATCCTGAAGAATGAATATGTGTAGAAAGGATGGGGGAGGCCAAAAAATGTAAAATGGAAAAATGGGATTTGGAAATGGGACGTGAGTGTATGGAAAAGGGGAAAGGAGCAGATTGATCAGTGTGGTGAGAATTCTGAGAGAAATGTGTGCATACCAGGCTGTGGGTGTACAAGGAAAATAGAGGGAGAGTGTGGGGGGGATTTAAATTGAAACTGGAGAATTCAATATTCTTGCCATTGGGTTTCAAACTACCCAGCCGAATATAAGATGCTGTTCTTCCAGGTTGTGTGTGTCCTAACTCTGGCAATGAAGGAATCCAAGGATGGTATGGGAATGGGAAAGGGGAGTTAATGGTTTCCCATAGAAAGCTCCAGCAAGCTTTGGTGGATGCATCGCAAGTGTTTGGTGAAATGGCCACCGAGTCTATACTTGGTTTTGCCAATGTAATGGAAGCCTTTTGGGAGCACAGAATACAATGGTCAAAGTTGGAAGTGGTGTCACTCCCAAGATCATGGATTGGACAACACCCACATTATTCTTAGCAAATATATGATCCTGACGTGGTACTGAAAACTGCCTAAACTGAAGCCAGGCCTAACAATCAAGGTGACATCGAGGCAGGAACCCTAGCATGAAAGAAATCTGCTATGTGGAGACAACATTGTACAATCTACAGAGAATACTGGTCTCCAGATTCCTAATCCAACCATTACTGCATAAACAACCCACCACTGAGGCCCTGTAAACCATAAAATGGTCATTGGTGATTATGTGAACAAAATGAGGGTTTACATTTATCTTTCAAAGATCTGAAATTCCCATTCAAATACAATTGGCAATCTGATCACAAATGTAAAGCCATCCATATGTTAGAATAAATAGGTAGCAATTTGGTGATTGTTTATTCTTTTACTTTGTATTAAAAATAATCCATGATATATTTGTCTCGAGACTATTTTGCTAATAGAACAGAAATTGAATTAATCAAAAAATAAGCATTTTAATTCTCAATCTAAAAGTCTTATCTTCATCACAGAGGACATATCTCCGATGCCCTCTGCCACTTTAACACCTGCTTCCAATCAGTTCATCTCTTCACCGTAGACATACCCTAAACTAGCACCCTTTACATCTTCCTTGAACATAGACCCAATCAATTCCCTCCCACCACCACCTTCATCTGACAGAACTTATTCTTAAACACGATAACTCTCCCTTCAACTCCATTCACTTTCTGCAAGTCAAATGAGCCACTATGGGAAGTTACTATGGTTATGAGCTAACATAGCTTATAGCTGCGGATACATGGCAGATGAAGTTTAATGTAGATAAGTGTGAGGTTATTCACTTTGGAAGTAAGAATAGAAAGGCAGATTATTATCTGAATGGTGTCAAGTTAGGAAGAGGGGATGTTCAACGAGATCTGGGTGTCCTAGTGCATCAGTCACTGAAAGGAAGCATGCAGGTACAGCAGGCAGTGAAGAAAGCCAATGGAATGTTGGCCTTCATAACAAGAGGAGTTGAGTATAGGAGCAAAGAGGTCCTTCTACAGTTGTACCGGGCCCTGGTGAGACCGCACCTGGAGTACTGTGTGCAGTTTTGGTCTCCAAATTTGAGGATGGATATTCTTGCTATTGAGGGCGTGCAGCGTAGGTTCACTAGGTTAATTCCCGGAATGGCGGGACTGTCGTATGTTGAAAGGCTGGAGCAATTAGGCTTGTATACACTGGAATTTAGAAGGATGAGGGGGGATCTTATTGAAACATATAAGATAATTAGGGGATTGGACACATTAGAGGCAGGAAACATGTTCCCAATGTTGGGGGAGTCCAGAACAAGGGGCCACAGTTTAAGAATAAGGGGTAGGCCATTTAGAACGGAGATGAGGAAGAACTTTTTCAGTCAGAGAGTGGTGAAGGTGTGGAATTCTCTGCCTCAGAAGGCAGTGGAGGCCAGTTCGTTGGATGCTTTCAAGAGAGAGCTGGATAGAGCTCTTAAGGATAGCGGAGTGAGGGGGTATGGGGAGAAGGCAGGAACGGGGTACTGATTGAGAGTGATCAGCCATGATCGCATTGAATGGCGGTGCTGGCTCGAAGGGCTGAATGGCCTACTCCTGCACCTATTGTCTATTGTCTATTGTCTATTGTCTAGTCATAGTATCTTCCAAGCCCCTAGTCGACTAGTAAGAATGGATCTAATTTAATTCCTATTCACAAACCTTTCCTCAACTGTTTCCATTGGATTAGCAAGTTGGTGTTGATTTCTTCCTTTTGTATGGAATCTGGACAATTCATTACTTGGACTATTGTGTACAGTTTTGGTCTCCTAATATGAGGAAGGACATTCTTGCTATTGAGGGAGTGTAGTGTAGGTTCACGAGGTTAATTTCGGGATGGCCGGGCTGTCATATGATGAAAGAATGGAGCGACTGGGCTTGAATTCACTGGAATTTAGAAGGATGAAAGGGGATCTGTTTTATTCTAAACATATAAAATTATTAAGGGATTGGACACGCTAGTTGCAGGAAACATGTTCCCAATGTTGCCGGAGTCCAGAACCATGGGCCATAGTTTAAGAATAAGGGGTAGGCCATTTAGAACTGAGATGAGGAACAGCTTTTTCACACAGTGTTGTGAATTTGTGGAATTCTCTGCCTCAGAAGGCAGTGGAGGCCGATTCACTGGATGCATTCGAAAGAGAGTTAGATAGAGCTCTTAGGGCTAGCGGAATCAAGGGGTATGGGGAGAAGGCAGGAACAGAGTACTGATTGTGGATGATCAGCCTTGATCACATTGAATGGCGGTGCTGGCTCGAAGGGCCAAATGGCCTCCTCCTGCACCTATTGTCCATGTATTACGGTGGCTGCCAACGTCCAACCTTTTTCACTTTCATGTAATCACGTTCATATAGTCCATATCTGACACTTTCTTTCCTTTCATGACATGCTATCTGCACTTCAGGGGATAAATTAGCTAACATTATAAACCCCACAAATCTATTTGGTTATTTTGACCACGCTTCCTCCCATTCATTTTCCCACAAGGAAGTAATTCTATTCTCCCAGCTTCCCATTCTCTGTCTCTGATTATGAAATTTTCACAGCAGTGTTTTCCTTTTCTTTAACTATGGGAGAGAGAAAACCCTGAAAAATGGTACGATCATTACATTAAAGAGACATTTAAAAAGATACATGGATAGGATAGGTTTAGAGGGTTATGGGCCAAGGTGGGACTAGTGTAGATGGGGCATGCTGGTCGCCATGCGCAAGTTTGTGTGAAGGGCCTGTTAATACGCTGTTTAACTCTATGACTCTATGACCCAGGTTTACTGGGATCTGAACCAGATTCTCTTACAGTATATCTCCCATGGTTCTGCTCTCATCTCCACCTCACAGCCAGAACATGTGTAACGTTCCTCCTTGTCCATACCTTCCCCTCTATCACTTCGACATTCAATGATCACCTTTGATTCTCTACCACTGAACAATAGGATTCTATCACTGAACAATTCTTCCTCTTCTCTCCTCTTTCAGCATTGCAAAGAGATTAGGATTGCAAAGGGATCAGGTGGTCAATAAGGCTTTTGGCACATTGGCCTTCATCAGCCAGAGTGATGTATAGAAGTTGGGAGGTCATGTTGCAGTTGTACAAGACGTTGGTGAGACCACATTTAGAATATTGTGTTCAGTTCTGAGCACAGTTATAGGAAAGATGGTGTCATGCTGGAAAGGGAGCAGAGAAGATTTACAGGATGTTGCCAGGACTAGAGGGTCTAAGCTATAGGCAGAGGTTGAGTAAGCTGGGACTCTATTCCTTGGAGCACAGGAGGAAGAGGGGTGATCTTATGGAGGTATGTAAGATCATGAGAGGAATAGATCGGGTAGATTCACAGTCTCTTGTCCACAGTAGGTGAATCGAGGACCAGATGGCATAGCTTTAAGGTGAAGGAGAAAATATTTCATCAGAATCTGAGGAGTAACCTTTTCACACAAAGGGTGCTGGATGTATGGAACAAGCTGCCAGAGGAGGTACTGTAGTTGAGGCAGGGACTATCCCAACATTTAATAAACAGTTAGACAGGTACATGGATAGACAGGTTTGGAGGGATATGGACCAAATGCTGGCAGGTGGGACCAGTGTAGCTGGGATATGTTGGCCGGTGTGGGCAAGTTGGGCCGAAGGGCCTGCTTCCACACTGTGCCACTCTATGACTGTTCCCTCCACCACTCCCTGATTCACTGTTCCATCTCCATCAAGCATATTATTTTACATTTACCTTCCTTTGCAACTGCAGGAGATATAACACCTGCCCCTTTGTCTCCTCTCTTCCCACCATCCAGATACTCAAACAGACCTTTCAGGTGAAGCAGTGATTCATTTGAAATATTTCCAAACTGGTGTACAGCATTTGGTGCTCACAGTGTGGCCTCCTCCACATTGGAGAGACCAAGCATAGCTTGGGTAGCTGCTTTGCTAGACTCCTCTGCTCATTCCTCAAGGGTAACCCATTGCTGCCAGTCACCTGTCACTTCAAATTCCAAGACCTCAGTTTCTGGCTGGATCTATCAAAGCTCTTGGGACCTAATATTGAAGTTAACAATTTCAAATAATCTCTCTTTTTTTCTCTCCACAGGTATGGCTGAACCTTTCAATTTCAATTTGTATCTTCTTTGTTCTTCTCTGTCTCCAACTCTTGTAATTTTTTGTTGAAAACTTTGGTTTGCACCATAATGTATAGAAAGGAACTGCAGATGCTGGTTTATACCGAAGATAGACACAAAGCACTGGAGCAACCCCGTGCAGTTACTCCAGCACTCTGTGTCTATCTTCGGTCTGCACCATGCCTCAGACATTCCCTTTGTTTTTCTTCCACTCATCTCCCTCTCTGCAGCTTAAACCATGCGTGTTTTCCTACTGTTCTAGTGCTGATGAATGGCCTCTTGTGCTTTCCTACGCCTGCTTTGTGGGACCACACAAGCTTGAAGCCCTTCATCAGAATCAGAAAATGAGAAAACACACATGATTCAAGTTGCAAAGATGAATGAAAAATAAATCAGTAGAAATATATGTGCTGGTATGCTGACCAAAGTTGTCAAGGTAATGCATACTTTAAAAACCAGCAATTGGAGCCAGATAAAGGTTACTCAGTTCCTTTCCCCGCTGACGTTGCTTGATCTGCTTGATGCCACCAGTGTATTCTGTTTTAGTTAAGCATTTTAATATGTTTTGTTCATTATTAATGAATGACCACATTAAGTAACAGAACGTAATATTGTAAAAGTATAATCAATCACTGGGTATGATCCAGCCATAATCATGGAGTAATAGAATCATAGAGTCATTCAGCGCAGAAACAGGCCCTTTGGCCCAACTTGCCGACACTGACTAATATGTCCCATCTACACTAGTCTCACCTGTCTGCGTTTGGTCCATATTCCCTTAACCTGTCCTGTCCATGTATCGGTCTAATTGTTTCTTAAATGTTGTGATAGTCCCTGCTTCAACTACCTCCTCTGGCAGCTCGTTCCATAAACCCACCACCTTTTGTGTGAGAAAGTTACCCCTCAAATTCCTATTAAATCTTTCCCTCTTCACCTTAAAACTATGTCCTCTTGTTCTCGATTCTTCTACTCTGGGCAAGAGACTCTGTGCATCTATGATGCATGATTTTATACACTTCTGTAAAATCACCCCTCATCGCTCCAAGGAATAGAGTCCCAGCCTGCTCAACCTTTCCCTATAGCTCAGACCCTTGAGTCCTGGCAGCATCCTCGTAAATCTTCTCGGTACCCTTTCCAAGCTGATAATCAATCATTGAGGCACAATCCAGTCCACACTCACCCTGTGATTTCCTTTGGCTGCACTGAGGGAGGAGTCAGGCTGGAGGCTGGGTGCTCTGACTACCTCACCAGGCAAGTGGGCTGCAAGAAGCAGCCTGGTCTGAGGCACTGCCCTGGATAACCTGCCAATGCATCATGAGTCTTTGGAAATCCCTGCCCAGAAGAACTCTGGTGTAAGAGATAAAAAAACATAAAAATAACAAATCTATGCTCACAGATCATCTGCAAGGCAAATTATCCACCACCTATCTTGCTGATCCAGCTTTCCATGGTAAGAATTGATTGTAAACTTGGAGTTTCTAGCATCTACGGTTTTGGTTCAAAGTTTCATTGACTATAGAGCAAAACAGAGTATTAGAACTCAGCAGGTCAGGAAGCATCTGTGGAGGAAATGGAAAGATGAGACAGACAAATTGAGCCAATGCATTCAATCATTGTTATTGAATATATTCGAGAAGGTATACTGAATCTGATTTGGAGAGGACAGGGCAGAAGAGTGGAATTACCAAAAAGATCAATTTAACCATGAATGCTAGGGTAGACTCAAGAATATCCCTTTCCTGCTTCCATACCTTATGTTTTTTTTTAGATGCAGTCAAAGCAAATACAGTTAAAACTGGACCATAAGTACTCGTTTTTGAGAGATGTTTATTTTTGAGAAATGTTTAATCTTTAGATGTTTGATCTTTCTAATCTCTTGAAAACTGCAGGCAATATAAAACTTGAAAGTATGGGGTTTATTTGTTTCAAGTATTTTCACTTTCCACCCCTCACCCTCCCCCCAACCTTCCCCCCAACTCTTTCAAACTTTCTCACCTTAGACTTTAAACTTTAGAGATACAACATAGAAACAGGCCCTTTGGCCCACCGAGTCTGTGCCGACCAGAGATCACCCCACACACTGGCACTATCCTACATGAGGGACAATTTACAGAAGCCAATTAAGCTACAAACCTGTATGTCTTTGGAATGTGCAAGGAAACCGGAGCACCCAGAAAAAACTCACAAAGTTACAGGGAGAACATACAAATTCCTTATAGGCAGTACCCATGGTCAGGATTGAACCCAGGTGTCTGGCCTTGTAAGGCAGGAACTCTACTGCTGCACCACTGTGCTGCCCTTTGATTTACTACATTTTATACTACAGAAGGTCATTTAATACACTTTTTCAATTATTATTTTGTAATCAACACTTTATTCTAATTTTCTCCTTTAATATCCTCTTCTCATTAATATTCGCATAATAATTTCACCATTTTGCTTTATCTCTGTCATGTCTTTTACCTTGGTATTTCTGTGACTAACTGTAGCCAATTGTAGCTTAATTGGCTTCTGTAAATTGTCCCTTGTGTAGGATAGTGCCAGTGTGTGGGGTGATCTCTGGTCGGCACGGACTCGGTGGGCCTAAGGGGTGGGGGAAACCTTTCCTTTTTAGGTCTCTTCCTCGCGGCGCGGGGCGCGGCTCGGCCGCGGGCCTTCCATCGCCCACGGGGCCTTCCATCGCCCGGTGCAGCTCGGCCGCTGGACTTTACACCGCTGGTGCGGCTCGGCTGCGGGACCTAACATCGCCCGGTGTGGCTAGGCCACGGGACTTTACATCGCTGGTGCGGCTCGGCCGCGGGACCTAACATCGCCCGGCGAGGCCGCGGGATGGTTCAGCGCCAGGTGCGGCTCGGCCGCGGGGCCTTCCATCGCCCGGCGCAGCTCGGCCGCGGGACTTTACATCGCTGGTGCGGCTCGGCCGCGGGACCTAACATCGCCCGGTGCGGCTCGGCCGCGGAACATAACATCGCCCGGTGCAGCTCGGCCGCGGGACTTAGCAGCGCACGGTACGGCCGTGGGGCCTTCCATCGCCCGGCTCGGTCACGGGACGTTTCAGCACCCGGTGCGGCTCGGCCGCGGGGCCTTCAATCGCCCGGCTCGGCCGCGGGACTTAGCAGCGCACGGTACGGCCGCGGGGCCTTCAATCGCCCGGCTCGGCCACGGGACTTTTCAGCGCCCGGTGCAGCTCGGCCGGGGGGACTTCCATCCCCTTGCGGGGACTGTGCGGGTCGGTTGGGGACGAGCTGTCTGTCCGTCGGCGTGGGGAAGAGAGTGGAAGTTTTGTTGCCTCCATCACAGTGAGGGGGTGTTTGGAGTCACTGTGATGGATGTTTGTGTTGGGGTCCTGTGTCTTGTGTTCTTTTTTTTTGTGTGTGACTGCAATGTAATTTCGTTCGGTACCTCGGTACCGAATGACAAATAAAGCTCTGTATTCTGCATTCTGTATTCTATTCTGTATCATTTAAATTGTTTCTGTTTGTTCTTACATTCATTCCATGGGTCACTTTTTCATTCTTTCTGCAAGATATGCTGAGGTAATTATTCCTCTATTTCACTTTTACCTTTTTTTAGATCTAGATTTAGAGATACAGCGCAGAAACAGGTCCTTCGGCCCACCGGGTCCGCGCCGCCCAGCAATCCCCGCACACTAACACTATCCTACACCCACTAGGGACAATTTTTACATTTGCCCAGCCAATTAACCTACATACCTGTACGTCTTTGGAGTGTGGGAGGAAACCGAAGATCTCGGAGAAAACCCACACAGGTCACAAGGAGAATGTACAAACTCCGCACAGACGGCGCCCGTAGTCAGGATCGAACCTGAGTCTCCGGCGCTACATTCGCTGTAAGGCAGCAACTCTACCGCTGCGCCACCGTGCCGTTCATTTAAGGATATGTGGTCATCTGAAGTGTAGATCCTCAAATCGTGCATTATTCTTTCACAAGCGCTTTGTTTGTCTTTCAGCAAATCTTCCATTTATTTCATATCTCCTCGTCCTTGTTTGAATTTGGCCATTTTATATCTACCAACCATGGGTGTAATTGTGTAAACATTTGCTATCGTGTGTAGATACAAGAAACTGTGGATGTTAGAATTATAAGAAAAGAAAAAGTGATGGGTGAACTCAGTCAGTCAGGCAGCCTCTGGGGAGGGAAAGGACAGGCAATGTTTCAGGTCAGGACCCATCTTCAGACTGATGCTGCCAGATGCGCTGAGCTGGTTATTCTATGGTGTTTGTCACCCTGATGCAGTATAATTTCCACTTGGTGTTCATTGTTTGGATCATCTACAAACACTAAGTCAAAATAATTCAGGCCTCCTGAGAGCTCAGCTTAGCACTAATATATGAAGTACCTATTAACTTTTTAAAGTTACTTGAGTTTTCCCATTAAAATAACTTTTCCATTCACACAAATCCTCGGCAGGGCAAATTATTCCCCATCTCTTACACTAATCCAGTGTTGTCTGGCAAGCTCTAAGTGTTGACTTGAATTTTTTGACATCCATGGTTTAGGTTCAAATGTGCTACCTTCGTTAGTTTATTCCCCTCCTGGATTCACTTACCTCCATATTTCTCTGATATTACATCCCTTTCAGCCCATCTCCTTGCTTTTCACTCACTAAATGACTGAGCAAAAGATCTTCGCACTTCCATTTCTGCTCAGTAATAGACTTTTTCACCCATGATACAAATACAAAAAAAAACAGCAAGAATGTTTTCCAAATATAATTTTTCCTTTTTTTGAACAAACAAATGCCAATCGTAGCACACTTTTCCCCCTGATCCCCAGAATGCTATGGAACATATTTCATATTTCTTCACAACATGGATGGAGACCTTTCAGCCCATCAGGTCTCTGCCATTTCTTGGAGAATCCCTTTCTCCCATTTATTTCCTTTTAACTTATTTTCTCTCAAAATTATTCAACAACCACTCCCCCCTCCCCACCACTGCACACACGCATGCACGCACACACACACACACATGCACACACACACACACACTTATCATTACTGCAGCCACTTCCTACATTAATGATAAGCTAAATAACTACTGGTAAGTCAGTGAGATGTGGGGATGTGAGAAGAAATTGTAGCACCAGGAGAAAACTCATATGGTCACAGGGAGAAGCTACAAGCAAGGGTCAGGATCATACCTAGGTTCTTTGAGCAGTGAGGCACCATTACTGAATGTGGTGCCCATGGCAATGTTGAACAGAGCTTAAATCAAAATGCCTTGAATGAAAATTAGATGAACTGTGGTACTCTCTTATTTGTTAAATGTAATTAATTGACTAGGATCTACTGAACAGAGGTGAACGTATTTATGCTGAAAACATAAATGAAGAGCTATTTGAAAATTGTGAATGACTGTTCATGTTGCCAAATGATATCTGAATTAATTACCAGTGAGCTGAAAAATCCTTTCAAGATAATGAAGCTTTTGCATCATTTGCAAACTCACAAGAGAAGCATTGCCTTTCTATCTTCTAGTCCAAGGAGGAGGTTTATGTTTAATAAAGTCAGGGTATGAATGAAAATTGAGGAAAGAAAAAATGCATTATAATCAATGCAAATGTTTCTCAATTGTCAGAGGTGTAATTGCCTTTTAATGATTCTAGTGGTGTCCATTATTGTTGGTCCCTAATTAGGTGAAAAACATAAATGGGCGCTAATACTGCCATAAGGGATTTGAAGTTGAAAAGGCAAGCAATAAGTCTAAGCAAATGTAACCACAAAAAGTCAGAAATGTGATTTCAAAGGATTTATCTCCTGTTTACATTGCAGCCCTCAGCTCTGCTGTAGCAGTCTCTGTTGTTTGGATGTTGCTGTCCCATTAATGTTGAGTCATATCAGGTGAAAGGACAGGTTTAGAGGGATATGGGCCAAAAGCAGGCAGGTGGGACTAGTGTAGATAGCACTTGTTGGCCGGTGTGGTTAAATTGAGCCGAAAGGCTTGTTTCCACACTGTAAGACTGTATGACTCTAAGTTATGGTTAGATATAACAGAAACAATATCCATTAATTTAAAAAGATGACACTTTCCATTCAAATACATCCCTTTTTTAGACATTTCATATGCACAAATGACAGTCGAATTAAAACTTAAGGTTCAAATCAAACCATAACATGGAAAAAACAATATACTCCAAAAATTACAGTCATTGCAGAAATGTAGATGTTCATTGTCCATTTGTTAGAAATACGTTGTTATTATGATACCATATTTACATAT
The DNA here is from genome assembly GCF_053455715.1 of Rhinoraja longicauda. Classification (NCBI taxonomy): domain Eukaryota; kingdom Metazoa; phylum Chordata; class Chondrichthyes; order Rajiformes; family Arhynchobatidae; genus Rhinoraja; species Rhinoraja longicauda. The sequence goes on along the minus strand of NC_135953.1, from coordinate 57,632,481 downwards.
ATTCCAACTTAGAATTTCTCTTGATTGACAAACATTTTACTTTGGGTTCAGCCTTTGATTTAATTCAGAAAGGTACTGAAATGTAGTTATCAAACTGGATCATTTTCTGTTTATTCATATAAGCAAATGTAGACCGATGAAAAAGTGACATCGTCAACAAGACAATGAATCGGTATGCATCACTTTGTGTGTAGTAAACCTCAGCTGAGCTGCACTGTGACATATTGACAACTAGTCATCTTGTCATAATTGACCAAATCTTGAGGCAGTTGTCACATCCAGATTCTGTCTATAAACCTTGACAGAACCGGCTAAATATAGAAATGACAGTTTTGCCGTTAATATTAATGTGCAATTAGCAACAATACTGGTTGCTGAGATACTCATTGATTACTGCATTGACCATTTTCTAATGTTATGCATTTATTTTAAGTATGGCATTTCATCGTACGTTAAAAATATCTTCCTCTATCTAATGCTTAGGCACTGGAATTACACGTGGCAACAATGAATACATATAGAAAAAATAATTTAAACATTTCATTAGTCAATCATAAAAGTCCTTTTTGCAATAAATGTCAAAAACACTTGTTATGTCTTCATAGGCAGTGCAAAAGCTAAAATCAGGTTCAATCAATAATTTAGCATTCAAAAAAATTATAGATCTTGTAGAAAAGAATGATTGTCAAAGCTGATTGTAATTATTAAATAAAACAAATTGATCTAACTGGGACATTTCTGAAACCCTAAATGAATAAAACAAATAAAAACTGTAACGAAAAATGGGCTCTTAAAATTCCACAGCGGTTCCAATGGAACCCATATGAAGGTTTTAAATGGATCAAAATGGGAGAGCTTGATGCTTCAATTTTAACTGTGGTGGTGTGAACAGAAAGAAGAAAGATACACTTTCTTTAAAGCCTGAAAGTCAAAATACTAAAGGTACTTTAGTATACTTAATTGTATGTTTACAATACTTAATTGTATGTTTTTTTCATTATCTCACTGAGCAATTTTCTTGTAAGTTTGGAGCAGTGTTCATATTGTTTGGAAGTTCTTCAAAGTTGCTTCCGTTTCACGTCCCTTTGTCTGAAAAGAAAACACTTACACAAGTGAAATGTGATGCTGTTGGATTTCCAGTAAAGTTACAGTGGGGGAACAGCAGTAGTTTTGAGGTCACACCAATTAAATTATTTTAGTGTGCTTGTGTCCTACAGATTTAAGGTCTAGAGTTAGAATGGAAGGACTCCAGTTCTTAGACATTAAAACTAAATTAATTTCTGTGTAACATAAATATGTGCCATTGCTTTTGTGTCCTTGTATGTAACATATAACTTTCTACAATAGAGTTCTGTAAGGATGAGATTAGTATGTAGTATGCAGGAGAATATAAAATGCAAGAAAATAGTCAAGCAGTGTCCCTTTTTTTTAATAAAGGAATTTTTAAAGTATAAGCAATACAGTGTATTGTATTTGACTCTGCCCGGTGCAAGTCTTTAAAGTCTGCTGACCTATCTATTTCACTGCTGTATACGTGGTTCGAACAGCAATGCTTGAAGCAAAAGTTTTTCAAAACTTCACAGATGAGAATGCTATCTGCTGATAATGTCAGTGTTATTCACCATAATGATGAATTTTGGGTGTTGCAGCAGCATAAGTCAACAGTTTCAACCTGCTTGCTGTTTTGTGTAGCATCTTATCGCAGCTGCAGTGTTCAGTGCGATCTATTATTTGACACATTAAAAGCCTCATTTGTAAGTAGTAGACTTTATATCCAAACTCATCTCATAACCTTGGGGAGGTGTGCTGTCCAATGGTTCTGAAATACAAATGAAATGAAATCAGGAATGCTGGTTGCTCATGACAAGACTTGTAATGTAGTTCTGTTGATAACATTCTCAAAGGAAAGGAATCATTATCAAGATAGGACGCTTAGATAGGACAGCAATATGTCTGGATCTTTGTAAGTTTGTATCCAGCTTTGGCAGTTAAAATAAGCAAGTTGGTTTAATCAAAAAATGGAACTGATCTAAAGCGATGATTACACGAAAATTGAAGACAGAGGAGAAAGGCTTTGGTGACAAAAATTGACATTTGAAGTTTCTGTTAAAATCTTACCAATAGAACTTTAAGAGCAGTGATAAAATTTAGAGTGTTGGAGTATTGTAACTATATTTCTATCCAGATGGCAATGGTTTTATGTAAAATGAGATTTATATTAATTCATAATCTCTGGTAGTCTGAAGTTTAAGTGCTACTAAGCTAAATGATACTTTCTGAAAGCAGTAGATCAAATATCAAAACTATTGGTCCTACACTATGCTGCCAACAAAGCAACATGAGAAAAATAGTCTGAACAAAAACTTGCAGATCTGTAAATCTGGAACATAAACAGGGAATGTTGAATGTTGGAAACACTCAGGAATCTAGGCAGCATCAGCTGGGAGAGAAACAAAAAGTCAACATTTCAGGTTTATGACTGAAAAAAGTGGAAAGTGCATAAATGCCAATTACAATTTTGGTCCCGACCCTAGCACAGATATTAATTTTTGCAGCATTTTCTGTTTCTGGCTATAGTTAAATGAAATTATTTTGATATTACCTCTGTTATTCTAATTTAGCAGATGGACGGTTTGTAATGTCAAAACGAATGGTAAACGCTTTTATCAATCTTTTCCCAGGGTGGAAATGTGAAAGACTAGTGGGCATAGTTTTAAAGTGAGAAGGGCAAAGTTTGAAGGAGCTGTGCAGGGCAGTTTTTTTACACAAAGAGTGGTGGGGGCCTGGAATGCCCTGACAGAGGTGGTGGTAGTCTGACATTTAAGAGACTTTTATACAGGAAGATGGATATACAGGGAACAGAGGGATTATGGGTCAGTGGAATTCTCTGACACAGAAAGCAGTGGAGGCCAATTCACTGGATGTTTTCAAGAGAAATTGAGATCTGGCTCTAAGGGATAGCGGAATCAAGGAATATGGGGGAGAGCAAGAACGGGGTACTGAATTTGGATGATCAGCCATGATCGTATTGAATGGCAGTGCTGGTTCGAAGGGCCGAATGGCCTACTCCTGCACCTATTTTCTATGTCTCTATGTTTCCATGATCACATGCATGCAGTTGCGATGAATTTATCTTGGTATCATGTCCATCATGGACATTGTGGCTGAAGGATCCATTCCTGTGCTATACTGTTCTATGTTCTATGCTCTATAAATACAGACATAAAGGATAGAGAAACTGCTTCCGATGATTTCAGGGTCAATAACCAAAGGGATTAAGGCTTTTGGCAAGGTAACCAAAAGCAAAAACTAGTAAAAGCTGTTTTTATCACAAATAATTAAGATAAAAGGTTGGGAACAGATTTTATACTAGCTGTCAAAAGGGAATCGAATGATACATGAATGAGAAATTTAAAAATAACAGGAAAATAGAGAAAGTTTGAAGTACTTACTATATTGTTTTCAAAAGAGCCAGGGCAGACTCAAAGGACAAATAGTTATGTTTTATGCCATACTCAGAGAGTCAAAGAGTCATAAATAGACTATTGTCCACTGAGACAATATCAACTTCAAGCTATACTAATCCGACACTAATCCATTTTTTACTTCACAAAACTTCCCTTAGATACTACCACTCAGCCACAAACTTGGAGTAATTTAAGGTTTCAAGGTTTCAAAGTCAGTTTATTGTCACGTGTACCAATTAAGGTACAATGAATTTCAGATTACCATACAGCCATGCTAAAAAACAGCAACAAGACACACAACAAAATAAAGGTTAACATAAACATCCACCACAGCGGATTCCCCACATTCCTCACTGTGATGGAAGGCATAAAGGTCCAATCTCCTTCCTCTTTATTCTTCTGCGGTCGGGGCAGTCGAACCATCCGCAGTTGGGGTGATTGAAGCCCCGCAGCCAGCGGTCGAAGCTTCCATGTCGGGGTGAACAAAACTCTCGCATCGGGGCGATCAAAACCCCCGTGTCGGGGCGATCGAAACTCCCGTGATCGGGGCGGTCGAAACTCCTGCGGCTTGGAGTCCCAGATGTTGGTCTCTAACCAGAGACCGCGGACTCCACCATGTTAAAGTCCCGCAGGCTCCCACGGTTGGAGTCCCAAAGACGACCCCCGACAGGGATCGCGAACTCCATGATGGTAAGTCCGCAAGCTCCTGCGATGGAGCTCCCAGTCGATCTCAAGTAAAGGCCACCAACGCCACGATGTCGGGCCGCAGCGCGGACGGAGATACGATACGGAAAAAATCGTATTTCCGTCGAGGTAAGAGATTAGATAAAGTTTCCCCCGACTCCCCCCCCCCATCCCACATAAAACAAGGTAAAGAACACTTAAAAACATACATTTAACACATACAAAACAGACACAAAGAAGGAAAGGATAGACGGACCTTTGGCAATGAACTCCTTTTCATGAATTGTAAAACACTTAGATCTGGAAACCTTCATTCCAGGGAATCATCATATGGATCTTGTACCCACTCAGACCTTGTTTAGGCTTCAAGCTCCTTTATATTGCAAACAAAACTTGCAAAGATGGTAATTATTTTGCTTTGGTTTAATTATTTTAATTATTATTGGTTGGCTTTATGTACCAATGACCAATGGCTGTCAAAGACTCTCTAAAAAGAAAGCCTAAGATGTGGACTGATCAAAGTCTACAAAATTATGAAGGAAGCTTGATAAGTGTAGAGAAGAGGATTACATGTTGCTTTTAATATTGGTTATTCCTTACAGATCCTGATACTAGAAGCCTCCATTCTCAGAGACTAATTGGAATGTCGAACTTGTTACCACATTGAGCAGATGAAGTATTTAGCATTGATGAATTTAAAGGGAAGGCCAATACAAATTGCAGGACCAGGAATGTAAGGATCTGTTAATAGCTCACGATTAAGTAGGGAGAAGGGCAGTCCTTACTTGTAGCATAAACAATGGTGTAGGATTTGGACTTTAGACCTAAGAGATGTAGCGCAGAATCAGGCCCTTCAGCCCACCGAGTCCGTGCTGACCAGCAATCACCCCATACAATAGCACTCCTTCACACACTAGGAAACATTTACAATTTTACTTAAGCCAATTAACCAATTTACAGGTTTACTGTATGTCTTTGTAGTGTGTGAGGAAACTGGAGCATTTGGAGAAAACCCAAGCGGTTACAGGGAGAACGTACAAACTCCGTACAGACAGCACCCAGGATCAAATTCAGGTCTCTGGCACAGTAAGGCAGCAACTGTTCCGCTGCACCATTGTGCGGCCCCAGTGATCTTTTGGGTTTGTTGATCTATTCACGTGCAGTAATTGTTCATATAATTCTGTGTTAATTGTCATTTTTTAAACAAATTTGTTATCGATTGAACTTGGAATACGTTCCAAAGACAATACGTGTTACCAGAAAATAATCAACATGTATTGAAGGTCGGGATTGTGACTCTTAAGACCCGATGAATGAGTTTCATTTAGTCCAGCTGTAACTGAAGCAGGCAAAAATGCAAAGAGCTTTCTATTTGCCATTACTAACGTAACACAAATAAAATCAAAGTATTAAAACAAAAATTAGAAACGTTTAAAGTAACTGCAAATGATTATAAAGGTCTAAAAGCCCAAAACAATAATGAATATTTTACTACTCAGTTTAACAATTTACATCAGCATTCAATTCATGTATACAAGCACACAAAATCTACATAGCATAATATATATAAGTGAATAAATGCTTTCATTTTCAGTTTTGCCAGCTATTGCTCTGGGAGGAATTATAATAATTATTCTTCTCCCATCCTGTTATTAACTTTGGAAATCTGTTCAGTGGCAGAATCAATTATAAAATACCAATGCTGAAAAATGTGAAGAGTATAATCTAGTAAGAATGAAGATCAGGTATTGTGTTTTATCATCCGTTAGTTGATTTGATTCAGGCCCATACCTATGAATAAAACAGAAGACACTCGAAACTGCACATGCTGGTTTACAAATAAAAAACACAATGTGCTGGAGTAACTCAGCGGGTCAGGCAACATATGTGGCCCGACTTAAAATGTTGCGTATCAAGCCTGAAGAAGGGTCTTGACCCAAAAAGTCACCCATTCCTTCTCTCCAGAGGTGCTGCCTGTCCTGCTGAATTACTCCAACATTTTGTGTCCACCTGCTGACTGACTTGTTGAGTTGTTCCAGCACTTTGTGTTGTTTTATCTGTGAATAAAATTGTTTCCCTTGCGCATCTTAATGAATTGGGCACTGGGTTTGAGTAATGTGCTCAGAGGCTATAATTGTGCGCACATCGCCAAGAGATTATCCAGGTCAGGTTTATTCATCTGTCACAGTGAAGTCCTAAAGAGTGGCTTTGATAATATCTCACCTGAAAATAATGAATCTTCTTCAGCAATTATATCTCTCCATTTCTCACATAGTTTAGTTTAGTTTAATGTCACATGTACCGAGGTACAGTAAAAAGCTTTTGGATGCCAGATTTTTTAACATTTCGTGAATATATCAACCAAGTTTAATTTGAATCAAATAACACTCCAAACAGGGGACGCAAGAAACTACAGATGCTGGAAACTTGAGCAAAACACAAAGAGCTGGTGGAACTCAATGGGAACTCAGGCAACGTCTGGGGAGGGAAAGAACAACCAACATTTCAAGTCAGGACTCTTTTTTAGAGTGGGTCTGAAGAAAGGTCCCGACCCATAAAGTCATCTGTCCCTCCCCAAATGCTGCCTGACATGTTGAGTTCCTCCAGCAATTTGTGTAATACGCTAATACTGCTTGATGCTTCACCAAAGGAATTTTATATACAAAGTGCAATGGTTATCTAAGATTAATGCTGTGACTCCTGTTTCAGTGAGCCTAGTTTCTCAGAATATTGTAACACACTATTGAGGTGGAGTGGGAGTGTGATTTGGACTGGTGCCTGGGAAAAATACAGTACCTGAGATGACTCCCAGAATCTTCAAACACACCTGTGAAATTCAATCATATCTCCAAACACAAAGCAAGGTAAGAAACTCTCATACCCATTGTTGTCAAGATTGACATGATTATGAATCATGAATGAATGGGCTCATGCTAGACTGGAGCTGGAGATATTCTGAAAATGCAGCAAAGAAAATGAAAATCACATAGTGGCGGAGCTGGTAGAACTGCCGCCTTACAGTGCCAGATGCCCAGGTTCGTTCCTGACTAAAGGTGCTGTCTGTGTGGAGTTTGCATGTTCTCGCTATGACCACGTGGGTTTCCTCCGGGTGTGGCCATTTCCTCTCACATCCCAAAGATGTACGGGTTTGTAGGTTAATTGGCCTCTAAAATCAGCGTTAACGTGACGGGAGTGGATGAGAAATTGGGATAACATAGAACTGGACCCGGTGGGCCAAAGAGCCTGTTTCAATGCTGCATCTTTAAATCTAAATCTAAATCTAAATCAAGAAGCTAGAGAGGCAGAAAAACAGCAAAAAAAAACAGACAATGCAAGCAACATTCAGCAGGTCGGGCAGCATCTGTGAAATATAGACACAGGTAATATTTTAGGTCAACCTGAAATGTTAACACTGTTGAAGTAGAACACAAAGTGCTGGAGTAACTCAGCAGGTCAGGCAGCAGCTTTGGAGACATGGACAGCTGACATTTCAGGTTGGGACCCTTCTTCAGACTGCTCTGTTGTTCTTTCCATAGACGTGGCCTGACCTGCAGAGTATTTACATATTTTCTTTACTTATTTTACATTAGGAACATGTATCTGTTGCCATTAACCGTTGCATTCGTCAAGCCATGCATAAAGAATATTCCAAGAGAAGTGGAAACATTTTATGCCAGAGAGCAGCAAGTAAAATGAGCAAAAGACTCAAATTACTGGAGTGAGTCAGCGGGACAGGCAGCATCTTAGTTTGATTTATTACAACGAGATCTGGGTGTCCGAGTGCATCAGTCACTGAAAGGAAGCATGCAGGTACAGCAGGCAGTGAAGAAAGCCAATGGAATGTTGGCCTTCATAACAAGAGGAGTTGAGTATAGGAGCAAAGAAGTCCTTCTGCAGTTGTACAGGGCCCTAGTGAGACCGCACCTGGAGTACTGTGTGCAGTTTTGGTCTCCAAATTTGAGGAAGGATATTCTTGCTATTGAGGGCGTGCAGCGTAGGTTTACTAGGTTAATTCCCAGAATGGCGGGACTGTCATATGTTGAAAGACTGGAGCGGCTAGGCTTGTATGCACTGGAATTTAGAAGGATGAGAGGGGATCTTATCGAAACATATAAGATTATTAAGGGGTTGGATACGTTAGAGGCAGGAAACATGTTCCCAATGTTGGGGGAGTCCAGAACCAGGGGCCACAGTTTAAGAATAAGGGGTAGGCCATTTAGAACGGAGATGAGGAAAATCTTTTTCAGTCAGAGAGTTGCAAATCTGTGGAATTCACTGCCTCAGAAGGCAGTGGAGGCCAATTCGCTGAATGCATTCAAGAGAGAGCTAGATAGAGCTCTTAAGGATAGCGGAGTCAGGGGGTATAGGGAGAAGGCAGGAACGGGGTACTGATTGAGAATGATCAGCCATGATCACATTGAATGGTGGTGCTGGCTCGAAGGGCCAAATGGCCTAATCCCGCACCTATTGTCTATTGTCTATTATTGTCACGTGTACCACGGTTCAGTGAAAAGCTTTTTTATTGCATGCTATCCAGTCAGCAAAAAGACTATACATAATTGCAATCAAGCTGTCCACAGTGTACAGATACAGGATAAAGGGTATAACATTTAATGCGAGATAATGCCCAATAAAGTCCGATTAAAAATAGTTTGAAGGTTGCCAAAGAGGTAAATGGAAGGTCAGGACTGCTTGGGACAGGCAACGCTTCGGGTCGGAGCGAGTTGCTGCCTGACCCTATGAGTTACTTTAACATGCTGTGTCTATTTTTGTAAGGCAGCATCTGCCGTTCCTTGTTTCTATAAGTAAAGTCAGCATGCAGCTTTGTGAGGATTGTTGCCTCCCCTGAGTTTTAAGACTGCAGCATCTCATCCTGAGTAGCACTGGATTGAGCTGTCTGACAGTGAAGATGAGATCTGATTCCTGTTTCGCTGACAGTGGGTAGCAGAATTGTGGTCTAGAGAGACAACGTCACCCCCCTGGGGGGAAGCATCTCAGCAGTGTGAACAGCGGAGAACAGATTGCTGCTCTGCAGTAACTCTCTGCAGTCGGCCGTTAGAAGCTGAAATCCACAGCAATGATCTGGGGAAGCTGATCAGCACCTGCAGCATCCAGCCCCTCGGGTGCTTTCTGTTTGTGGAAAAGCCATCAGGCATCACGATGGCTCCACAAATGACAATGGATCTGCCCACTGGTTCTTCTGCTGAAGACGTTGCATTACCAGCTTTGCAGATGGTCTAAACAATCTAAGAGATTATTTGGGGAATCATTCAGCAGTTAAAGAATTATTTGGGCAGTTTACATAAATTCAAAAAAGACCCGTCCCTTCAAAAAAAACTGTTAAAAATTTAACTTTCCATGATACCTTAAGGCCTTTGACACCACTCACTGGATGTGAGACATTCTGAATCTGTACTATTTTAACTAATGCAGGAGAAAACAATACGTGAATGTTCATGTTAATCAGCCCTCACTGAAACCCTCATGTTGAGATTGAAGAAGGCATTAAGTGGTGGTTCTGTTACTAATACATCTTTAAAGACATATCCCAGACAATCACTGTTCCAGACTTGTCTGTTTTATCACTTAATATTCTGGCTGTTTGTATATCCAGGGAACAGTGTAACATATGTCAGTCTGAAGTCTAAAGAAGGGTCCCAACCTGAAACGTCTCCTATCCAGGTTCTCCAGACATACTGCCTGACCTGATGAGTTATTCCAGCACTTTGTATCCTTTTGTGTAAACCAGCATCAGCAGTTCCTTGTTTCAACATAAGTTAGTATACTTTGGTTGGCTGGTGTTTTGTGCCCAGAACCACTTAGACCAGCCATCACTATTTGAATGTTCGTAAAAGTTCTGCCAGTGGGGGCATTGTACATAAGTAACTCTGCAAAAGCTGCTGGTCTAAACTCAAAATTTATGTAGGTAATTATTGCCATTGAAACTGCAGTTAATCATTTATTGCTATCCATGCTGGTTTATTCCAAAGAAAGACACAATGTGCTGGTAACTCAGAGCAGAGGAGGATGAGGTGTATACGATCATGACAAGGAATAGATAAGGTGAATGCACTTTTGTGAATACTAGTGAATGCAATTCACTAGAGTGACTCTTTTACCCAGAATAGGGGTATCGATAACCAGAGAACATAGGTTTAAGGTGAGAGGTGAAAGATTTAGTTGAGGCAGGTACTCTTGCGATATTTAAAAGACATTTGGACAGCTGCATGGATAGAGATTTAGAAAGATATGAGCCAAATGCAGGCACATGGGATTAGTGTAGATGGGGCATCTTGTCACATGGGCATGTTGGGCAGCCAATGGGCCTGTTTCCATGCTGTATGCGTCTATGAGTTTCTTTGACTCTAAATTGTAGTTGACCTGGAGCTGGGACACAGGACACCATTCCCGGCTAGAGCCCTGGAATGGGTGGTCTCTCTCCCAGCTGTATCCAGTGTGAGGGGTCATTCACTGACTGAATCGCCAAACCAGGATCACTCGTTGAAGTTCTGGAACTGGCCGTTGATCTGGAGCCTGGGAGACAATGTCTCTCTCACAGCTAGAGCCTTGGGGTTGGTAGCCGTGCTTCCATCAACATTTAACACAGTGGGCAGCCCAGTGGTGCAGTGTTGCTATCTTACCGCGCTGAAGAACTGGGTTCGGTCCTGACTATGGGTGCTGTCTTTACGGAGTCCGTATTTTCTCCCTGTGACTGCATGGGTTTTTTCTAGATGCTCCAGTTTCCTCCCACATTGCAAAGACGTGCAGGTTTGTAGGTTAATTGGCTTCTTTAAAAATTGTCCCCAGCGTACTTTTCTATGTCTATGTCTATGATTATGTACTGCATAGAACTAGTATACGGGATGTTCGCTGGTCGGCTCGGACTTAGTGGGACGAACAGCCTGATTCTATGCTGTATCTCTGAAAATAAAACTAAAACTAAAACCGCTGCTTGGCCCCTCTCAGGTGAAATTTCTTCAAACAGTATAGAGTAAAGTGAATACTGTGCAATTGATACCTTACAATATATTTTGCATTATCGATGGTGGCACACTTCTCCAGCACTATAAATAACTAAAAGCGCATTCCATACACGGTTACTTACCATTTGCCTCCAAACTATGTATGGTAGCACAGCAGTAGAGTTGCTGCCTTACAGCGCCAGAGACCCGGGTTCGATCCCGACTACGGGTGCTGTCTGTATGGAGTTTGCACGTTTTCCCCATGACCACGTGGGTTTTCTCTGAGATCTTCAGATTCTTCCCACACACCAAAGACATACAGGTTTCTAGGTTAATTGGCTTGGTATCAATGTAAAATTGTCCCTAGTGTGTGTAGGATAGTGTTAATGTGCCAGGGTCACTGGTCAGTGCAGAATCAATGGCCCAATGGGCCTTTTTCCACGCTGTATCTCTAAACTAAACTAAACTAAACTAAAAAAAACTATCTTCTGCATTGCACACGATCAGCTTCTGAGCTGGTAGCTGTGAATGTTGCAATCAATAAAGGAGTATCATTATTTATTAGTCTCCCTTGCTCTTACTCTGATGCCCCGCTAGGTGAAATTCTTGTCTATGTGGGAAACAAAAGGTGCCAGGGTGCGGATGTGGGGAAGTGTTTGTTGATGAGAGTGTGGGTGGAACACCTGTATGCTTGCAGCAGCATCCCCTTGTAAATTAGATGTGACTGGTCCGAGCAAAGCCAGATGAAAGGATACCATTTCCCTACATGATTTCCAACCTGCCATGGTGCAAGAAAAATCACTAATTCAAAGAAAAATCTCAACCTAGCTATCAAAGACTTCCCAGCTCACAACTTTGTAGTTGCTGTTGATGATGCACTTCCAGCATGCCGTGAACAAACACAACTGAAAGAAACAGCCGACATTGTTAGTGGCTCTGTTTGTACTGGTTTTTCTTCTGATTTAGCAGGCCATAGGTTCAAGACCCATTCTGAGAATGAGAGCAAAGATCAAGAACGGTACTTCTCAGGAAATTCTCAGGTGTAGCGACCATAGAGAATGGTCCAGGTCGTCGAACCCTCGGATTGGCCAGCGAGGTCACGTGGGAACGCGACCATGAGGATTGGTCCAGGAAACGACATCGCTGATTGGCCAGCGATGTCAGGTGCGCGTTTGGCGCCCGATTTAGCCAGTTCGGCGAAGTCTTCAAGGAAGACAGTAAGTTTATATTGGTTGTCCTGTAACTTGTTGTTTTGATTCTGTATTCGTGTATTGCGGCTGCAATAAACTTCGTCTACAACTAGCAAGTTTCGGACTCGCCATATTGGTGACCCCGAACGTGATCTGGACGATCACCAACTGAGCAGGAACCCGACGCCTCGTTGACGATGACCGAGCAGGGCACACCGGAGGCAAGCGCGGCAGGCGTTCATCTTCCGTTATTTTGGACGTACGCACCGCAAGCTTGGTTTATCCACGCCGAGGCTCAATTCCACATAAAGAAGGTGTCGGACGATTCCACGAAGTACTTCTACCTCGTCAGCGCTCTATCGCCGGACACAACCAAGCGCATGATGCGGTTTATCATAAATTCACCTGCGGAAGACAAATACGAAACCATGAAGAAGGCATTACTGCGAACCTTCGGGTTAAATAAGCATGGTGGTGCGGCAAAACTTCTGCACCTACCGGAGCTTGGAGACCAACTGCCTTCCGTCCGCATGGCTGAAATGATGGTGCTAGCCGGTGAGCATACGGATTGCCCGATGTTTGAACAGGCATTCCGCGAGAAACTTCCCGAGGATGTCCGACTGCTGCTTACGGATTGTTCTTTTAAGGACCCCGAAGCATATGCAGCGAAAGCGGACGCGCTCATAGCGGGAAAAAACAAGGCAAGTGATTCCATCAACAAAGTCTCGACATCGGTGACCACGCCACAGCGACGGCAAGATGGCGCCACGTCTCCCGCCAATTCTCCGAAAGCCCGCCAAAAAGATCCGCACAAGCGCGGCTGGTGCTATTATCACCTACGATGAGGTAACGAATCCCGCAACTGTCGTTTGCCTTGTACCTTCGCGGGAAATGCCTCGGCCGATCGTACATAGGGGCAGTTACGATTGGCCAGAACCGGCGCCTCTATGTCCATGATCGATTCACGGACACAGAATTTTTGGTAGACACCGGAGCCATCGTCAGCATAGTGCCGCCGACCGACCTCGAAACCAGATCGGGTAAGACAGGTCCCACCCTCATCGCGGTTAATGGCAGCCCAATTCGCACTTTCGGCACACGGAAGATGTCCCTTGCGTTAGGCCTCCGCACGTATGAATGGCCATTCATCATAGCCGACGTCAAACAAGCGATCCTGGGCGCAGATTTTCTCTGGGCTTTTTCACTGGTTCCTGATGTCCGCGGTAACGACCTCCGACCCGCTGCTGAAGACGAGCACGTCGCTCCGGCAATCGCCTCCTCGCCCAGCCCTACTGTCCAGGCCGTCGTCGCGGCCCCCGACTCGTATGCTGCGATTCTGGCAGAGTTCCCAGAGCTGCTCGTCCAACGTTTTGACGCACCTTCAGCTAAGCACGGTGTGGTCCATCACATCCGCACCGAAGGCCCTCCCGTTTTCGCTCGGGCCAGGAGACTACCGCCAGACAAACTGGTGGTGGCACGGGCGGAGTTCAGGAAGATGGAGGAAATGGGAATTGTTCGTCAGTCTGACAGCCCGTGGGCCTCGCCGTTACACATGGTCTCCAAGGCATCTGGGGGGTGGAGGCCATGTGGCGATTATCGGCGTCTCAATGCTGTCACCACGGCTGATCGCTACCCCATACCGCACCTACAGGACTTTTCATCTGGACTGGAAGGAGCGGTGGTGTTTTCCAAAATCGATTTGGTGCGAGGATACCATCAGATTCCGGTGCGACCGGAGGACATACAAAAAACTGCAACTATTACTCCGTTCGGGTTGTTTGAATGGTTGCGTATGCCTTTCGGTTTAAAGAACGCGGCACAGGCTTTCCAGCGACTGATGGACCGCGTGGGCAGGGGTTTACCCTTTGTGTTTATTTATTTAGACGACATCCTGGTAGCCAGCCCCTCAGTGCAAGAACACCAGGCCCATTTGCGGACCGTGTTCCAGCGGCTCCAAGACCACGGGCTCATTATTCAACCCTCCAAATGTCAATTCGGCCTGCCTGCTCTCGATTTTCTAGGACACAGAATTACCCCTGCCGGCGCTGTCCCTTTGCCAGAGAAGGTGGAGGCTATCCGGGCTTTCCCCAGGCCTACCACTGTAAAAGGGCTGCAGGAGTTCGTAGGCATGGTTAATTTCTACCATAGATTCGTTCCGGCAGCGGCGCGAGTCCTGCGCCCACTTTTCCAATGCCTTGCAGGTAATCCGGTAGAGTTGTTGTGGTCCCCGACCGCAGAGTCGGCTTTTACGGCAGCTAAGGCAGCCTTGGCAGACGCCACCATGTTGGTCCATCCGAGCCCCTCCGCCCCCACGGCCCTGACGGTTGACGCCTCTGACGTGGCGGTGGGCGGGGTTCTGGAGCAGCAGGTTGGTGGCCGTTGGCAGCCTTTAGCGTTTTTCAGCCGGCAACTAAATTCGGCCGAGCTGAAATATAGCGCATTTGACCGAGAGCTTCTAGCTCTCCATTTAGCTGTCCGTCATTTCAGGTATTTCCTCGAGGGCCGCCCATTTGTGGCATTTACGGACCACAAGCCATTAACATTTGCTTTTTTGAAATTGTCTGACCCATGGTCGGCCCGCCAGCAGCGGCACCTGACTGCTATCTCAGAATTTACCACAGATGTCCGTCATATCGCGGGTAAGCTGAATGCCGTTGCTGACGCCCTGTCTAGACCTGCTTTTCCCCCTATTTCGGCGGTGGACTGCGAAGTGGATCCCCAGGAGCTCGCGGAGGCACAGCTCCTGGCGGATACCGTTTCGACGTACCAGTCCACCACTTCGGGATTGAAGTTGGCCTAGGTAGCTTGTGGGTCGGAGGGCACGAAAGTCTGGTGCGATGTTTCTCTTCCTCGCCCCAGGCCGGTAGTACCGCCCTCCCTTCAGCGCCGGGTTTTCGATGCCATTCATGGGCTGGCACACCCGTCCATCCGCTCCACCTCTGCCTTGGTGGCAGCGAGGTTTGTCTGGCATGGCCTGCGGAAACAGGTAGCGGGATGGGCACGTTCCTGCGTGCCCTGTCAGACCGCTAAGGTCCAGCGCCACGTCCAGCCCCCCGTACAGGATTTCGAAGTCCCGGCTTTTCGTTTTTTCCACATCCACGTGGATTTGGTCGGGCCTTTGCCTTCCTCCCGGGGCTACACCCACCTCCTCACGGTGGTGGATCGGTTCACCCGGTGGCCAGAGGCTTTCCCATTGTGTGATATCTCGTCAGCGTCTTGTGCTAGGACTTTGGCCCTTCATTGGGTAGCTCGTTTCGGGGTCCCGGCAGTTATTACAACTGACAGAGGACCACAGTTCACTTCGTCCCTCTGGGCCGCGCTGGCGGAACTGTACGGGTCCAAATTACAACCCACAACTGCATATCACCCCCAGGCAAATGGACTCGTAGAAAGGTTCCACCGCCAACTTAAGGCGTCCCTCTGTGCAAGGCTTGAAGGCCCAGACTGGGTAGACCAACTCCCTTGGGTTCTGTTGGGCATCCGGACGGCTCCTAAGCCAGATCTCGGTGCGTCGTCCGCAGAGCTGGTATATGGCTCGACCCTTCGAGTACCTGGAGATCTGTTTCCGGACACTTCAGCCCTGCTCCCTACAGTCCCATCAGCGTTAGCAGCTCTCCGGGAACGGGTGGGCTCCCTGGCTCCAGTGCCGACTTCACGTCATGGGTGTCCCATGGTACATGAACCGTCTTCCCTGAAGGACTGTGAGTTCGTTTTTTTGCGTAAAGATGCCCATCGCGCCCCGTTGCAGAGGGTCTATCAAGGGCCGTTTCGGGTTTTACGTAAGGGAACGGCTACTTTCACCTTAGACATGGGCGGCAAGAGTGAACTCGTCTCGGTGTCCCGGCTCAAACCTGCCCATTTGGACCCGGATCAACCAGTCCTGGTCGGTCAAACCCCTAGAAGAGGCCAACCTCCGTTAGTTCCGCCCAGTCCACAAACCCCCATTCCGACAGTTCCTCCGGGACCCCCAGTTTCGGCTGTTCCCCTAGGACCCCCTGTTTCGGCAGTTCCTCCAGGACCCCCCGTTCCGGTAGTTCCTCCAGAACCTCCCGTTCCGGCTGTTCCACCAAGTCCGGAACCTCCGGCTCCTGTGGTTCAAGCTGTCCCTCTCCGTACTCGTTATGGTCGCGAAATCCGGCTCCCTGCTAGGTTCCGCACCTCGGGTTCTGGGGGGGGTCATGTAGCGACCATAGAGAATGGTCCAGGTCGTCGAACCCTCGGATTGGCCAGCGAGGTCACGTGGGAACGCGACCATGAGGATTGGTCCAGGAAACGACATCGCTGATTGGCCAGCGATGTCAGGTGCGCGTTTGGCGCCCGATTTAGCCAGTTCGGCGAAGTCTTCAAGGAAGACAGTAAGTTTATATTGGTTGTCCTGTAACTTGTTGTTTTGATTCTGTATTCGTGTATTGCGGCTGCAATAAACTTCGTCTACAACTAGCAAGTTTCGGACTCGCCATACAGGTGTGTTTCTCAGGAAATGCTATGTTGTGTGATGTGATATTGAAGTGAATTTTAAACCAAGGCTATAAACAGAAATCAGATATAAACAATCCAGTGGCTGTGTTTCAAGGAGAGTAGTCCATTTTTAAAAAGTCATTTTTTAATTTTTTTTCTGTGACTATAATGGTCACACGTCCAAAGCATTCACTTCGCAATGAAGCACACTTGTCTTTTTGCTGGATACATGCAGTTGTCCTTGTTGCAGGCTTACTCGGGCCCAACCCCTTTTTTTTTTGTCTGATACATTGACCATTCCATTGGGGCTGATCTTGCATCCACACAGAAGTTAAAAACATCCTCATTTTTACTGCCAATTTCCACTCTACTTTCACATTTACATGGTTCGTTTCTGTACCTTCTGTTACTGCTTCTCCATCTCAGGAGGTAGACTAGCCTTGAAAATATTTTACATGCCCACAGATGCCTACATCTACCTTGATTATAGATCCCCTCACTCTTTTCCACGCAAGGATGTCATTCCTTTCTTTAATTTTTTTTGCCTCCATCACATTTGTTCCTTTGATGAGCCCCAGGTCTGGTGTCTCTGAGATGTCCTCCTACTTCATGAAATGCATCTGCCGTCTGCCATGGTGGATGGCACTCTGAATTGCTTTTCCTTTATTTTCAGGATGCCTACTCTCATCCCAATAGTTCCCAGTACTCAACTTCCACCCCGTCAGTCTTCACATTCAAAGAATATGCTTTGCAATTTCTGCCAGCTCCAACATAATCCCACTACCAGTCACATCCCCCTGTCATGGAGTCACAGAGCTATGCAGCAAGGATACAGGCCCTTCAGCCTAGCTTTCCCACACCAACCAACATGTCCCATCTACACTAATCTTACTTGCCTGAGTTTGGCCCATATCCTTCTAAACATATCCTATCTATGTACCTGCCTAAATGTTTCTTAAACGTTCCGATAGTACCTGCCTCAACTACCTCCTCCACCAACTTGTTCCATACACCCACCACCCTTTGTGGAAAAAAGTTACCCCTCAGTTTCCTATTAAATCTTTCCCCCCACACCTTAAACCTATATCCTCTGGTTCTCACTTCCCCTACTCTGGGCAAACGACTCTGTGCATTTACCCAATCTATTGTTCTCATGATTTTGTACACCTCTATAAGATCACCCCTCATCCTCCTGCACACCAAGGAATAGGGTCCTAGTCTGCTCAACGTCTCCCTATAGCTCAGGCCTCCAAGTCCTGGCAACATCCTCGTCAATCTTCTCCGTACCCTTTCCACCCTTTCTCTCATTTTCTGTAATTTGCAGGACCTTTCACTTTGTGGCTCCCTGGTCCGCACTTCCATCCTCACCCACTACACCCCGTCCCTTGGCACCTGCCCATACAACCGGAGGAGAAGCAACAGTATGGATTAGTAAGGGTGTCAGGGGTTATGGGGGAAGGCAGGAGAATAGGGTTAGGAGGGGGAGATCGATCAGCCATGATTGAATGGTGGAGTAGACTTGAGGGGCAGAATGGCCTAATTCTGCTACTATCACTTTTGACCTGATGAACACCTGTTATTTGCCTCTTCCCTTCCTCACCATCCTGGGGTCAAATATAATTCTAAGTGAAGTAGTGATTCATTTGCACTTTTTCTAAGCCTGTACGCTGTGTTTGGTATTCACAATGTGGTTTCCTCCACTCTAGATTATCCTGAGTTTCCATTGCCTTTCACTTTGATTGTCAATCCTATAACCCTCCAACTGTCTATTTGCAGCCTCCTCAACTGACCCAGTGAGCTCAACATAAACTAGATTTACATTGATTGATTGAAAATAGAAACAGGTCCTTCGGCCCACTGTGTCCACACCAACCTGAAGAAGGGTCTCGATCCTAAACGTCACCTATTCCTTTTCTCTAAAGATGCTGCCTGACCTGCAGAGATACTCCAGCTTTTTATGTCCAACCATTGGTCATCTGTAGACACTGGTTCTATGTTATCCCACTTTCACATCCACTCCTTACACACAGAAGCCAATTAACCTACAAACCCACATGTCTTTTGGAATGTGTGAGGTAACTGGTACCAGGAGGAGGAAACCAACTTGGTCACAGGGAAACATGCAAACTCCATACAAACAGGCCCCAAGGTCAGGATCAAACTCAGGTCTCTGGTGCTGTGAGGCAGCAGCTCTACCAGCTGTGCCACTGTGCCACCTTAAGAAGATCATTAGGAGACACGTCAATTGTCAAGCTTTGTCCCAGCCCACCTCTTTTCCAGCTTTCTCCCCCCCCCCCCCCCCCCCCCCCTCAATACAATCAGTTTGACGAAGAATCCCAACTCAAAATATGCATATCCATTCCTTCCACACATGCTGCCTGACCCATTGAATTAATCCAGCACACTTACAGAAGAAAATGTTATTTCCATCTGGGCACTTTGTAAACTTCTGGAATGAACATTGAATTCTCCAATGTCAGCCAAAATGCTTTCTCATCATGTTCCAGTATGATGCTTCTGTCCCTTTCTCAGCTATTTTTAAAAAACATTTCAGTTTTTGCTTCAGATTCCAGCATCTGCAGTGTTATTTATTTTCTATTATCCAGAGTCAGTGGGTTGCTTAAGAGGAGAGGTTGGATGAGCTAGGTTTGTATCTGTTGGAGATAAGACCGGAAGATAAGTGACATGAATGAAATGTTTTCAAGCTGAGAGAAGACCTGAAGGGATTTGACAAGGTAGATATGGAGGTAATGATTTTTTCAAGAACGGTGAGTCACTGTTTAAAAAGTAAAGATCAGGCATTTGGTTTTTTTCTGAAGATCATGGGCCTTTGGAACTTATATTTTTATAGGCCTTGGAAGGAGCCTTTGGATATTTTTAAGGCGGAGGTGAATAGATATTTGGTAAGCAAGGGACGAAGTGGATGAGAATGTGGATTTAAAATTAAAACAGTGAGTAAGTTCAAGGGTTCAGTAACCTTCTCCTCTCTCATATGTTTACATGTTGGTCATGGTTGTAGCTGAGCATACTATCTATATAAAATATAGATTTTGAAGTATCTCTTCACCTCATGTATAAAAGAAAAATGTTTATATTTTGTTTTTCATATCCTCGTGCAAAATCATATCATATGCAAAAGCATTTCACATCCAGGGTAGCATTTCTGAAGTGTGATATAATGTGGGAAATAAAGACAATAAACACTTAAGTGAAGAAATCTGATTCCTTTTCTACTAAATCATTCTCTGGTGCCACTATGTTCACTCAGGTTTGTGAAATTTTACGACAGCCACTGCTTGAAAGCAGAAATTATATTTGTTTTTTCAATTCCAAACTGAAGAATACCACTGTAGTATTTTTGAAATAGAGCAGGTGTATAAAATAATGGTATCATACATAGATTGTTATTCCATCAACAATGACACAGGAAAACAGAAAGGGCTTTTCTATCCTCAGTGTTGATTTAAATTACTTTTCCCAGACAATCACAGTCAAGGAGAACCCAGCAATTTAAAAAATAAAAAACAACCCATGATCACACAGTATTGTTGCAGCGCATCAGAAGTGGTTTTGCATTGTGTGTGCACCTGCTCTCATCAGTGTACTTTGATGTCATTTTTTCCCTGCAGAAATTAATGTAGACAGCATTTGTATTATGCATTCACTCAAGAGTTCATCTTGAATAAAGCATCTTCCGGGTCACATCGAGCTGCGCAAGTGATGGGAATTCGTTTTTCTGTGCCAGTAAAGTTCGAATTTAGTTTCGTAGAGCTACAAGTACGTGAAATGAATGAGAGGTGTTTTAGGCAGTGTTGGATGATATGGCAGATGGGATGGGGTGGGGGAAGCAAGAGCTGAATATTCATGAGACCTTTCCCAAAACTATGTGGGTGCTCCACTCCAGATAGAAAAGCCTGCTGCAACGCTCACCCTTCTTCCCCGTGTGTAGACTAAACCATTCCATTGCACTCACTCCTTCACCTGCCCATGCTTCTCCTCCCTTTTCCTGGTGCACCACCCTTCCTAAACCATCCTGCTCTACCCGCAATACCACATTATTCTCTAGTTTCTCCCTTCATGTCCTCTCTAGGCTCATCATTGTCTGCTTCTATCAGGCAACTGAACCATCCTATCAACGACGAGAGAGCTGTCCTGAGCTACTATCTACCTCATTGGAGACCCTCTGACTATTTTAGATCGGACTTTACAGGACTTCATCTTGCACTGAACATTATTCCTTTATCATGTATCTGCACACTGTGTATGGTTCGATTATAATCATATATAGTCTTTCCGCTGTCTGGTCAGCACACAACAAAAGCATTTCATTGTCCCTTGCAACATGTGACAATAAACTAAACTAGACTAAAGAGGCTTGTCAAAATCTAAAATTTCTTCAAAATCTTTGCAATGTTCTTTGCTCTCCTAAAACATAGTCTTAAAAGGGTGGAATTTATGGCACTTTATATCACTGAATTTTTTTGCAAAGTATTACATGCTCCCTCTTGCCCTAAAGTCAATTAGGACAAATCAAAATAGGACGTACAGGGTAAATGGTAGGGAATTGAGGAATGCAGTGGAACAGAGGGATCTGGGAATAACTGTGCATTGTTCCCTGAAGGTGGAATCTCATGTGGATAGGGTGGTGAAGAAGGCGTTTGGTATGCTTGCCTTTATAAATCAGAGCATCGAGTATAGAAGTTGGGATGTAATGTTAAAATTGTACAGGGCATTGGTGAGGCCGAATCTGGAGTATGGTGTGCAGTTCTGGTCGCCAAATTATAGGAAGGATGTCGACAAAATGGAGAGGGTACAGAGGAGATTTACTAGAATGTTGCCTGGGTTTCAGCACTTAGGCTACAGAGAGAGGTTGAACAGGTTGGGTCTTTATTCTTTGGAGCGTAGAAGGTTGAGGGGGGACTTGATAGAGGTTTTTAAAATTTTGAGAGGGACGGGCAGAGTTGACGTGGGTAGGCTTTTCCCTTTGAGAGTGGGGAAGATTCCAACAAGGGGACATAGCTTCAGAATTGAGGGACAAAGGTTTAGGGGTAACATGAGGGGGAACTTCTTTACTCAGAGGGTGGTGGCTGTATGGAATGGGCTTCCGGTGGAAGTGGTGGAGGCTGGCTCGATTTTATTATTTAAGAGTAAATTGGATAGGTATATGGATAGGAGGGGATTAGAGGGTTATGGTCTGACTGCAGGTAGATGAGACTAGGTCAAGGAGAATGGTCGGCGTGGACTGGTAGGGCCGGACAGGCCTGTTTCCATGCTGTAGTTGTTATATGTTATATGTTATATGTTATTCAAATGTGAAACTTCATTCCTGCTACAGTGAAGGAGCACAAAGAGAAGTTTAGCTTCTTGAACTGAGAAAAAAAACTCTCCATTCACTTTAATCTGTCAATGATCGATACACGCGAACCCCCCTCTTCCACATTGGTCCGCTACCTGAGAAGAATAATACTGTTGTTCATTGATTCTTTCATCTCTGCTGGAATGCAAACTGTCGTGTCAAAGGACTTGCACTCATCATTCCAAAAGCCCATGTCAACCTGTGAAAAACAAAGAAGATTTTTACATTTTAACAGGAATATAATAACTGTGTAAGTTGTGCTGTTTGTATTCTGTCCAGTTACCAATCCCCTTTGTTGAAATATCTCATCCTGGAAACAAAATCAAAGTCTTAGAGTCATACAGCAGGGAAACAGGCCCTTCTGCACAATGTGCCCACACTGACCAAGATGCCCGCATCTATACTAATCCCATCAGTCTGCATTTGGCTCTAAACCTTTATTATCCATGTACCTGTTCAAAAGTCTTTTAAACGTTGTTATACAATCTGCCTCAACTACCTCCTCTGACAGCACGTTCCATGTACCCACCATCTTTTATGTGAAAAAGTTGCCCCTCAGGTTCTTATTAAAATTTTCCCTCTCAGGAAATTACTCATGTGAATAGTGAGTAGCACACTCAACAAACATCATCAATGCCATTCATTGAGTCTTTGTTAAATGGTAACTGACTATTGTGAATCCACATAGTCATGAGGTCAGCCATGTTAGTAAATGCAGCACGTTCCCACTGAGCACCCTCCTGTGGTGTCTGGTGAATCTTTTTTGGTGTGAGATCGACTTCATTTGATGTGTAATTGTTATGCGGTCGGAATGCGGTCGGAATGCGGCCGGAACATGGGCCAGCTAGTTGCTGGATGAGAGTCAGGAGCACCAGGGGTCAGAAATGTGGATAGGTTTGTGGTCAGAGTTTGGAGTGCTTGTGTGCTTCTGCTTGCTTTAACCGCTACATGTCATTGCAGCTGTACAGTTACTCCCGGTAGCCTTGGTGGCATTCGTGGCTTTTTGTTATCTGTGGCACATCTGTGCCCCAATCTCTCACAAATAACCAGGATGTAGAGAATATTAAATCAGAACGGATGATCACAAACATTCAAAAGCATGGATGTGCCAATAGAGTAGGAATAGTCAGCACCAACAGTTCACCAAAGCAACAGAGAAAGCAGGAGGAATAACGATGAGGGGGTACCTCAGGGAAACTTACCAAATAGTGAAATGCCTGGATAGAATTAATGTGGAGAGGATGTTTCCGGAGAGTCTCGGACCAGAGGCCATAGCCTCAGAATAAAAGAACAGATGTTGTTAAAACTTTTTTTGCAGTATTAAACACAACATCTGGCAATATGAAGCTATCACATAATTCCATTAGGAATTGGTGCAAATGTTTGATGAGAAATTAATATAGGGCTCACCTCATTTCAACTGTAGGATTGAAAAAATTGTGAACAAGGATAATGTTGCCTCAGGCAAATTGAATATTGCAAAGGAATTTAAAAAATATCCTACATTATTTAAAAGTAGATTTTTAGGATCTTCCCTGTTTAAAAAATATTATGTTGCAGTAATAAGAAAACCAAATGACCCCAATGCATGGGATAAACTTTTTATACTTGGTATCCCGGAGTCTTTAAGTCTAGTTCAAATGATATCCTGAATAGTAACCATTTCGTACAAGTTAACCATTAAAACCATATCAACAAAACCAATGGGGAATGGGGAAACATGTCCTCTTTTTATTTAGGTTTAGATTTATTATTGTCACGTGTACCAAGGTACTATGAAAAGTTTGTTTTGTGTGCTATCCAAAGAGATTATATATACCATAGCTGTAAACTATGAGATCCTCTCTCTCCCTTCCAGGGTCCTCTCTCCTTTCCTGTCCACCATCAACACCTCGGACTTCAGATGCCACCTGCAGAAGTTTTCAGATGACTTTGCAATTGTGGGCTGCATCAGTGAGGGGAGGGAAGTTGAACACAGAGGTGTAGACAACAACTTTGTTGAGTGGTGTGGGGTGAATCACCTGCAGCTCAACACCGACAAGACTTTAGGAGGGGAGGGCCACCCCTGTCCCCTGTCCCCATCAAGGGTGTGGATGTGCAGTCTACCAAGGAGTACACGTACCTTGGAGTTTACCTGAACAGTAAACTGGACTGGTCCAGGAATGCTCAGGCTCTGTATAAGAAGGGACAGAGCCATCTGTACTTTCTGAGGAGGCTCCGCTCTTTCAACATCTGCAGTAAGATGCTGCAGATGTTCTACCAATCGATGGTGGCCAGTGCCATCTTCTTCACTGTCATGTGCTGGGGTAGTAGGGCAAAAGCCGCGGATGGCAACAGAATTAACAAGCTTATCAGGAAGGCTGGCTCTGTCCTGGGAGTGGAGTTAGATTCACTGGAGGTGGTGTCTTAGAGGGGAGAATGCTTCTCAAACTGCTGAGCATCCTGGACAATACAGCTCACCCCCTCCGTGACACACTGGTCAACCTGAGGAGCACCTTCAGCAACAAACTGGTTCCACCAAGATGCAACACAGAACGCCACAGGAGATTATTTTGCCATGTGGCTTTCAAACTGTACAACCCCTCCCCTTCTGTCATGGTGTAGACTGATTCCCCTTCCCCCTTTCCCACCCCCCCCCCCCTCCCCAATCTTTGCACATACCCACTCCTGGACATTCCATTCGTCACTTTAATTTCATGTTTCATGTATTTTGTGTTTTATGACTGTTGGCAGACCAAAATCCCTCCTGGGATAAATAAAGTGCTATCGTGTCGTATCGTATTGTATCGTAAATACAATTGTCAAACTCATATACAATAGATAGATCAAAGGGGTAGACACAGAATTCAAAATATAGTTCTCAGCATTGTAGTGCATCAGTTCCATAGATTCCCCTTCCAGCATTAAAATCAGCATGCCTCTGGCTGGAAGATTCTCCTTTTCATGCATAATTTAATCAACATTCTCTTTCCATATCCAATATTGACAGCATTATCATCTGTATGCAATGCCGTGCAATTTGCAATGTCAAAGTATTTGCTCGGGTTTTCAAGGGGTTCTCCTGATCTACGGCTGTAATTCTGTGGAAGATTGACAGAGGCTCTGGGAACCAGTGCAAACACCGGAAAACAGCCAATTATTATGTTTCTCTTGGGTGGCTGCTAAAATTCTACCTCCATCAAATTTCGTAACGGCAGTCTACAGCAGAGAAAAATAAATTTGCAGTACATAAAATTTTGCAGTACAGTACATACAATACAATACAATGCAATATATCTTTATTGTCATTGTACCCAGGGGTACAACGAGATTGGGAATGCGCCTCCCATACGATGCACTAATTTAGGTAATTTAGACAGCAGCAACCCAGAGAGTTGGGAATTTGTGGAATTCTCTGCCACAGAAGGCAGTAGAGGCCAATTCACTGGATAAATTGAAAAGAAAGTTAGATAGAGCTCGAGGGGCTAGCGGAATCAAGGGATATGGGGATAAGGCAGGCACGGGTTACTGATTGTGGAAGATCAGCCATGATCACAATGAATGGTGGTGCTGGCTTGAAGGACCAAATGGCCTCCTCTTGCACCTATTTTCTATGTTTCTATAATTCATTGAAATACATATACAGAATCCCTGTTGTATTTTTCTTAGTTGTTTTGCAAATCTTTTTTGTTGCTCCTTCAATAGGCTAGTTTATGTTACCTGTGCTCGCCATCAGCACTCTAACACACAATCCATAAGTCCATAAGACATAGGAACAGAATTAGGTCATTCAGCCCTTCGAGTCTACTCCACCACTCAATCATGGCTGATCTATTTTTCCGTCTCAACCCCATCCTTCTGCCTTGTCCCCATAACCATTGATGCCTTTACTAATCAAGAACGTATCGATCGAAGATGGACACACAAATCTGGAGTAATTCAGCGGAACAGGCAGCATCTCCAAAGGAATGAGGGACATTTCAGCTTGACTCGAAACATCACCCAGTCCTTCTCTCCAGAGATGCTGCCTATCCCGCTGAGTTACTATCTTCGGTTTAAACCAGCAACTGCAGTTCCTTCTTACACTAAGAACTTATCAATCACCGCTTTAAAAAATCCAATGACTTGCCCTCCACAGCTGTCTGTGACAATGAATTCGACAGATTCACCACCCTCCAGCTAAATAAATTCCTCCTCATCTCCATTCTAACCTCTCCAATCTGCACCTGGCTGTGGCAAGCACACCACACCTATCTATAGGACTGAACTGACTTGCCAATGGCTCCTGCACCGAGATGAAATGGCCAAATTGGTAAATGGAAAATCAGAAGTCTCAACCACTTTGTTGCACTTTCTATGAGGGCCAGATATTATAGTAAAGAAGTTGTCTCATGCAGAAACAGGCCCTTCAGCAGTCATGTCTATGCTGACCATCTTACTTTGACTCATCCCATTTACCTGCATTTGGACAATAGCATGCTAGACTAGGGCAGTTCATGCAGATACTTGTTATGTGTTGTGAGGGCTCCTCCACCAATTCCTCAGCTTGAAAAATATTGATCTAAAAATGTATTTATGCACAGTTACAGTGGGGATTGAGCATGTGTCGATGGCACCGTGTGCAAATGGCACTGACAGTTCATTATCGCGCATTTTGACAAAGTCGACAACAGGGGATTTTAGGCAGAAACCAGGAGTCACCTACAGACCATCATGTCACATAATGAAGACATTATTGACAAGTTAGACAGGGTCTGAATCATAGTTCTGGCAAGTGGCAGAGCATGGATATCATTCAGAGCTTCTTCACAGATTCTCCTGCTCTTTACATTTATATTTCCTTGTCAGAATTTAGATGCAACCTGCTACCAAAAGGAGAAATACCCATCTGCATATGCAGCCAGGTGTCATACGATTGCTTCTCATCACCCCACATAGTTTTTATCCCATCCAAACGATATCTTCAGAACTATCTTGGTAATCACACTAGGGTATCTTAATCACGTATTGCAACCTTGACTTATCCCAATTTCCTCTTCCTGATCTGGACCATGTTGTTACTGATTGTTCTTTATTCAAGGTTCTATTGGTTAGCATCCAAATGCCTCCCTTTCCAGGTCTTTTCAGGACTTATCTGAGGATTGCAGAGAAGTGTAAGATGTTGCATTTTAGGAAGTCGAACAACACATTCACAATGAATGGTAGAGCCTTGGGAGTGTTGTGGAGCAGAGAGATCTAAGAGTGCGGGTACATTGTTCCTTGAAAGTGAGTTCACAGATGGATAGGGTGGTCAAGAAAGCCGTTTTTGGTTTAATGGGCCTTCATCTGTCAGGGTCTTGCGATGGAAGTTAGGATGTTATGATACAGTTGTACAAGACAATGGTGAGGCTGCATTTGGAGTATTGCACAGAGTTTTGGTCACCCTGCTATAGGAAGGATGTCATTAAGCTGGAAAGAGTGCAGTGAAGGTTTCCAAGGATGTTGCCAGGACTTAAGGGGGTGAGCTATAGGGAGAGGCTAGGCAAGCTCGGACTTTATTCCTTCGAGTGCAGGAGGCTGAGGAGTGATCTTATCGAGGTGTATAAAATCATGAGGGGAAGAGATTAGGAGAATGCACAGAGGCTTTTACCCAAGGAAGGGGAATGAAACAAGACGACATATGTTTAAGGTGAGACGGACAAGATTTAATACGAACCTGAGGGGCAACTTTTTTTTCAGCATGTGGTGTGGAATAAGCTGCCAGAGAAGGTAATTGAGGCAGATTTAACAACATTTTTGAAGGCTATCTGGATGAGTATATAATTAGGAAAGATTTAGAGGGTTAAGGGCCAAACACAGGCATATGGGACTAGTTTAGATGGGGCTTCTTGGTTGGCCGAAGGGCCTGTTTCTGTGCTGTATGACTCTATGACGGTTGGTGACACTAAAGCCTCTTCCCAGGCAACTTACTAATTCAATAATAATGAGATCTGACACTGGCTGGACCAAGCTTTTCTACAGTGTATTGGTCTGTTATTATTATCTCATTGCAGTTTGTGGGACCTGAATCTGTGCAAATTAGCTGATATCTTTCTTGCAGAGCAGCCGTGACTAGATTACTGAAGCACTTAATTACTATTAATATACTGTGATTCCGTGCGTTCATGAAACATGCTATTTACAAATCAAGCGAGCATCAGCAAACATCACCTGGTGAACCAGATGCCAACCTTCAGGATTCCCAAATATTTGCATTGTGGATTGGTTTATTTTTTTGCATAATATTATTCAAGAAGAGCTAGTGGAGTGCATGGAATTGATTAGATAATATTCCAGGTCAAGTGGCTAATAGTAAGTTAGTTAAGGCCCCCCTCGGTCATGGCTGACCTTGGGTGATGAATCCTGGTTGTTGGCTGCTTGCTCCAAACCTTGGCTAGAGCAGCGTTGATGTGTGGTCGGATGCAAGCCTGGGCGATGTCATATGAAGGACAGGCTTTGCCCATGCAGCACGTCCCCCCTCTCCACGTCGCTGATTGATCCAAAGGAACAGCAGAGCCGTTACAGTTTGGCACCAGCGCCGTCGCAGGAGCTGCCAAAACGAGGTTGTAGACAACGACGAACTGCCTTAGGGACTCCGACTCCGGAGGTTTACTCCTGGAGCCTTTTCCATGACTGGATATGGCCACAAGGCAGTGGAGCTTTTAGATCAGAGTTTTCCCTCTCCTAGATGGACTACCTTCCCAGGCTGACGAGCCTCATCTGCCCGAGACTCATGGGTGCGGGAGCGTCTATCTTCCCATCTATAGCACCTGCCCACTGCAGCCTTCATCCGCCTTCCCAGCCGTTGTGACGCTCCACTAAAGTCAGCCATCATCCTCCGCCTGTTTCACCGTTGAGGTCTTGGTTGGATTGCTCTTTTTCAGGGACCTCCCCCTCAACCGTACCGCCATGGGTGACCCTACCAGGAGCATAGCTCCAGACGGCATCGCTCTCAGTATCTCAGGACCACACGAGCTTCTCCACCACGACAAGGTGATGATCCACGGAGAAGAGGCTAATAGTAGAATGGAGAAAATAGCTTAAGGGCCCGCAACCCAATAGAACACAAGGAGCTAATAAATGGAGAGGTTTCTTTATTAAATGGTGTTCCTGTCAGGTCTGTGCTAAGATTAATCAGGCAAGTTGTTAGACAATAGAGCTTTTCCAATTGTACCAAATATCAATGGAAGCACCCAATCCAATATGGCCAGCAGTAGACTGTGAGCATAGGGGACCAACATTAGATTGACCCATAAGGTGTATGTCTTATGCCTCAAAGTTGAGCAAGTTGCAATCTTGTTTTAGAACAAATTTAACAATTGTTGTTGCTCAGCAACAATCCACTATTGTGCAAGAGTTAAACTGTCATAGTTTTTGCTTGGGTTTCCAAGTTTGCCAGTTAAAACTATAAATTGGAGACAAGCCCTTTGCTGTCCAACTGTCCATTTTCTCTCCACTGAAAAGTGTCATTTTCATGTTCATTTGATAACTGACAAAAACAATGCGAGGCAGAATGATGTTTTTACTGACTTTTAATGGTGTTTTAAGTTTATTTATTTGACTGGTATTCTCAAAGGTAATATTCCCATGTGTTACAATTTTGATTTTTGCCACTGGATTTAGAAAAGCTAAAGGATCTGTCAGAGAACTGACTTTACCTCAGATTCACAAAATGTTCAGGATTGTGGCAATGCACTAGCTCAGCTTTATTGAGAAGCTTGTGTCAAAGATAAATTGCAAAGCTTCAAGAAGACAGCAAGGGATAGGGATAGGTAGAGTGCTTAAAAATGCTTAAAGCCCACTTCATGTGTTATAATAATTCTGTGCTTTACAGAAGGTTGAAACTGAGCATGTGTAAATGACACTCACTGCAGTCTACTGTAGTCACATTCTGTTCTCTGTTGTCAAAGGACAAATGACAATCGTAAAACCATAAAATAAGGTTGAAAGGGTAGCAAGACATTTGCTTATCTGTAATAGGGTAGGATTGGGCTGTGTTTATTCTGCTGTGTATTTCGGAGGTGCATGATGTATATTTATTATAAGACCATTTAGAAGAAGGAAAAGTTCTAGTTCCTTCTGCATTAATCAAAACTTCAAAGGAAAATTCTGTATTTACGTAAATTAATCTTTGTTCATTGAGCAATCTCCGAGTTGTCCCCAGTGATCAATGTTGGAGGACCTCACATGGTCCACCAACACTGCTGCACTAGTCAAAAAAGCACAGCAAAGGATGTTTTTCTTGAGAACGCTAAAAAAGGTCGGTCTGCCACAACAGTTACTGATGACCTTCTACCGCTGCACCACAGAGAGCATACTGACATACGGCATCTATGTGTGGTATCTCAGCTGCATGGCAGCGGACAGGAAAGCTCTTCAGCGGGTCGTCTGCAGAGCGCAGAGGATCATTGGGACACAGCTACCAGCCCTGGAGGACATCTACAACGCACGCTGCCTCAGGAAAGCCACCAACATCTACAAAGACTCCACACACCCATGCCACCGTCTGTTTGAACTACTTCCATCTGGCAGACATTACAAAGCCTTCTACGCCCACACCTCCAGACTAAGGAACAGCTTTATTCCTAGAGGTATAGCTGCTCTGAATCGGTCCTGCTGAGAGCCCGCCATGATCTGTCTCTGCCCCCAGGGTCATCTGGCACAACTGACCCCTGCATGAACCTTTTTTTGCATTTTACCTTGTTTCCCCTTTTTTTTCTTTTGTTGTTTTCATTAATGCCATGATTTATTTATATATTTGATAGTATCGATATGGAAGTGACATTCTCAATCTCGTTGTACTTGTACAATGACAATAAAATATATTGTATTGTAATGTATTTGTTCTTGAATAAATTATTTGCTCTTAAATAAAGTCTTGATTGCCTTGCCCAGTTTTGTGCTGTGTTTTAAAGTTTTATTTAACACTTGCCTCCCAGTATTTCCATACATATATATACTTATTAGGGTATGTGCTCTACCTTGCTTTCTGGAGTCAATAACTAAATCTTTTGTTTTGCTAACATCGAGGGAGTGGTTGGTATCTTGATACCATGTTACTAAGCTCTCTATCACATTTCTTGCTCGTTCTTGTCAATGTTCGAGACCCAGCCCATCACAGTGGTGTCATCTGCATACTTAGAATTAGAGCAGAATTTGGCCACACAGTCATGAGTGTTAGTGAGTGTAGTAAAGGGCTGAGGACACATCTTTGCAGTCACCAGTGTTGAGAATGATCATGGAAGATGTTTTCTTGTCTGTTCAGTAATCAACCCCTGTCTTTGTCCTTGCATGTATATCTTGTCCTTAGAATCCTCTCCAGTAACTTGCCTATTGTAGACGTTAGACTCTCAGATCTACAGTTTCGAAGTTTTTCATTGCAATTCTTCTTAAATAGAGGCACAACATTAGATATTCTTCAATCTTCCGACACCTTACCTGTGTCTAACGGTGATTGATATATCTCACCCAAGGCTCCTGCACTTTATTTTCTAGCTTTCCACAGTGTCCTTGGATATATCCAACCAGGCATGGGTATTTTATGTACCTTCATATTTCTTAGGACATCCAGTACCTTCTTTTCTGCAATTTCACCCATCCGCATGGCAATTCTGTTCACTTTCCCCTGCCCTTCATGTTTTTCTCTATAGTGAACGCAGAGGAAAAGTATTGATTGAGGACTTTGAGGACTACAAATAGATGATCACTTTGGTTTCTTAATCTAATCAGCCAGTGCTATTTTGTGCCCTTTTTTGCCCTCCCGATTTCCTGCTTATGTCTGCTCCTCAGTCCCCTATAATCCTCCAGGGACACACTTGATCCCAACTGCCTATACCTGACCCACATCTCCTTCCTTTTTCGACCACAGCCTCAATTTCTCTCATCATCCAAGGTTCCTTAATCCCATCCGCCTTCCGCTTCACTCTAACAGGAACACGCATACGCTGAATTCTCAACATATTTTTAAAAGCCTCCCACTTTCCAGATGTCCCTTTGCCTGCAAGCATTGCTCCAGTCAACTTTTGCAAATTCCTGACTTATACTATCACCTTGTGAACTGTAAATGTTTAGATATGTTTATACTATCACCTTGTAAACTGCAAATATCACCTTGTGAACTGTAAATGTTTTACATACTTATTAAATATCACCTCAGTTTCAGTCTGAAGAAGGGTCCTGACCTGAAACGTCACCTATCCATGTTCTCCAGAGATGCTGCCTGGCCGAGTTAATCCAGCACTTTGTGTCTTTTTTGTTAATCAGCAACTGCGGTTCATGTCCAAATGTCACCTCAATCCTTTGTTGCAACAAAATCATCTGCAGTTTGACAATTTCCACTCAAAAACTATAATTCTCCAGCCTTACAAAATCCTTATAAATTTCCTCTGCACACTTTCCAATGCCATCGCCTGCATCTGGCAATGTGTTGACCAGAATTGTACACTGCTCACAACTAATTATTTATACAATCTTAAAATGACCTCCCTGTTCTTGAAATCTAATCTCAGCTCATAAAGGCAAGTAGCCCATTTCCCTCCTTAAATAGCACATTCTGCAATCTTCAGGAGCTTAGTGGATGCACACTTTATGATCTCTCTCTTTTTCTCTACTTTGTTTGACTTTTCATATTTCCTCATTTTGTTTGTCCTCCTCAAATACGCACCTGACTCTTCCCTTAATTGAATTCAATTTGCCACTTATGTGTCCACCATTGATGTCTTCGTCCAGCACAGAACTATGCACCAGCATCAAACACAATTATGGTTTTATCATATTCAACATTTTGCAAGCATTCATCCTCTGGTGCCCTTGACATTTTATTGTTACAATAATACACCCTGAATTTTTTATAACCTTTGATTGCTAGTGTAATTTATTGTGGTTTTCAGTGCTTTCTGTGACCTTAACATTTTCCCCATTTTACATACTGTGTCGGAAGCTATACGGTATATCACAATATTACATAGATTACCAATGTTAGAGTGGCAAAGTGGCATGGGTTCAATTCTGAGCTTGGGTGCTGTCCGTTTGGTGTTTGTTATTCTCCCTGTAACTGCATGGGTTTCCTCCACTTGCTCCGGTTTTTAGTTTTTTTTAGAGGTATAGCACAGAAACAAGCCCTTCGGCCCAACAAGTCCGCACTGACCAGCGATCCCCGCGCATTAACACTACCCTACACACACTAGGAACAATTTTACATTTATACCAAGCCAATTAACCTACATACCTGTACATCTTTGGAGTGTGGGAGGAAACCGAAGATCTTGGAGAAAACCCATGTCACAGGAAGAACATACAAACTCCGTACAGACAGCACCCGTAGTCAGGATCGAACCCGGGTCTCTGACGCTGTAAGTAGCTCTACCACTATACCACTCTGCCACCATGTGGGTTTCCTCCCACATCCCAAAGATGTGCAGCTCTGTAGGTTAATTGGCCGGAGTGTGAAGGGAGTAGATGCCAAAGTGGGATAACAGTACTAGTGGGAATGGGTGACCGATGGTAAGCATGGACACGGGGGCCAAAGGGTCTGTTTCCATGCACTATCTTTCAATTAATCAATCAATCAATCAATCAATTAATAAAGAAAATAAAACAAATGTGGCATTTTAAATCCACCTGCCAACAAGAAGTGGCTAGATACCATTGTTTGGTCTGAAATACATGGACATCATCATTTTTTTCCCCCTTTGGATAACCACTATAGCCACTTTCTTAGAAATGACAATAATAATTAAGAATTGCAAAAATTATCAATGTTATGGGCACGTGGCTCTAATTTGTTGGATATTTCTGACTAACGGTGGGCGGGTAGAATTAATATTCTCATCAGGTGTTTTAAATGGCAACTGTTCTGACTAAAAATTCCCAGGCAGAGTAGTTATATATTTTCAAGCTGTTGCAGAATTTTCAGCTACTTCTAAAACAAACATTTGTTTAAAGTTGTCTCACTCTATATCCCACAGATCATTTGAAAGAAACCAAAATTAGGGTATTAATGACAGGCTGTCTGGGAATCGACAGTCAGAATGTTAGTAGCTGTGAAACGTCCAGCTGATTGGCCAGATGCAAGATCTGCTGTCAGGAGATATTGATTCCTTGCCTGCATCTACTGGGAGCTAGTTCGGGTTGTCTATAAAATCAATTAAATAAAGAATTCAAATTCCCTATATCATGTAATGTCGCGCAACTATATTAGTGTACTTATGATGTCTTTGGTGACACAGATGGAATTTTACAGTTGGCATCAGTGAGGTAAAACCTCCAGGTAAGTTTTAGAAACATAGAAACATACAAAAATAGAAAATAGGTGCAGGAATAGGCCATTCGGCCCTTCAAGCCTGCACCGCCATTCAATATGATCATGGCTGATCATCCAGCTCAGTATCCTGTACCTGCCTTCTCTCCATACCCCCTGATCCCTTTAGCAAAAAGGGCCAAATCTAACTCCCTCTTAAATATAGCCAATGAACTGGCCTCAACTACCTTCTGTGGCAGAGAATTCCACAGACTCACCACTCTCTGTGTGAAGAAATGTTTTCTCATCTCGGTCCTAAAACACTTCCCCCTTATCCTTAAGCTGTGACCCCTGGTTCTGGACTCCCCCAACATCGGGAACGATCTTTCTGCATCTAGCCTCTCCAACCCCTTAAGAATTTTATATGTTTCTATCAGATCCCCCCTCAGTCTTCTAAATTCCAGCGAGTACAAGCCTAGTCTATCCAGTCTTTCTTCATATGAAAGTCCCGCCATCCCAGGGATCAATCTAGTGAACCTTCTCTGTACTCCCTCTAAGGCAAGAACGTCTTTCCTCAGATTAGGAGCCCAAAACTGCACACAATACTCCAGGTGTGGTCTCACCAAGGCCATGTACAACTGCAGTAGAATCTCCCTGCTCCTAAACTCAAATCCTCTTGCTATGAATGCCAACATACCATTCACTTTCTTCACTGCCTGCTGCACCTGCACGCTTGCTTTCAATGACTGGTGCACCGACACCCAGGTCACGTTGCATCTCCCCTTCTCCTAATCGTTCACCATTCAGGTAATACTCTGCTTTCCTGTTCTTGCCGCCAAAGTAGATAACCTCACATTTATCCACATTATATTGCATCTGCCATGCATTTGCCCACTCGCCTAATCTATCCAAGTCACTCTGCAGCCTCCTAGCATCCTCCTCGCAGCTAACACTGCCACCCAGCTTCGTGTCATCCGCAAAGTTAGAGATGATGCATTCAATTCCCTCGTCCAAATCATTAATATACACTGTAAATAACTGGGGTCCCAGCACTGAGCCTTGCGGTACCCCACTAGTCACTGCCTGCCATTCCGAAAAGGACCCGTTTATTCCTACTCTTTGCTTCCTGTCCGCCAACCAATTTTCTATCCACCTCAACACTGAACCCTCAATACCGTGTGCTTTAAGTTTGTACACCAATCTCCTATGTGGGACCTTGTCGAAGGCCTTCTGAAAGTCCAGATATAACACATCGACTGGTTCTCCCTTATCCACTCTACTAGTTACATCCTCGAAAAATTCTATAAGATTCGTCAGACATGATTTGCTTTTTGTAAATCCATGCTGACTTTGTCCGATGATTTCACCACTTTCCAAATGTAATGCTATCACATCTTTAATAACTGACTCTAGCATTTTCCCAACTACCGATGTTAGGCTAACTGGTCTATAATTTCCCGTTTTCTCTCTCCCACCCTTTTTAAAAAGTGGGGTTACATTAGCTACCCTCCAGTCCTCAGGAACTACTCCAGAATCTAAGGAGTTTTGAAAAATTATCACTAATGCATCCACTATTTCTGAGGCTACTTCCTTAAGCACTCTGGGATGCAGCCTATCTGGCCCTGGGGATTTATTGGCCTTTAATCCATTTAATTTACCTAACACCACTTCCCGACTAGCCTGGATTTCCCTCAGTTCCTCCATCTCATTAGACCCCCGGTCCCCCGCTATTTCCGGCAGATGGTTTATGTCTTCCTTAGTGAAGACAGAACCAAAGTATTTGTTCAATTGGTCTGCCATCTCCTTGTTCCCTATGATCAATTCATCTGTTTCCGACTGCAAGGGACCTACATTTGTCTTAACTAATCTTTTTCTCTTGACATATCTATAAAAGCTTTTGCAGTCAGTTTTTATGTTCCTTGCCAGTTTTCCCTCATAATCTATTTTCCCTTTCCTAATTAAGCCCTTTGTCCTCCTCTGCTGGACTCTGAATTTCTCCCAGTCCTCTGGTATGCTACTTTTTCTGGCTAATCTGTATGCTTCATCTTTTGTTTTAATACTATCCTTGATTTCCCTTGTTAGCCACGGATGCACTACCTTTCCTGGTTTGTTCTTTTGCCAACCTGGGATGAACACTTGTTGTAGTTCATCCATGCGACCTTTAAATGCCTTCCATTGCATGTCCACCGTCAACCCTTTCAGCATCAATTGCCAGTCTATCTTGGACAATTCACGCCTCATACCCTCAAAGTTACCTTTCTTTAAGTTCAGAACACTTGTTTCTGTATTGACTTTGTCACTCTCCATCCTAATGAAGTACTCCACCATATTATGATCACTCTTGCCCAAGGGGCCTCGCACAACAAGACTGCTAACTAACCCTTCCTCATTACTCAATACCCAGTCTAGAATGGCCTGCTCTCTCGTTGGTTCCTCGACATGTTGGTTTAGAAAACCATCTCGCAAACATTCCAAGAAATCCTCTTCCTCAGCACCCCTGCCTGTTTGGTTCACCCAATCTATATGTAGATTGAAGTCACCCATTATAACTGCTGCACCTTTGGTGCATGCATTTCTAATTTCCTGCATGATGCCATCCCCAACCTCACTACTGCTGTTAGGTGGCCTGTACACAACTCCCACTAGCGTTTTCTGCCCCTTAATGTTTCGCAGCTCTACCCATATCGATTCCACATCCTCCGAGCTAATGTCCTTCCTTTCCATTGCGTTAATCTCCTGTTTAACCAGCAACGCTACCCCACCTCTTTTTCCTTTCTGTCTATCCCGCCTGAATATAGAATATCCCTGGATGTTGAGCTCCCAGCCCTGGTCACCCTGGAGCCACGTCTCCGTAATCCCAACTACATCATAATCATTAACAACAATCTCCACATTTAATTCATCCACCTTATTCCGAATACTCCTTGCATTGAGACACAAAGCCTTCAGGCTTGTTTTTATAACCCTGGTGCAAGGGTCAGGGATGTCTCAGAGTGGCTGCAGAACATTCTGAAGGGGGAGGGTGAACAGCCAGTTGTCGTGATGCACATTGGCACCAACGGTGCCATGAACTTGGCTGCTGCTGCCTTCCCCTGATGAGGCATCTCCCCCAACAGTATCCAAAATGGTATATCTGTTTAGGAGGGAGGTGACCGCAGGGGACTCCTGCACTACTTTCTTTATGCTACGCTGGCTAGTGGCCAACCTTTCCCTTTTTGTCTGCTTAACCTTTACCTGTGGTGTGGCCAACTCTCTAAACGTGCTATTCACGACTTTCTCAGCATCGCGGATGCTCCAGAATGAATCCAACCGCAGCTCCAACCGTTCAATGCGGTCTACCATGAGCTGCAGCTGGACACACTTCCTGCACACGTAGTCATCAGGGACACCGTCAGTATCCCTGATTTCCCACATGCTACAGGATGAGCAAACCACGGGGCCGATCTCAGCTGACATGGCTTACCCTTTATATTAACTCAAATCCCTTAAATTAAATCAAATCAAATCAGCACACTCCCTATTTAAAAATCGTGATCCTTTTAAGCGGTACCTTTAACTAAAAAAACCCAGAACCCGTAACTCAAAGTGCTTTCAGAAAGCAGAAATACAAACCTGTGCTTACTCACCAATCGGCTGCTCCCTTTTTCAAGTCACTTTTTCAAGTGTGACGCGCTAATGGAACGTTGCAGAGAGTGGTCGCTCCCACCTCTCCAACGGCTCCTGGGCCTCTGTGGAACAAAGCCTCGCTCACGGGTTTTACACGGACGCTGTCCCAGTCGCTCCCACCTCTCCAACGGTTCCTGGGCCTTTAAATAGATACTGGTTACTGAGCATCCAAAAGTTAATTGAGATCTTGGAGTTTAAGGGCAAAATCTCCATCTTGATAGCTGCATTCAAATCACCTGATGAGAAGCCAATAATCTTTCTTAATTTTTTTAAAACTTATGATAAAAGACAATTAATTAACTCTATTTTTGATTTATTCTCACATGCTGCAATGCCACCTCTGTTTTAAAGTAGAAAAAGTGAGAAGTGCACAGTGGTAGAGTTGCTGCCTTACAGTACTTGCAGTGCCAGAGACCCGGGTTTGATCCCGACTATGGGTGCTGTCTGTATAGAGTTTGTACCTTCTCCCCGTGACCACATGGGTTTTCTCCGAGATCTTCGGTTTCCTCACACACTCCAAAGACCTACAGGTGCACAGGTTAATTGGCTTGGTGTAAGTGTAAATTATCCCATGTGTGTGTAGGATAGTGTTAATCTGCAGGGATCGCTGGTCAGTGCGGACTCGGTAGGCCAAAAGACTTGTTTCCAGGCTGCATCTCTAAACTAAACTAAACTAAACTGAACAAAGATTGGTTTATAAAATCACAAACACTCTGGACTGGACAGTTAAAGTCATAGAGTCATGCAGCACAGCAACAAGCCCTTTAGCTCAATCTTATATTCCTTTATTCACCACCCCCCGCATGAAGAAATTGCT
Organism: Rhinoraja longicauda; assembly: GCF_053455715.1. Taxonomy (NCBI): domain Eukaryota; kingdom Metazoa; phylum Chordata; class Chondrichthyes; order Rajiformes; family Arhynchobatidae; genus Rhinoraja; species Rhinoraja longicauda. The sequence goes on along the minus strand of NC_135953.1, from coordinate 57,593,646 downwards.
CCTCAGATCTCATTTAAACCTTTTTCCTCTCATCTTAAAATCTTTGCCCTCTAAGTTTAAAATCAGTCACCCATCCGCTATCACTTTTGTGATAAGGTGGGGGAATGTGTTTTGCATTTTGTTCACAATTATTTACTGAAGAGTCAAGAGAGGCCAAATGTTTTATTGTCATATGTCCAGAAACAAAACAATGAATGCTTAATTGTCTGTACAACTTGTTTTCACCTAGCCCACAGCAAACAATGGACCATTTCCTTGATCATAGTTACTTTTTTGCATATCTTTCATTCATTTGTTCTATACCTCTCTATATCATCGTCTATATCTCTCATTTCCCTTTCCCCTGACTCTCAGTCTGAAGCAGGGTCTCAACCCGAAATGTCACCTATTCCTTTACTCCACAGATGCTGTCTGACCCGTTGAGTTACTCCAGCTTTTTGTGTCTATCTCCTATTTGGAGGTTACACTGTTTAATAACCTGATGGTTGTAGGAAAGAAGCTGCTCCTGAACCCAGACATTAGGGCAGGCAGAGTGCCGCAGCGGTAGAGTTGCTGCATTACAGCGCTTGCAGCGCCGGAGACCTGGGTTCAATCCCGCCTACGGGTGCTGTCTATACGGAGTTTGTGCGTTCTCCCCGTGACTACGTGGGTTTTCTCAGAGATCTTCGGTTTCAAGAGAGAATTAGATTTAGCTGTTAGAGCTAAGGGAATCAAGGTATATGGGGAAAAAGTCCTTTAGCTTTTTGATTGATAAGCTATTGGGGTATTGATTTTGGACAATCAGCCATGATCATATCGAATGGCGGTGCTGGCTCGAAGGGCAGAATGGCCCACTCCTGCACCTATTTTCTATGTTTCTATGTTTCCTCCCACACTCCAAAGACGTACAGGTATGTAGGTAAATTGGCTTGGTATAAATGTAAATTGGCCCTAGTGTGTGTAGAATGGTGTTAATGAGCAGAGATCACTGATCAGCGCAGACCCGGTGGGCCGAAAGGCCTGTAACCACGCTGTATCTCTAAACTAAACTAAAATTACAGTTTTCAGTCCTCTCTACCTTCTTGTCGTGATTAGTGTGGTGCCACAAGGCTCAGTGCTGGGACCCCAGTTATTTATTATATATATTAACAATTTAGACGAAGGAATTAAATGTAACATCTCCAAGTTTGCAGATGACACAAAGCTGAGTGGCAGTGTGAGCTGCGAGGAGGATGCTATGAGACTGCAGCGTGATTTGGATGAGTGAGAGGGCAGATGCATGGCAGATGGATAAATGTGAGATTATCCAATTTGGTGGGAAGAACAAGGCGGCAGATTATTATCTGAATGGTGTCAGATTAGGAAAAGGGGAGGTGCAACAAGGCCTGGGTGCCCTTGTACATTAGTCACTGAAAGTAAGCAAGCAGGTACAGCAGGCAGTGAAGAAAGCCAATGTCATAGCGAGAAGATTTGAGTATAGGAGCAAGAAGGTCCTACTGCAGTTGTACAGGGCCCTGGTGAGACCGCACCTGGAGTATTGTGTATAGTTTTGGTCTCCTAATTTGAGGAAGGACATTTGTGCTATTGAGGGAGTGCAGCGTAGGTTCACCAGGTTAATATCCGGGATGGCGGGACTGAGCTTATATTCCCTGGAATTTAGGATGAAAGGGGATCTATAGAAACATATACATTTCTTAAGGGATTTGACAGGCCAGATGCAGGAAAAATGTTCCCGATGATGGGAGAGCCCAGAATCAGGGGTCACAGATTAAGAATAAGGGGTAGGCCATTTAGGACTGACGCACCCAGAGTGTTGTGAATCTGTGGAATTCTCTACCACAGAAAGCAGTGAAGGCCAATTCACTGGATGTATTCTCTTAGGGCTAACGGAATCAAGGGATATGGGGAAAAAGCAGGAACAGGATACTGATTCTGGATGATCAGCCATGCTCATATTGAATGGCGGTGCTAGCTCAAAGGGCCGAATGGCCTACTCCTGCACCTACTTTCTATGTCTCTATGTTTCTTCCTGATGGCAGGTGAAATGAGAATGGGTCTTTGATGATGCTGGCTGCCTTTTTGAGCCATATATAATTGAAGTTATATAATTAATACAATTGATAAGAAAAAGGTGAAACAAATATATACCCTATTAATTGAAAAGCATTTGAAAGTTTTTTCCTAGAAGAAAATGTTGCAACTGATATATTTGGTATTGCTATTGGATTTGGTATTGGTATTGCTATTTAATAGGATGGTGACAGGCATGTACAAATTCTGTAGATGCATGGACAAATCAAATAAATCATATTTAAACTCCAGAAAGAAAGTGTTTAATTATTTCAGTGCAATAATAAAAAGTGGAAGAATTATAAGAAGGAATTACAGGAAGGAACATTAAAGACACATTAGCAAGGTAATTAGGTGCAATTATGAAGTTATGAGTACAAAGGAGCAGTCTTTGCATTTAAGGATCAGGAACTAACAAAAAAATACCTTGTGGATACTTTCGACCTCCAGTTCTGGCAACAAGCACACTGATAGCTGCAGAGCAGCACAGATTCATTTTGGGCACATGGGAATTGAAAATGACAGTCCCAATCAGCATAACTGCCAATGTCCAGCCAAAATGAGTCAATCCATATGACGTTAAGAGATTAATAGGCGCACTACAATGTATGAGCCTTGACAGGATCTCTCCTGCAATGCATAGTGAATTGTCTAGTCCTGGTGTATGCGTTGCATACACCAGGACTAGACAATCCTCTATCTAAGTTTTTCCAATACAGAGACTACAATTGTATTTTCTGTGCAATGCAAAGTTTTTTCCAGGAAAATCCTATTACTGCCAAAATTATGAACATCCTCATAATTGTCAGTAAAATAAAAATGTCATAGTAAGGCTATTAAGTGACTACAGCACACCATTAACGAGTTCACTTGTGGTGTAGTTGCAATTTTGGCAAAGCAATGCAGCTCCATACACATTACAGCCTTGATCAAGAAATGGAAGGTAGACTTGACAAGCTACTCTTGACAAACACGCACCATTTGGAGTGGAACAGTGGCACAAGAGTTTCCGCCTCTCTGTGACTGCATGGGTTTTCTCCAGGTGCTCTAGTTTCTCCTCACACTTCAAAGACGTGCAGGTTTGTAGGTTAATTGGCTTCGGTAAAATTATAGCTTGTCTCTAGAGTGCAGGATAGTGCTAGCGTACGGGGTGATTGCTGGTCGGCGCAAACCCGATGGGCAAAAGTGCCTGTTTGCACGATGTATCTCTAAAGTACTAAAGACTACCTATTACTGTAGAACCCTGAGAAAATTGTTTAATGTGGATGAAGGGGAAAAACCTCACAATAACTAAAGTCAATCCTAGTGGAAAGATAGGTGGCTGAAGTGAATACAGGCCAATCAATACATCCTCTCGTATTACTGAGTCCTTCACGGAACCATTCTTTGCAGAAATATTTTCAACCATTTTAATAATATCTTTCTCACTGTTAAAAGGGAAGAACTGAAACTGTTATTTCATGGGTGTTTATATTCAGCTTCAAGAATAAATTCTCCTACTATGAATCCCAGGCACCCTGCACAACTTATAGACTGGGTTTACAATTGGGAGATAACGTCGCTGCAACAAGTTTACGAACTTAAAGAGTACAAGCAGGAGTAGGAAATTCATCCTCCTCTCTCCTCCACTACACAATAAATTCACCACTGACCCTTTAGCTTGTGCCTCCATCCAGTTTTAGCCACATATCCCCTGATTTCCTTATCCAGTAAATCCTCGCAATAATGGACCTCTATATAGCGGATTTTGGTTATAGCGTAACGAGGCTCCCATTGCACCCTCCCCCATCCCCACCCACCCATCAGGTTACCAATGTGATGGCACCACGTGACGTACTTCCAGTTGCGGTGCAGAGAGAGCGGGGCAGCATGAAGGCATTGTGACTACCGGGCCATCCCCGGCACTCCGCATGTGGGGCCGAGGGCTCTGCGGCCCCTGGGCCTGTAAATTCCCGCATGTTTAAACCCTCCCCCCAACACCACGTTTCTTCCCTCCCGCCCTTGGCTTAAAATTACCCCCCAACACTCGGTTAAGCGGACAATCGGCGTTCCTCCCCATCCCTCCCCGTCCGTTATTGCAAGGGTTTACTGTATTATAAAATTGTGAATATAATCATTACTGTATTATAAAATTGTGAATATGCACCATAGAGAGCATCCTAACGCATGGCATCCCTGTGTGGTACCTCAGCTGCACGGAGGCAGAAAGGAAAGCTCTACAGCGGGTAGTCCATAGAGCTCAGAGGGCCATCGGAACACAGCTACCAGACTTGGAGGGCATCTACAACACACGATGCCTCAGAAAAGCCACCAGCATCCACAAAGACTCTTCACACCCCTGCAACAGTCTGTTCGAACTCCTTCCATCGGGCAGACGATACAAGGCCTTCTACGCCCGCACCTCCAGACTCAGGAACAGCTTCATCCCCAGGGCCATAGCTGCTATGAACCGGTCCTGCTGAGCCGGATGGTCACAACGCATAGATCAACTTGCACTTTATCCTGACTAAAACTGTTACAATTGTTTCGTTGGGTTGCTGTTGTCTAAATTACTTAAATTATTGCATCACATGCGAGGCGCATTCCCAATCTCGCTGTACCCCTGGGTACAATGACAATAAAGATATATTGTATTGTATTGTATCATCCTCTGAGTCTTCATAGCCACCTTCAGCAGAGAATTCAAAAGACTTCTTATTTGGTGAAGAATTACTTCCCAGCTCTGTCCTGAATGACCAACCCCTGAATTTGAGACCTTGAAACCCACCCAGGGCAAAGATCATCTCGCTCATCAAGAATTTATCATCCCTCATTCTGCTAACCGCTGGGCAGTATTGGCCCAGACTTCTCATTCTCCTATCATCATGATTCGGACAGGTGAACTTTCATTTGTCCCCCCTATCACAATCATGTCCTTCCTCCCAGATCTGTACACAATATACTAGCTGTTCTCTCAGCATGGCCTTATATTATTTTAAGAAGATGACATCACACTTCAACTAAAATCCACTTAAAATAAATGCCAATATACGACTGCATTCTCAATTGGTTGGTGTAGCTGCACATAAACCTATAATGATTCGTGCACTGAGTTAATTTATTCCCTCTGAACATCAACACCTTTAAATCTCTTACTATTTCTCTGTCATTTTAATTTATTTTTGTCAAGGTGAATTCCCTCACGATCTTTCACATTATGTCCCCATAATCAATGTCAAGTCTTGTTCATTTATCCAGTTTAAATCCCTTTGTAGCCTCAGTAGCTTGTACATCAGCCACCTGGCTTTGCATCATCAGCAAACTTGAGAGCACTCATTCTTTAACATTTCCATCACCCATCACATCTTCTCATCTACACTCCTTTCCACTTTCTGCAGAAACCACTCGCCCTGCATTTGTTTGGTTCACTTATCCCCTCTTGCCCAATCTGCCCCTTCCCCATGTCCTTTCGCAAGCAACAGCAGGAGATGTAACACATGTCCTTATATCTCCTTCCTCACAGAGACCCAGCAGTTCTTCCGGATGAGACAGAAACTCACATGCACCTCTTCAAACATAGTCAATTCCGTTAGGTGTTCACGATATGGCCTCCTTCACATTGGCAAGATCAAGCATAGATTCGGTAACCGTTTTGATGAACACTTTAACTCAGTTCGCCAAGGCCTGTTGGATCTCCTGGTTGCTAACCATTTTAACTACCCTTTCTGTCCTTGCCACCTTCCATTGCCGGAATGAGGCCATGGGCAAACTGGGGGAACAGCACCACATATTCCACATGGGTAGCTTACAACCGAATTGAACTCTCCAACTGAATGCTCCAATTCTAAGTAACATCCTGCTAGGCGCTGACTGTTTCTTTCCCATCCCCACCCTGGTGTGCATTCCATTTCTCCCACTTCCCCACCCCTCTTCCGCCCTCCCTCTCTCCACTTCCACTTATGTCTCTCCCTTTTGCCTATACATTTCACCTCTCCTTATCTGACAACCTTTTCTCTCCTTTTCTTTTCATCTCTAGCCTTTGTCACTTACTCCACCTACCTGTAGCAAACTATCACTTGCAAAGTTTTGTCACACCCACCTCCTCTCTTGTCCAGCTTTTTTCCTCCACAGCCTGAAGAACGGTCCCAACCCAAAATGTTGCCCATCCATTCCCTTCACAGATGCTGCCTGATCCGTTGAGTTACTCCAACACGTTGTATTTTGTTCAAGATTTAAGCATCTGATGTTACTTGTGCCTTCTTCTTTTTTAAATACATTACATTTGGTTCGTCACCCAAATCCTTGACTTAGATTCTGAACTGACTAGAGTCCCTGGTCTAAAGCCACCCAATCTAAAAATGGCCAATTTTTCTTAAGCTACTCCAGCACAGATATCACAACAGTATTTCCCCCAATAATGTGGAATATTTCCCAGGAAAATCTTATCTCCAGCAAAACCATCAGTAACTCCAATTCTCCATGAAATAAAAGTGTCATCAAAAGGCTTGAAGTGACACCTACTGTTCATTGTTGTTCAGTTGCTGTTTTGCCACCATGACATTACAGTCACAATCAGGACATGGATGCTGGACCTGAATGCTTGAGGAGATGGAAATGTAGCTGCTCTTTGACATCCATTCATTGTCGGTAACTGGAAATATTGAATCATGTATGCCCTTTCTTGACCTTATCTTAGAATCAAAGCTCCTTCACAAACAGTTCTCATGTCAGCTATGGAGAATTGCATTTGACAGACAGTCGTAAGGCAAGCATTCTCCATATCCAGTCAGGATTTATTGTGAGCATCTTTAGACTTTTATTTTTTAGAAATACAGCGCAGAAACAGGCACTTAATCCCATGGAGTTCACACTGACCAGCGATCATCCAGTACATTAGCACTATCCTACACACTAGGGACAATTTACAATTTTACTGAAGCCAATTCACCGACAAACCTGTACGTCTTTGGACACCCAGAGAAAACCCCCAAGGAAGAAATACAAACTCTGTGCAGATAGCATCCATAGTCAGGATTGAACCCGGGTCTTTGGCGCTCTTAGGCAACAACTCTACCGCTGCGCCACTGCGCCACCCCAAAAAACACTAAGATCTGATCTAGTATAGACTGTAGCCTAGTTCTTTCAAGGAATCAATGGACTTTTCAGAGATATAAAGGTGAAGCATTCAACACCCTATCTTTTTTAGGGCACAAGATCCAACGTTCGCAAATATAAGAAATGGTACCAAGAATGCAAGGTTGCAATGCAGACATTTTTGCGTTCAAGTGTGTCTGAATACTGTTCCACATGGTTGAGATTTGTCAATTTTAGCACATTCTCCCCCAACAATAATGAGCTGGTAAGAGCTGAGCTGAGATAGCATTGTACAGGGATAGTAATGATATAGTTGCCCACAGCATTATTTTGATACAACGTATAAGTAGAAAGTTGTTGGTTCTCTGTGACATGTGAAATAGCGTAAAAACAATATCATTGATACTGATTGCAATGTCAAAACGGTCCATCAACAGAGAATTTGATCATCGTGATCTTCTTTGCATCTGGTGAGGGAGAGATGTTTTCCTTGAGGAGTTGGCTTTGATCAGTTAAGACAAACAACATGTTTTTTGTACTAAAATCATCTCTGTCCTTGAGGCACTTTAGAAGACAGGTAGGACCTTCACCAGGCTGACAATATTAACATTCTGGGGAGATAAACAATGCAAAAGCTGATCTGATCCTTCAAAGCTGTTTCACAGTATAAATCAGGTCAAGGGTACATAAAATACATCATGTGTCTTGGTGCTCACAAAGCTCAGTAGGCGAAAAGACAAAGTAGTCCAGTTTATCTGCAACTAAGCTATGAAACTGAAAAAAATAGCATTTTGTAGGGACATAGGGATTGGCCAGGTAATAGAACCCTCGGATTTAAATGCTTGGCGCCAAACGTTAGATTAGAGATTAGATTAGTGAGTGAAGTTAGTGTTCGTCCAGAAAGAAGTCTGTTGCGTTTGTTACGGGTTTTATACCAATAAAGTATTTGGATAATACCACTCGTCTGGACTCACTACATTGGTGTCCTCGAACGTAGGAAGAAAGCAGCAGCATGTCGCAGGCGGGAGCGAGCGCGGGCGAAATCCATCTACCGCCGTTCTGGGCCCATCAGCCGCACCTGTGATTTGTGCAGGCAGAATCACAGTTCCATCTTAAAAAGGTGGAGGAAGACCAGGAGAAGTACCACCACCTGGTGAGCTGTCTGCAGGCGGAGGTGGCTGCGCGGGTCAGCCGATACCTGACCAGTCCACCCCAAACGGACCAGTACGTGGGGCTCAAGAAGCTCCTGCTGCGGACCTTCGGCTGGGCCCAGAGCCAGCGGGCTCTGAAGCTCCTCCATTTGCCAGACCTGGGGCAGCGGCTGCCGTCGGAGCTGATTTCCGAGATGCTGGCTTTGGCGGGCGATCATCAGCCGTGCATGATATTCGAAGCGGCCTTTCGGGAGAAGCTACCTGGGGACGTCAGGTTGGTGTTGGCAGACGTCCCTTTTGAAGATCCGGTAGCGTTCGCCGAGAAGGCCGACACGCTCGTGAGGGAACGCAACGCCCGAGACGGCTCCGTTAACCGGGTCTCGAGGCCCAGCGGCAGTCGGGGGTGCAGCCGGGAGAGCGACGCATCAGCCGCTATTGCGCAGCCGGCCCGCCAAGAGAGGGCGGCGGCGCCTGTTCATTGGCAGCGGGCTCGACCAACAGAGCCGGATAGGCGTGGCTGGTGCTCTTTCCATCGGCGGTGGGGCAGCGAGGCACGAAGCTATAGATCCCCGTGTTCGTTTCCGGGAAACGCCTGGGCCGATCGACTGTAGAGGCAGTCTCGGTTGGCCGTAACCACCGCCTCTACGCTACGGATCAGAGTACCGGGATCTTTTTCCTAGTGGATACGGGAGCGGTCGTAAGTATTGTGCCCCCCTATGACTGTGAAGTTCGAGTGGGGGAAAAGGGCCCGCCCCTAATTGCAGTGAATGGTAGCACCATCCGTACATACGGTAAAAGAACCATGTCCTTGTCCTTCGAGTCCAGGACTTACCGTTGGGAATTCATCGTTGCGGATGTGGGCCAGGCCATATTGGGGGCAGATTTTCTATGGGCGTTTTCCTTGGTCGCAGACGTCCGAGGGAGGGGCCTACAACCCTCGGCTGATGTACGGCCTCGGGGTACTGGGCCAGAGGCTTCTACAAGCGCCGCCCCACCCAGCCTAGTTATCCAGTCCATTACCATGGCTCCCGGTCAGTTCGATGCGGTCCTGGCCGACTTCCCGCAGCTCCTCGTCCAGCGTTTTGATTCACCTTCGGAGAAGCACGGGGTCGTCCATTTCATTCCAACCGAAGGGCCGCCGGTTTTTGCCCGGGCACGGCGCCTCCCACCCGACAAGCTGGCCAGGGCGCGAGAGGAGTTCCTAAACTTGGAGAGGTTGGGAATTATTCGGCCTTCGAGTAGTCCGTGGGCCTCCCCCTTGCACATGGTTTCCAAAGCATCTGGGGGGTGGAGACCATGTGGTGACTTCCGTCGACTCAACGCGGCAACACGGCCGGACCGCTATCCGATTCCACACATTCAGGACTGTTCAGCTAGCCTGGAGGGGGCGACAATATTTTCAAAAATTGATTTGGTGCGGGGATACCATCAGATCCCGGTCCACCCGCCGGACATTCCGAAAACAGCGACCATCACCCCGTTCGGACTGTTTGAGTGGTTGCGTATGCCTTTCGGCCTTAAAAATGCAGCTCAGGCATTCCAGCGTCTGATGGACCGGGTGGGTCGAGGGTTGCCGTTTGTCTTTATTTATCTAGACGATATTTTGATTGCCACCCGTTCGGTCCAGGAGCACTTGGTCCACCTCCGCACGGTGTTCCAGAGGCTGCAAGACCATGGCCTGATTCTCCATCCGGACAAGTGCCAATTCGGCCTGTCGGCGGTGGATTTTTTGGGTCACCGGGTTACTCCGGCCGGTGCCACTCCTTTACCAGCTAAGGTGGACGCGGTCCGCTCTTTCCCTCGCCCGACTACCATCAAGGGCTTGCAGGAGTTCGTGGGCATGGTCAATTTCTATCATCGGTTCGTGCCTGCAGCAGCTCGGGTTATGCGCCCCCTTTTTCAATGTCTCGCAGGTAACCCCGCGGAGTTGGTATGGTCCGTAGCTGCGGAGACGGCTTTTGTTGCGGTCAAACAGGCTCTCGCCAACGCCACCATGCTGGTGCACCCGCGCTCCTCCGCCCCCACAGCTCTGACGGTGGACGCCTCAGACGTGGCGGTGGGTGGGGTTTTGGAGCAGCAGGTCGATGGTAATTGGCAGCCTCTGGCGTTTTTCAGCAGGCAGCTCTCTCGAGCGGAGCTCAAGTACAGTGCATTCGATAGAGAGCTCCTGGCCCTTTATTTAGCAGTCCGCCACTTCCGTTATTTTTTAGAAGGCCGTTCTTTCGTGGCCTACACGGATCACAAACCTTTGACATTCGCTTTTGCTAAGGTTTCTGATCCGTGGTCGGCTCGCCAGCAGCGGCACCTAACCCTCATTTCGGAGTTTACGACCGATGTCCGTCATATTGCGGGTAGGCTGAATGCCGTTGCTGATGCCCTGTCCCGGCCGGCCATTCCCTCCGTAGCCGTGGTTTGGTAAACATGTGGATTTCCAGGAGCTAGCGGAGGCTCAGCGCCTGGAAGGAACTGCCGCGGTGTACGCCTCCACAACCTCGGGACTGCGTTTAGAGCAGGTGGCGTGTGGCCCCACAGGTATCAAGTTGTGGTGCGACGTTACTCTCCCACGCCCTCGCCCGGTGGTGCCTGCCGCTCTGCGGCGCAAGGTTTTTGAGGCCATTCATGGCCTGGCACATCCGTCCATCAGGGCGACTTCAGCCATGGTGGCTGACCAGTTTGTCTGGCATGGCCTGCGAAAGCAGGTGGCAGCCTGGGCACGCGCCTGCATTCCGTGCCAGACCTCCAAAGTCCATCGTCATGTCCAGCCCCCATACCAGAGATTCGAGGTTCCCCCCGCCCGTTTTTTCCACATCCATGTGGATTTGGTGGGTCCATTGCCCTATTCTAGGGGTTACACTCATCTACTGACGGTGGTTGATCGGTTCACTCGTTGGCCGGAGGCGCTCCCATTGTCAGACACCTCGGCGGCCTCCTGTGCACGGGCCCTGGCGTTGCATTGGGTGGCTCGTTTCGGGGTCCCGGCTATCATCACGACAGATCGGGGAGCCCAGTTCACCTCGTCTCTCTGGGCCGCGCTGGCGCAGCTGTATGGTGCTCGATTACAGCAGACCACCGCCTATCATCCCCAAGCCAACGGGATGGTTGAGCGTTTCCTTCGGCAGCTGAAGGCGTCCCTCTGTGCTCGCCTGACTGGCTACGATTGGGCTGACCAGCTGCCTTGGGTCCTCCTCGGCATCCGTACGGCCCCGCGGGCTGAGCTGGGCACATCTTCGGCCGAGCTCGTCTACGGTTTGCCCCTGCGGGTGCCGGGCGACATTCTCCCATCCACTCCCACCTTGCCGCCATCCGTCACGTCAGTCTTGGGCTCCCTCCGGGAACGGGTGGGTTCTCTGGCTCCAGTCCCCACCTCTAGTCACGGAAGCACAGCAGTTCACGTTCCTTCGGAATTGCGGAGCTGTGATTTCGTGTTTCTTCGGAAAGATTGCCACCGCCCCCCTCTCCAGCCGGTTTACCAGGGTCCGTTCCAGGTGCTCAAAAGAGGTACTGTAACCTTCACCTTGCAGGTAGGAAATCGTCAGGAGCTGGTTTCAGTGTCCCGTCTCAAGCCGGCCCATTTAGACCAGGACCTCCCCGTGTCGGTGGCTCAGCCGCCGCGCCGGGGCCGGCCTGTGGCTGCTCGACTGGTCCCGTCAGCGGCGCCCAATTTACCACCTCTTGGGCCTCCGCCGCCTATGGTTGGTCCCGGGCTGCCGTTGTTCATCAAGTGCCCCCCGTCACCTGCACCCTCCGCTCCAGTGAGTGAAGTTAGTGTTCGTCCAGAAAGAAGTCTGTTGCGTTTGTTACGGGTTTTATACCAATAAAGTATTTGGATAATACCACTCGTCTGGACTCACTACAATTTCTCCATTGCTGTCACGTTGTGACTGCAAAATGTATCGCGTAAAGGATTTGCTGCAATATTCTAAGGAGCCAACTTTGGTAGTTCCATCCTATCCACAACATCAAACATTAAAAATGCAAGCCCAGAAACTTTAAGGAAACAGAATTATAGGAATCTCTCCTGCAGGTCAAACATTATCGTGTTATGTACATACACTGTTGCCTCTATCTATGATCTGTTAAAGTTATCATATTTCCTACGTAATACTATTAACGTAAGACCTACATCTCATTAAGGGGAGGGAATAAGAATCATTGTGGATTTTCCAGCATCAGCACACCAGAGAAATAACTTACTTTTTGATGGAGCATATTGAAAGGCTTTTATGATGGTGCATTTGTAATACTCAATGGTGATGTAAGGACAAACTCATGTCTTATCTAGTGCTTTTCTCGACAATCAAAAATATTGTATGGCCAATAAAGTCATTTTAAAATATTTAGATTATTCACTTGGGGTTTGTACCATGGAAACTTGATGCAAATTAATACACACATAAATCCTTCAAATGGTAATAAAATGGATGACTAAATAATCTGTTTTAGTTTAGTTTAGTTTAATTTATTATTATTGCCGCGTGTACACAGATGCAGTGAGAAGCTTGTTCTGCATGCTATCCAGTTAAATCATACTCTACATGAGAACAATAGATCCTCTTCTGGAAAAGCACACAGGGAGTCACCACGATCCAGCGCCATCTTGCAACTTCCAAGTCTCTGAAAAGTCCGATCCTAGCCTAAGGAGATAGGCATTTTCTTAAAGTCTCGCTTTAAGGACCGGTGTCATAGTGGCACTAGATTGATGATGTGGGGAATGGGCTGGAGCAGATCTCTTTTCATCACCACACTGTACAGCTGCTGCAGTATGCGTTTGATCCACTCACTCATACGGCAACCGTTGGGCCTCCTGTGACCACCTCTAACAACACCACAACCTGCGACCATGATGATGTTCATCTCGTCTCGCTGCTGCTCTTTCATTTCCGAACGCAGAAGCCACCGTGCCCCAATTCTCGAGCCAATCATGAAAAGTTAAGGTGCTTTCTGATGGCGGGGAAGGTGAGTATGCGTTCACAGCCACCAACTTTCCCCATCACCTTCCACCGCTACCATCTTGAATAGAATATTGTTCATTGGGTTATAAAAGCTAGATAAGACACCAGGAAAATATTGTTCTTGGTATGGTATATTTAAATTAATATTTGAGGTGAATACATACTCCATCGCATCTGATGAAGAGCATTCATAAATGTGCTGCACTCAATACTATGCAGAGCTGTAAAACTGAAGAAGGATCTCAACCCAAAACGTCACCCATTCCTTCTCTCCAGAGATGCTGCATGTCCCGCTGAGTTACTCCAGCTTTATGTGTCCATCTTTGGTTTAAGCCAGCATCTGCAGTTCCTTGCCACACAAATTGCTTCATGTACTCTATTTTAGCTTTATGTACTCTATTTTTCACTCAGAAAGTTGTAAATCTGTGGAATACTCTGCCTCAGAAGGCAGTGGAGGCCAATTCTCTGGATGCTTTCAAGAGAGAGCTAGATAGAGATCTTAATGATAGCGGAGTATGGGGAGAAGGCAGGAACGGGGTACTGATTGTGAATGATCAGCCATGATCACATTGAATGGCGGTTCTGGCTCGAAGGGCCGAATGGCCTACTCCTGCACCTATTGTCTATTGTCTACAAGCAAGCTCAAGGCTAGAATGTTCTGACTCAGATTTGTGAGTGTCACATCTGAGCAAAGGTTGACAACTTGTCAATTAATTGTGTTGGCTGGCAGGCTCGAAAGGTTTCAGATGTGATTGCTAATCAATGCTGAATTAACTAATCACAGCCAAACTGGCACTAGATTTCATAATTAGTACATAGGCAACCACTCATGCCTGTAGATTATACTCTGCTATGAAGCACTGCCCGAAGGTGAAGAGGTGAAGAATGGTGACAGCCACTGCAAATGGATCAAAGAGTTCCATTCAACCTTTTTAATCTATTGTCTCTCCACATGCTCAAATGATGGTTCTTGATATCATCACCTACTTTTTCTCAGCTGCTGTACAATCGCAATCAATTAGGAGAATTATTTAGTTTAGTGCTTCATGCTAAATTTTAAAGTACTCCCTCAGCAACATAGAGATGCAACATTTTAAATAGACCTCTGCTTATCTTAGTTATAGAATCATACAGCACGGAAACAGATAAGAATAATAATAATAATACATTTAATTTATATAGCGCTTTTCAGGAAACTCAAAGACGCTTTACAAAGCAAACAAGACATAAAAACAAACAACAAACAAAAGATTTGTCCAGACGGAGAAGCGGCGAACAAACAGCGCCAGCGTCCTCTCACGTCAGGGTCCGGCGTAAATGGTTGACAATAAACAATAAACAATAAACAGTAAATGGTTGACAGTAAACAATAAAGAACACAAGACACACAATTACAATTTAACACAGACAACCATCACAGTGATTGCTCCAGGCACACCCTCACTGTGATGGAAGGCAAAGAAAAGTCTTATCTCTTCCTTCTGCCTCAGATCCTTCTGCCCAACCTGACCATGCCCACCAAGGTGTCCCATTTATGTTAGTCCCACCAACCCATGTTGGCCCATATCCCTCTAATCCTTTCCTATCCATGTACCTGTCTAAATGTCTTTAAATAGTGTTATAGTGCCTATAGTGTTCTTGTTGCTGGACCTTCATGTTGTCTGTCAACTCTAGAGGTCTAGTTGCAGCTCTCTGATCTGTTCCTTCCAACTGTGTAATTCCTCCTCAACCCACAACCCGAGGAAAGGGTTTTAAGAAATGCTAGTTAAGCTTCTCACACTAGATTTGGGAAGCTGGATTTTGGTTTAAACAAGACGTGTAGAGGGTTGGGGTTTGGTTGATATTTAAGCTTTGATTGAAAAGTGAGTCTTGGTTATTTAGCATTTTTTGTAAAGTCAAATTATACAATATTTACAGTACAGGGGTTACTCATTCAGCTCACACTGACTACACTTGTTGAAAAAAGGAAGACCCAGCCTAATCCCATCTTCTAACACTAAATCCATAACTCAACATGTCATTGCTCCTCACATACACATCATGGTACTCTTTATTATTATTTTTATTTTATTTTTTATTTTTATTTTTTTAATAATTCTATTTTTATTTTTTTAATAATTCTATTTTGATTTTGATTTTCCAGTTCCATACATTCCACAATGATACACATTCTCATTCACCTTAAACCCTCCGTAGTTAACAAATACTGCATATCCCAAAATAAATCATACCACAGGTATTGGAAGCACTACAAGGATGGGTAATGACTTACTGGACATTTGATCATATCCAAAACTTAATTACACACAAAAACAAAAACAAAAACAAAAACAACTAAAACCAACATTTGGTGTATACCTCTATGATATTTCATCACTACTTCTGGAGCGGTATGAAATCAAGGAAAATGAGATAGGACACGGAAGTAGGATACAAAGATCCGCTTTAAACAAATGATGGCCGTACGGGCATAATGTACAACATCCATTTTTCCCACCTTTTCAAAAATATTCCCTGTTGCAATCTTAAAGCAAAAGTTATCCTTTCCATTATAAAAATATCATATACAATGTTAATCCAGTCATCCACATTAGGTTTTCCAGGTTTCAACCACTTCCTAGTAATAGCTTTCCTGCTGGCAGCACTTAAGATCTGGAAAAGATACTTATCTTTAATAGAAGCATTTTGTACTGGTAAAGCACCAAAATATAAAAACTCAAATTTAAATGGAATATCCATATAAAAAACTTTTTGTAAAACCTTATGAATCTCCTGCCAAAATGGGATCACTGATACACAAGACCAAAATATGTGAAAATGGTTTGCCTCAATGCACCCACATTGTCGCCAGCATGAAGAAGAATTTGTGTAATGCCTTTTTTGAACTGGTGTAATAAAAAACCTAATAAGGGTTTTCCAGCAAAACACCCGCCAAACATTTGAACTTGAAGTTTTCCATTGTATCTCACATAAGCTCTCCCAGGTTTCTTCCTTTAGAACCAGATTACCTTCCCTTTCCCATTTCTGTTTTACATACAGTGAGTTGCCTTTTCTGTGCCGTAAACCCTTGTATAATTTTGAGATGGTTTTCTGTTTTGAGCCTCCATGGTAAGCATCAATAAATACATTTAACAAAATATTATCACATTTTACTTCTGCACATTCCTTTTGTATTTGATCTATATAATGGCGAATTTGAAGGTATCTATAGAAATCATCATTATTCAAACCAAATTGCCTCTTCAGATTCTCAAAGCTGTTCATAGACCCCTTATGTAAAAATGTGCAATATGATGTCAAACCTTGAGAACTCCATCTTTTAAAACTAGTGTCCTGTCTTTTTGGTACAAAATCTGGATCAAACGTGCACCATCTCAAAACCTTCACAGCATCCCTCAGATGATTTTGGGTAACGACCTTATTCCATACCTTAAGTGATAATCGAATCCATGAGTTTCCCAAATTAATTAACTTATTTGTTAACTCCTTATCTCCGATTGCAGCCTGAATCGGAAATTCCTCTGTTATAGCAATCTCAATCTCCTTCCATCTAGCACAATAGTCGGGGTTGCACCAATAAATTAATGTTCTCAGCTGAGCAGCTGCATAATAGTCTTTCAAGCACGGGAGTGCAACCCCACCTTTATTTTTGGTCAGTTGTAACCCCTGGTATCTGATTCTTGGTCTTTGTCCCTGCCAAATATACCTCGAGATTTGTTTATCCCATTCTTGAAATTGTTGGTCTGATATATCTAGTGGAAGTGATTGAAAGAGATACAACAGCCTCGGTAACATAACCATTTTGACCGATTCAATACGAGATCCAAAATTAAGATAAGGTATTAGGTCCCACCTCCTAATGTCTTCCCTGATCTTATTGTTCAATGGGAGGTAGTTAAGCAAGTGCAGTTTAGTCAGATCTATTGGAATGTTTATTCCCAGATATCTCATGGATTCAGCCTCCCACCTCAAATTAAACTTTTCCCTTACTTTTACTGAGGGGCTATATTTGAAACTAAGAATTTGTGTTTTTATAACATTTAACTTGTAGCCAGAGAAGGATCCATATCATTCCAAAACATAAAATAACTGTAACAAAGACTGTTCAGGGTCTGACAAATACACCAATACGTCATCGGCAAATAAAGAAATCTTTTGTTCCCCTCCTTTCATTACTATTCCTTTGATATTATTATTCTGGATAATCCACTGACTCAAAGGTTCGATAAAAACCGCAAATAAAAGGGGGCTGATTGGACATCCCTGTCTTGTTCCTCTTTCTAGCAAAAATGGTTTTGAAACTACTCGGTTAATTTTAATTCTTGCACTTGGGCTATCATAAAGAGCCTGTATTGTTTTAATAAAAGTATTGTGAAATCCAAATCTATCTAAAGCTCTAAGCAAAAAAGACCAATTTACACAATCAAAAGCTTTTTCAGCATCTAACCCAACTAGGACTGCTTCTAAGTTAAATTTTGTTATGTGGTCAATTATGTGCAATGTCCTTCTAATGTTGTCTTGGGTTTGTCTCCCTCGAACAAACCCTGTCTGATCCAGGCTAATAATTTGTGGTAGCAAACACTCTAATCGTTTGGCTAGTATGTGAGTAAAAATTTTGTAATCCTAGTTGAGTACGCTCACTGGCCTAAAATTACTGCATACAAATTTATCTTTTCCCTCTTTCGGAATTAATGAAATTACTGCCTCCTTCCAGGAGGGGGGTATTACGTTCTCTTTGAGAACCCAATTGAAAGTGCGTTGTAACGTAGGGACCAATGAGTCCACCATTACCCGGTACCATTCTGAAGGGAACCCGTCTGGGCCCGGGGCCTTATTTGGTTTAAGATATACTATAGCAGACCTAACTTCTTTCTCTGTTATTTCAGCTACAAGGGACTTACTCTGTTCACTGGTCAATTTTGGCAAATGAATCTCATTAAAGAAATCTTCCATTTTCTCCCCACTGATTTGAGGTTGTAAACATAATCTTTTGAAATATATATCAAAACAATTTTGTATTTCCTTCAATTTATAGTGTGTAAAATTAGTTACAGGGTGTTTTATTTTATGAATTGTATTCTCTGCCTGTTGTTTTTTTAGTTTATAGGCTAATAATTTACTGGCTTTTCCTCCCCCATCATAATATTGTACTCTTTAAATGTCTTTAAGATTTCTCTCAGGCAATTAATTCCAGATCCCTACTGCCCTCTGAATGAAAACATTTACACTCATCCTCTCTCTTATTCTTTCTAGCAATTACTTTTAACCCATCCTCTCTGCTTTTAACATTTCAACTATGCAAGGACTGAATCATGTCAAACCATAATGGTTCCAGCCTTCCTCTCACAAAAGCATTCAACAATTACACTTTGCTTCCTGCTACTGAGCCAATTTTGGATCCAGTTTATCACTCTGGCTCAGATCCTATGCAATATTACCTTATTCACCCGTTGCTATTTAGGACCTTGGCTAACTAAAATTTGTTAGTACTCTGCTATTTCAATTTTCTTACTACCTGCTCAAAAAATAGTCGGACAGGACATTCCTAAACAAACCCAGGGCGATTTCCTCTGATTAATCTCTGCCTTCCCAGACAACAGTCTATACTCTTAGAATGTATTCCAGTAATTTGCCCGCCACTGGAATTTAAACTAATATGCCTGTAATTCCTTGATTTATCCCTTCCTTGCTTTTTAAGGAAGCTTTCTATCAATGCTAGCAATCCTCGAATAGCCTGACACCATTTCTGCAGCCAGAAAGCATTGACAAATTGTAGTCAGAGATTTTTCAATTTCCGTTTTTGCTTCTTTTCACAGCTAGGAAGTCCTCTGTTGGGAGATTGTAGTTAATTCAACAATTTGGGCTCTGTTCTGTGTGCTAAAACAATGGAGATAATTGATTATCATTGAGGAACTCAGTCTATCCATTATGCTACTTCTCGGCCACTAAGATCGCAGGGGAGCTGTCGAAAATAGTTGGTGGCCCAGCTACTTTCAGGGGAAGGATTACAAGTGCAGGAATAATAAAATAATTGAGCAGTTAGAAATGAAAATGTATTCTTCTTTAATTCCATTTTAACCACTGCAGATGACATTCATCCTGGAAATATCTGCCAGAGAGGATCACCATTACTCATGAATTCTGATTAATTGTTAGGCAACCAGTCAATGGAGAAAGGACAAGCAGAAATGACCTTGACTGCTATTTCTATTGGTGCATACATTTTGAAGACCTTAAATTATCTTTGGGAATTTGGACACCTAAATTAGATATTTACAACGCTTTAAACATTTCTGCTGGTCTAGTTTGTAAGTGCAACTCAGAATAGAAGCTTGCCTGTGTGAGGAGAAATATGAAGGAAAATAAAATAAATATTTTAGGTTTTATTTCAACACATGCTGCTTAATTTATTGCCCCCTGTGTGAGAGAGAATATTATGTTAAACTTGAGAAAGAATATTGCTAAGATTTAGAGGAAGTTTATAACCACTTTTATATTTTTTGGACTGGAATAAAAGCAGACATGGAACAGGTTCTTGATTTTTTAGGAAAGTACCAGGACTCCTGTCTGCTATTTTTTAGCAGGCATCAAGATTGGAAGGATATGAGATGGAAGCAATCAATGTTGCTGACGATTAAAGCAACAAAATAAATTCAGCAGTAAGCAATAAATGATGCAAGATTGCCTTTGTATCACGAAGAAGACAATTAGCATAAGGCAATTTAAAATTTGTTATGATTGAAATTCATAATGTGAACAGATTTAGGAAATGCAAAACAAAATAAAGATAGAACCATATTGCATATAATAATTGCATTACTGTATGCAGTTTCCCAATTAAGAAACATTTTCTTCAATATTCATGAATGCAGTCTGCATAGATCTGAAACAAAAAAAATCGATAAATGGATTGAAGACAACATCAATTTGGTTAGGTAAATTATAAATTTGCTTGCTGTTATCAATGTCATGCACTTCAAATGAGTAAAATGTTGAATGCTCGGAGGTCTATTCAGCATCATTGGCCACGGGAAATATTGGAATCATTCCTAAAAACACAAAAATCATTGATTCTGATGTCGTGGAAAAGCTTTGTGAGATTATAAATAGTTCTACTTGATTAACACTGAGTGATATTTCAGAAAAAATATAATTAGTGTAGGGATCAGCGCAATTGTTATTGAGCGATAGTGTCCTTCAGATTCCAATGTTTAAAATAACATCTGGTCATGAACAAAACAAAGCACGCAAACATCAGCATTTGATAAAATATAGTAAAGCATGCGAGGTTAAAGCTCTATTTTTCACAACTGATAACCTTCACAAATTATATGAAATATCCTAGGTATTTTACCTTGGTCATTATAGCACTCCACCTTCATAAATCACATTCAATAATTAAATGACAAAATGTCATGCAGAAAAATGTGACAATGAAAATGTTAAATTCTTTGGGATATGACAAAAAGCAGAATACAGTCAATTCTTTTTACCATAGCTACAATACCTCAAGACTAGGTTCTACAGTTATGAACATGGTTCCCAGCAAGACAATTCCTAATCCTGCAATGTGATTCTTCAAGGATGAGTACCAAATCAAGTCTATTTTTTTTCCTATTTACAATTCACAGCAAAATTTAAATTATTTTTCATATTGAGAGAAACAAAGAATTGTTGCAGGGTGATATACCATTTAGCTTGTTGGATCTTTTTTGATTTATAGAAGACTTCATAATCAAGCCTGTTCTACTCCCACACCTTCTCCCCTACCTCTGCATGTTTTTCCTTTAATATATGTATCCATCTCCCTTTTAAATCCTACAATTGAATCCGTCTCCACTGCTTAATACCCAAAGGGCATCCCTGACCACTTACTGTAATGAGAACATTTTTCTTCATATTATATTTGTTTCTTGCCAGTCACATTTATTATATGGCACCTTGCTTCTTGATCAGTAGGAACAATTTAGGGTACTTTGTCTCTAACCATCATTATTTTTAATACATTGATACAATAAAGTATCATTCAAATGAATCATTGATCATTGAAGTCACTGAAAGGAAGCATGCAGGTACAGCTGGCAGTGAAGAAAGCCAATGGAATGTTGGCCTTCATAACAAGAGGAGTTGAGTATAGGGGCAAAGAGGTCCTTCTGCAGTTGTACAGGGCCCTAGTGAGACCGCACCTGGAGTACTGTGTGCAGTTTTGGTCTCCAAATTTGAGGAAGGATATTCTTGCTATTGAGGGTGTGCAACGTAGGTTTACTAGGCTAATTCCCGGAATGGCGGGATTGTCATATGTTGAAAGACTGGAGCGACTAGGCTTGTAACTGGAATTTGGAAGGATGAGAGGGATCTTATCGAAACATATAAGATTATTAAGGGTTGGACACGTTAGAGGCAGGAAACATGTTCCCAATGTTGGGGGAGTCCAGAACCAGGGGCCACAGTTTAAGAATAAGGGGTAGGGCATTTAGAACGAGATGAGGAAAAACTTTTTCAGTCAGAGAGTTGTAAATCTGTGGAATTCTCTGCCTCAGAAGGCAGTGGAGGCCAATTCTCTGAATGCATTCAAGAGAGAGCTAGATAGAGCTCTTAAGGATAGCGGAGTCAGAGGGTATGGGGAGAAGGCAGGAACGGGGTACTGATTGAGAATGATCAGCCATGATCACATTGAATGGTGGTGCTGGCTCGAAGGGCCGAATGGCCTCCTCCTGCACCTATTGTCTATTGTCTATTGGATGCCCCTCATCCCATAACAGCCCCTGAACCGTGAGCAGTAAGAGCTTCCCCAATCTGTTCAACTCTGGCATCACTCGTAAATCTCTTCTAAAGTCACCTGATATATTCATCTGATATATCTCTGCCCTCTCCATCAGCCTGTCTATACATCCTTGTATTTTATTAATATTTTTTCATGTAACTTTCTTCAAAGTATTTATCTTTATCTAAATGTGTTACACCCATTACTGGTGTCGTGTGAAAAATCATCACAACTTATTTTTACGTTTTCTTCATTTACTTATTAAGCCTACTTCTTCAACCTTCCTCGACTTCTTTTGATGAATTTTTTGAATGTACCTAGATCTCATGGTTCATTTACCAACTTTGGAATTGTGCCCTGTAGTTTATAATGCATCTTCTTCTTGTCAAAATTTAACACTTTGTTTTCCACAGTATTAAAATTCATCTGATATATCTCTGCCCTCTCCATCAGCCTGTCTATACATCCTTGTACTTTATTTATATTTTTTCATGTGGTTCATTATGAGTCCAAGTTCTGTATTATTTGCAGATTTGTAAATTGTCCCAATACATCCACAGCTATTATGAAAATTGACAGTTGTAGTACTGACTCCAGTGGAATACCACTATAGTTTCTTCAAATCAAAAACAACCTTCTGTTACTATCCTTTGTTTCCTTTTACTCGATCAATTTTCTATCACCGTACTGCAGTACCTTTTATTCCACAACCTTTTTCTATCCTGATAATGAGCCTATAATGGCATTTATCAAATGGCCTTTGGAAATCCATACATACCTCATCAACCAAATTTTCCATAGTGACTCTTTCTGTTACTTCATCAAAAAATCCAAGAAATTAGTTAGGCACAATTTGCTGCTAACAATGTTTTTCTTCCAATCAATGCACACATTTGTCCCTATCTCTGATTATTGTTTCTTGAACTTTTCCCATCGCTGGGATTAATCTGATGAGTCTGCAGTTTTTCTGGAATTTTGAACTTGGGTATAACATTTGCAAGTTTCTAATCCTCAGGCACCTCCCCTCAATCAATTAATAATTGGACAATTATGGTCAGGTCCTCTGTAGTTTTCTCCCTAACTGTTCCCAGTAACCTAGGATGCATCTATTTTAGACTAGATAACTACATTTTCAGTGCAGCTTGCCTGCCTAGTGCTTTTTCATTTTAAACGTTCAATCCATCCAGAAAGTCAGCTACATTTATTTATGCCGCAATTGGAAAAACAATCAATCTTAGATTCAGTGACCACTTTGCAGAGGCTTTTGGTGTGTGAGTGTGACCCTGAGCCTTTAGTCACGTGTTACATTAATTCTCCATCCATCGCCCACTTCGACTTCGCTGTCTTTAGCCTCCGATTCAGTGACAACAAAATCTAGCACTAAAGGCACAGCACCTCATCTTCTGTCAACATAATTTGTTTGCTCTTGGTACTCAGTGTTGAAATCAGATAAAAACACTAAGTGCTAGAGGAACTCAATGGATCAGACAGCATCTGGATTTGGAATGGGCATGAAATGTTGTGCTGACCCTCAGTCTGTAGAAGAGTCCCAACCCGAAACATCACCGGTCCATTCCTACGCCAGATGCTGTGTGACCCACTGAGTTCATCCAGCACTTTGCATTTTCCTCAAAATTCTAACATCTGTAGTTCTTTGTAGTTCTATTGAGCACAGCAATTTCATTTAACCAGCCTTTCCAGTTCGCAATCCAATTTAAATAATGAAGATCAGCCTGGTGATAGAGGAAGTCTAGTGATAGAGCTGGTAAACTCGTATCCCATTCTAACCCAGTAATGGATAAATTACTATTCACTGCCTTAACATTAATGAGTAGAAATCAAACACAAATAAATAATTCTGCTGGATTGGCAGGTTAGGTTTAGGTTTAAGTTTAGATTTTATTATTGTCACGCTTATTGAGGTACGTTGAAATGCTTCATTTTTGCATGCTCTCCAAGCAGATCAGATTATACGATACAAAATGCAATCAAACCAATCTCATGTACAATGAGTAGTGCGAAGGGAAATATGCAGAATATAGTTCTCAGCATTGTACCGCAACAGTTCCAGACTTAGGCTAAATATAAGCAAATTTGGATGAAAGCATTAGTCAAAGTAGGAACTTCATATCAGAATACCCAGATTCTAACATTCAAAACTGTTTTTGAACCATTTTAAAACACTAACTGTACTTTCAGTCTTCTGCGTTAATCCAAACTACCCATACATTAGCACATGACTGGCAACTCAATTGTTGCAAATTATTCAAAAGCTTCTATTTAACAGTCATACACCTGGAAACAGTAAACAAGCTTAGGAAATGGATGGCATAATAGCACACACAGAAAGAACAAGATTAAAGTTTATTATTGACCACAAGAGACCTGTAAACATACACTAAAATAAATACCAGAACAAATTTGGTGGTTTGATGAATTAATAACTTTCTTGTGTCGAGTAGATGCATCATTTGTCTTGTTCTTCTGTTCTCTTCTTCATTATATTTGGGTAATAAAAGAAAGCTTCCTTAATGTAGTACCTCTACATCCCTTCAATATGCCCCAATGTACTATATACCCAATTAAATATTTGAACTGTTATTATCTAGGAAACTCCAAAGTCAATTAGCTCACAATGAGGTCTCATAGACAGTAGATGTGATAATGATCAGATATATTTTCTGTGATGGGCTTGGTTGTGGGATACATGTTGCCCAAGACACCGGCAATCGCTCCCCTGTTCTTCATCAAAATCGTGCATCAGATAATTTTTCATCTAAAAAATTAGCAGCAATCCCTTGATATTGCATTGGCAAATCTGGCCAAGAGAATAAAAATATACATTTGTAATAACTTTGCATGATAAATATATTTTACTTGGTAGATAGGCATAAACCATTTGAGCTTGCAGTAAGGTCATTGTTAATAATATTATTGAAATATTTACACTGTCACTTTTTGCTCATCTATAATTAAACGAAAATCTTTGATGCATTAAAATGAGCAACTGAGATGCTGCATTTAAGGACATTGCTGCAAGGATAAGGTTTTCCTCATTTATCATAGAGTCCTCAGTGTAAGAACATTTGTTTTTAATATATTAATAAAATTGCACAGACATTTTAATAAGTCTCCGATGTGTTGATAAATATATGTATATTTAATTTTCTGCAATGGTGTATTGCGGTTCATGCAGACTAATAAAATATGTATCTGTTTCTATAGCTACCATGTTAGAAAAGTGGATTTTTATCCCACGGTTACTTTCAACATGTGTTCATTGATATTCTCGATTCATGTAATGTGATAAATTGTGTATAGCAAGCATTATTAAAAATAACCTGCAGCATTTCAGCTGCCAAAATGGTCTGCAGTAAATATTTCAGTATTAATATTTTAGAATGGATAAAGGCCAGCCATGTAAAATGCTTTTAGGCATAATTAATACGTCCCATTGGGATTGTGGCACAGACTTTGTTTGGGTATTGAACTTCGATGTCCCTCCAGGAAATAATGACGAAATCTGAAGAGGTGGCTGCTATAAAACACAGATGGGTAAAGACTGAGACGTCACTACTTGAGGGAGCAGCATGATGATGATTCTCAGTGAAGAAAATAAAGGACACTCTTCTCATTGTCGAGCAGTTATAATGGCCGACACTGGACATATTTGACATGCTGACATACTCATGAGAGACAAACGGACCCAGCCATTTGCCTGGCATATGGAAGGAGTGGATGCATTCAGGTGGGTTCAAGAATTCCAGTAGGAGGAGAAAAAACAGGGAATCAGGCCATACACGTGAAGTATAGGAATTATTGTAGGACAAATGCGTTAACAGCAAAATAAATATAGCCAAGGTTTCAGAGAGGTCATAATGAAGGCCTTAAAGGGATCAGAGATTTCTGAGAGTTACAGGTTTGGCATGTGCAACCAAGAACCAGGAAAACAGCTGGTGAAGACATGATAAGAATGAAGACACTGGTAAAGAAGTACAATTTCTAGACCTCTCGGATTGCAGGATCACTTGGTGTGTGAATGGCTAATGCAAGAATACGCTGGATGTGATGTGCAGAACAGCCAGCAAATATGGAGATGGAAGTATGAGAGAGGTATGTTCAGGACATGATTCCAAAGTGTCAACATGAAACAAAATTAACATAAAATGTAATAAAACCGTGATCTTCTTTGCAGCCAAGTCACGGGCCACCACAAGTGGGTTTAGCAGGAAACTGGCAAAGTCACAAGTGCAAAAGGCAGGAAGGCTGCAAGTCTTCTGGATACAAAAGGCAAGAAGGCTTTGCCGCAGATGTTATGGGATTCACCCAGTCTCAATGGCCATTCAAGATGCCCCATCACGGTGACGGCAGCTTGCAGCACATGCGACTTGGGTTCGATCCCGACTACGGGCGCCGACTGTACGGAGTTTGTATGTTCTCCCCGTGACCTGCGTGGGTTTTCTCCGAGATCTTCGGTTTCCTCCCACACTCCAAAGACGTACAGGTTTTGTAGGTTAATTGGCTTGGTGTAGTGCACAAAAAATTTGTCTCTGGTGTCTGTAGGGTAGTGTTAATGTGCGGGGATCGCTGTTCGGTGTGGACTCAGTGGGCCGAAGGTCCTGTTTCCGTGCTGTATCTCTAAAGTAAAGTAATTCACTAAAATTCATTGGGAGGATATGTGGCAGAGTGTGCAAGCCCTTTAACTGCCAGCAAAAGTTAGAACGGCACAGTGGCACAGTGCTAGAGATGCTGCCTTACAGCACCAGAGACCCGGTTCAATCCTGACCATGGTTGCTGTCTGTACAAAGTGAATGAAAGAATGAATGAATGAATAATGAATGAATGAATGAATGAATGATTGATACTTGTTTGTGACCATATGGGTTTTCTCCAGGTGCTCCGGTTTCCTCCCACATTCCAAAAATGTGCAGGTTTGCAGGTTAATTGGCTTCTGTAAAATTGTCCCCAGTGTGTACGATAGAATTAGTGTACGGGTGATGGCTGGTTGGCGTAGATTCTGTGGGCCGAGGGGCCTGTCTCCATGCTGCATCTCTAAAACAGTGTTTGTCTGCAATTGCAATTCAACACAAAGTGGAAAGAGCACAGGGCAGTTCCAGTGGATTATCATACACATGGTAGGATCGGATAATAAGTAACTTGCCACTTTATAGCAGCTATTGCACACCTCTTGAGTTCGGCACCTTTAGGGGCACCTTGCTGAGGACACAACAATAAGTGTGCTTATTAATACTGCAGTCCATCTGCTGCAATCTGTGGCATGCAAACAAAATACAACCATCATTTTCTGTTAATGCAATACGAAAAAAATGTTGGGTATCAGTGCAGTAGGCGCTCAAAGTTGTGAACTAGATAAAATGGTGCATTACCGGTGAACACAGTTTCATTTGCCTTTTTTTTGTCAAGGGCCCAGCAGTACTAATGACCTTGGTGTAAATTGAATTGAATGGCTCACACTGTGTTTTTAAGGATCATTGCACAAGGCTGCAAGAAGATCCAGGAGCCACTCGTGCTTTGAGTGACTGCCCCACCCAAGTAAATCTCTGATCGATAGACACAAAATGCTGGATAACTCAGCGGGACAGGCAGCATCTCTGGAGAGAAGGAGAGGTCGAGACCCTTCTTCAGTCTGTCTGTCCCGCTGAGTTACTCCAGCATTTTGTGTCTATCTTCGGTTTAAACCAGCATCTGCAGTGCCTTCCTACTTAAAACTCTGGTCTGGTGGGCTTGAGAATCTCAAGAGTGCCTCAGCTTTCGGACAGAGGTCGAGCATGGTTAAAGACTTCAGTTCCAATGAACTAGTCATGGAAAGTAATATTTCGTATGGAGAAGGGTTCTGACCCTGTTCTTTTTCGCCAGAAATGGTGCCTGACCCGCTGAGTTACTCCGGCACTTTCTGTCTATTTTCGGTGTAAACCAGCATCTGCAGTTCCTTCCTGCACATGAAAAGTAATAGTTCAACGATCCAGCAATGGGGAAAAATATAACCCGGATAAAAATGCAGTGAATACAAGCTATCTCCACAAAGGCAAGTGAAGTAGTCGAGGTAGAGGTAACAAGCGAAAGGATACTGTAAGCAGGAATTATTAACAGTCCCTCTGGTAAGGACTATGAGGATGAACTGAGATGAGAGCTGAGCAGTTAGGTGAAAGATATACATGAGCGAAGATAAGTAAGCAATCTGCCAAAGGATATAAATTTATGTGCTCATATTTAAATGAATTGTTACATGATTTGTAGCCAAGGCCTGTGCTGAACAACATGGTGGTGAATGGAAACATGATATCTCCAGAAGCGGGTTTGCAGTGAGACTGCGGAATAATAGCAACGAAATTGCTCTTCATAATGTAAAGAGAATATGAGAGACAAAAAAAACTGC
This sequence comes from Rhinoraja longicauda, assembly GCF_053455715.1. Lineage (NCBI taxonomy): Eukaryota > Metazoa > Chordata > Chondrichthyes > Rajiformes > Arhynchobatidae > Rhinoraja > Rhinoraja longicauda. The sequence continues at coordinate 57,565,260 of NC_135953.1, read as the reverse complement.
TGGAACAATTCAGCATGTCTGGCAGGATGTGTAGAGGAAGAATGATGGTTGTTGCTCAAGGTTAACACTCTGTATCAGGACTGAGAGTGTAGTGGGGAGATATTAATAAATTTTATTACATATTCCTGAACACCATTTTCTGATGGTCAAAGTCAACATGTGAGCAATAAATTGATGACTACGTTTAATGTTGCGCTGTTATTTAAGGACAACTAGGACAAGCCAGGGAACTGCAGGCCACAAAGCCTTGCATCAGTAATGGGAAGGTTATAGGAGAGGGACAGGATTTACTAGCATTTGGATAGGCATGGACTATTTAGGACAAGTCAGCGTGGCATTGAAGGTGGGGAATCGTGTATTCCAAATCTGATAGAGCTTTTTGAAGAGGTCACCAAGAAGATTAATGAGGACAAGGTAGTAGACATTGACTTTAGCAAGGCCTTTGGCAAGGTTCAGCAAGGCAGGCTAATCTGGAAGGTTAAAGTGCAGAGAATCCAAGGTGAGCTTGCCAATTGGATTCAGAATTTGCTAAGAAGAAGAAATCAAAGGGTAGTTATAGAAACATAGAAACATAGAAAATAGGTGCAGGAGTAGGCCATTCGGCCCTTCGAGCCTGCACCGCCATTCAATATGATCATGGCTGATCATCCAACTCAGTATCCCGTACCTGCCTTCTCTCCATACCACCTGATCCCTTTAGCCACAAGGGCCACATCTAACTCCCTCTTAAATATAGCCAATGAACTGGCCTCAACTACCTTCTGTGGCAGAGAATTCCACAGATTCACCACTCTCTGTGTGAAAAAAAACTTTCTCATCTCGGTCCTAAAAGACTTCCCCCTTATCCTTAAACTGTGACCCCTTGTTCTGAATTTCCCCAACATCGGGAACAATCTTCCTGCATCTAGCCTGTCCAACCCCTTAAGAATTTTGTAAGTTTCTATAAGATCCCCCCTCAATCTTCTAAATTCCAACGAGTACAAGCCGAGTCTATCCAGTCTTTCTTCATATGAAAGTCCTGCCATCCCAGGAATCAATCTGGTGAACCTTCTCTGTACTCCCTCTATGGCAAGAATGTCTTTCCTCAGATTAGGAGACCAAAACTGTACGCAATACTCCAGGTGTGGTCTCACCAATGCCCTTTACAACTGCAGCAGAACCTCCCTGCTCCTATACTCAAATCCCCTCGCTATGAATGCTAACATACCATTCGCTTTCTTCACTGCCTGCTGCACCTGCATGCCTACTTTCAATGACTGGTGTACCACGACACCCAGGTCTCGTTGCATCTCCCCTTCTCCTAATCGACCACCATTCAGGTAATAGTCTGCTTTCCTGTTCTTGCCACCAAAGTGGATAACCTCACATTTATCCACATTATACTGCATCTGCCATGCCTTTGCCCACTCACCTAACCTATCCAAGTGGAGGGTTATTTTTCTGATTGGAGGGATGTGATGAATGGAGCACTGTAGGGATTGGTGCTGGGTCCACTTTAGTTTGTTATATATATTAACAATTTGGATGTCGATGTAGTTAACATTGTTAGCAAATTTGCAGATTACACCAAAATTGGTGGCATCATAGACAGTGGATGCAGGCCAGACCATCACATCAACCAACCTCCCTTCCATTGACCCCTTATGCTGTTTTGAGAAGACCACATGCTTAACCAAGGGTGAGTGTCACCCTGAACACTCTCTCTTCTCCTCTCTTCCATTAGGCAAGAGGTATAGAAGTGTGAAAACTATTCAGGGACAGTTTCATCCCAGTTGTTATCAGGCAACTAAACAATCAGGAAAAGACAGCTGTCCTGAACTACTATCTACCTCATTGGAGACCCTCAGACTATCTTTGATCAGAATTTACTGGACTTTATTCACTAAATGCTATTCACGTTATTCCCTTTATCTTGCCCTGCACGTTATTCCTTTTATCCTGTATCAGTACACTGTGGATAGCCCGATTGTAATCATGTACTGTCTTTCCGCTGATTTGTTAGCACGCGACAAAAGCTTTTCACTGTCCCTCGGTACACCTGACAATAACCTAAACTCAAACTCAACTGTGAGGAAGGATATCTAACTTGACAACAAGGTTTAGGTCAGTTGAGAAGATGGGCCAAGGATTGGCTAATGGAATTTAGCTCTGACGAGCGCGAGATGTGGCACTTTGTTATTATATGTGTAATTGAACTGGGACTAGCACAGTATGCAAACTTTGTCACCATGGACAGGGTGGGCCAAGAGGTCAGTTCCTGTGTTGCGCAGCTCAATGAGTCTATGCCTCTATGACTCTACCATTTCACTTCTTTATACTGGGTTTTCCTCCTCTGCATTCTCTCAATCCAAAATGTCGACCATTCCTCTGTATCCATTGATGCTGCATGACCCATTGAATTCCTTCAACTGTTTGCGAGTTTGTTTTTGTAGTCTCTCGTGCCTCCAGTATATGGAAGAGATTCTTTGAAAGTCATGGATTCCCAGTATTGACTATTTGAATGCTATCAGCAGGGCTGGGCATGAGCCTTCTTTCTCTCTGGGTCAATAAATGAAGCGGTTTAGCACCCATGATGGCATCAAGATCCTCAAATTACAATTAAAACACTAGGTACTTGTGCTATAACACCCGAATAAGCACTCAACCAAGTAAACCAAGCCCAAAGCCAAAGTAGTATCTAAACAATTACACCAACTAAAGGGCCTGTCCCACTTAAGCGATTTTAAGGCGACTGCCGGCGACTAGGCTGTCGCTGACAGTTCGCTGGGGTGTCGCGGGCATGATCATGGGGCGTCTTCAAAGAATCGTAGTGGATCTCGGCGCGTCGCTGAGAAATCAACCGGATTGAAATTTCTCGGCGACAGCTGGCTTGACGCCAGGTATCGTTGCTTATTGCGGGCGCTGTCGCATGCTGTCCCCAGGTTTGCTAGGTTCTCTTAGATGCATTTAGAAACACATAATATTAAATTAAGTAAAGTCATTTGAAGATACCATAAAATACTTGTGTTTAACCAATTTATTTACCGTCAGGACATTTGACAGGTAGATTGGAGGAGACAGTTTGACAGTCAGGTAAGCGTGGGAATTTTTGCGATGTTTATGGCATTTAGGGATTATATTACAGGGAGGAGCCAGCGCTGCGCTTGCCTGCAGTCCGTCTGTCTTTTGTGTTTTTTGTTGTTTTTGTATGAATTGTAGTTTTAATTTGGTGTGGTGTTTGTATGTTATGTGGGGGGGGGGTGGGAGGGAACGGGAACTGTAACATTGTCTCTCCCGAATGGAGACGTGGCCTTTGTTTCTGTGTCGTGTCTCCGTTCCCGCTGCGGCCTACCACCGGCCATGCACCTGGGACCACCTGGGGTTCTGGTTCGCAGAGCCCGCGGCCCGGACTTACCACCTGCAGCACTGGCCGCCTTCGGATGCTGCGGGAGCGGCTGCGACTCGTCTCCGGAGGCTCCGGCGCGGGCAGCCTGAACGTCGGAAGCCCGCAGGCCCCTGGGTGGGGGCCGACATCGGGAGCTCTGGCAGCGGCAGCGGCAGCGTCTTCACCCACCCCAAATTGCGGGGCTTGGGTCGGCCCGCCGCGGACCTTTCACTGTCCGGCGTGGCCTGAAATAGGCCGCGGGATTTTCTCCGCCCGGCGGGGGCTTCAATGTCGGGAGCCCCGACCGCCCCGACGTGGCAACTTCAACAGCCTGACCACGGGAGAAGATGGCAGGGGAAGAGAAAAAGACATTCTGGCCTTCCATCACAGTGAGGAGGGGACTGGAGGAGACTCACTGTGATGGATGTTTCTTTTGTTTGGTGTTAGTTTATGATTGTATGTGTTATTGCATTTTTATTGATTATTCTTATTGGTCTTATTGTTGAACTGCGGGTAATGTTTCATTTTACTACACATTTATGTGTATGTGACAAATAAACGACTATTGACTATTGACATTTAAAGTAGGCTCAGAACCCAGATATGCAACCCAGAAATCAGATATGCATCTCCCGTACATTTTCAAAGAATGCCCACACTCCGCACAAAAATCCATTTAACCACTTTTAAAATTAAATTTCTTAATACTGCTATTAGTAAACTGGAAATCAATCCAGTTTATGCCTTGTTACTGTGAAGTTTGGTTTTCAAGAAATCCGGGCAAGATGTTATATTTCAAAACACTCAAGTACTTACCAACTTGTCAGTGATTTCAGCGAAAATTAGGATGCCGGAGAAGCGTTGACAGCGTGGGAATTTTGCAATGTTTCCGTAGACGGCGTAATCTCGACCTGAATTGACATTGTCGTGGTCATTGTCATAGGGTAAAAGAAAAGTTTGGCGATCTGCTACGACTTTGACAGTCGCCGGCAGTCACCTAAAAAATCGCCTAAGTGGGGCAGGCCCTTTACGCTAAGGACAATAACTAACTTCATGTGCAATAATCATCTACCTACATGTTAACAAGCACATTTTTTAAAAATCTGTTCATGTAGATGCAAGTATATCATTGGGGTTATCAAGTGGGCACCTCCCTTCACTGATGTTTCGTTGAGTTAGGACCACGACTCCTCGGGAAGGCTCAACAATTGGTTCTGGTGTCCCAGAACAATCCCCTCAATACCTGCTCTCACCACCTATGCTACCATAGGTGCATTCCTTACTAAGCAAAGGAAACTACTGATTAATTCACTCTAACAAATGCTAAACACTCACATCCTATCTTCCACGTATCCTAACCCATCATTAAACTCGTAACGCCACAAACACTCAGATAGTGGTTGATACTGAAGTACCTGCAGAACCCACCACTATGTTGAGGAACAGACCAGCAGTACAAAGGAACAAACTGATCAAAGAATCTCAACAGGTTGTAATAACCCAGAGGGAAAGCTGTTCTGTCCGGAAGTGGAAGACAAGTATTACAAGTTACCTTACTCAGTAAGTCACAAGTTATATACTCAGATTACAAGTGTCCTCTGGCATAACCTGGAGAGTATTTTGACAAACTCAGAACAATGGGACAATCACCAAACCTCGGTGACAAACAGAGGAAGAAACTTGTATTCAGTTCGCAGGATTTTCAATTCAACTGCTGTGTTATTCCATGAATCTGCAAACAAGGTGAATAGCAAAGGGCTCAGCATGGAGTGTTGCTAAGCAAGCTAAGGCAGATTCTAATTTGGCACAGACATTATTGGTGAAGATGAGTATGCAAGTTCTGTGGCAGAGCTGAATTTTTGCAAGACTTCTGTATTATCAGTAACTATGGACTGAATCAAGAACAGATGATATGCGGAGGCAGTACAAGTGTTCATAGAATCGTAGAGACTCACAGAGAAGTGGAGACCCGGCAGGCTGCCCGCGGCCACGTACGGTGTCAGGCCTGGTTTGCCACCGCGAAGATGGAGCCGACGGGACGCTGTCTGCAGGGGAAGCTCGGCCCCGAAGACCGGAGAGTCGGGGTGGAGGGAGCCGCTGGCAACGACGGCCACAAGGAGTGGGCCGGTAGGAAAGGGACTGGGGTTTTGCCTCCAATGCCTACAAGGTCGGCTGCAGAGGGTGCCCCTGGGACACAGAGGCAGTCAGGCGAGGGACATCAGTTGGCGGGCCAAGCCGGTTGACATCGACGAAGGAGGCCCTCACCTGGGCTTACATGAATCGGGGGCACTCCTGCACATTCAGCATGTGGACCAGACATTGGACCATTTCTTTTTCTTTTGTAAAAGATGCCATATATGGCAACAAGTGCAAGAATTCGATTGTGCAGTGCATGTGTGACAACAAAGAACCATTGAACCATTGAATTAATGCAAATAAGAACATATCCTTTGGCCATCGGGTCCATACTGACCATCAAGCACCTATTTACACTAATTGTATATTAATACTATCTTTTTCTCCCCGCATCTCTTCAGCTCCCCACCCCCACCACATTCTACCACTTACCTGCACACTAGGGGCAATTTACAGTGGGCAATTAACCTACCAACCTGCACATCTATTGGATGTGAGAGGATGCTGGAGCAACCATTAAAAAAAAACATGCAGTCAGGGAAAATGTGCAAACTCCATTCTGAGAACACCAGGAGCCAGGATTAAACCAAGCCCTCTACTAACGTTGCAATACAATGTGGATAAACATAAAGTTATCTATTTTAGCAGGAATAGCAAAAATGCAACACACGAGGAACTGCAGGTGCTGGTTTATAAAAAAAGCACACAAAGTGGTGGAGTAACAAGCAGCTGATTATTTAAATTGCATTAGATTGGAAAGTGTTGTTGTACAGAAATACCTGGATATCTATGTACAGCTGTCATTGAAAGCAAACGTGCAGCAGGTCGTTAAGAAGGCAATTGGTACACTGACCTTCAGAGCTAAAAGATTAAATACAAGGGCAGAGATGTCTATTTATAATTATATAGGGCCTTGTACAGAGTTTTGGTCTTCTAACCGAAGAAAGGGTACTCTTGCCATTGAATGAGTGCAATAACGGTTCACTAGATCGAATCTTGGGATGGCAAGAATGTTAGGAGAGCAGAGATGAGATTTGTACTCAATTGATTTGAGAAGATTGAGAGAGGATGTGACAAAGATAGACAGACTGGATGCAGAGATGCTCCTTCTCCCGGCTTTAGGTGTCTAAAATGATGAAACACCAGACAAGGGAGTTAGGACAGAGAAATGTCTTCATTCAGATTGTGGTGAATTCCTCTAGTCATTGACCATATTTAAGAAGGAGATAGATATATTTTAAGATGCAAAATGCATCAAGTGCTATGGAGCGAGAGGTGGAATATGCTATTGAGAAAAATGGTTAGCCGTGAACTTATTGAGTTGATGATCTATCATGTACAGCACACAATACTTTCTGTTGACTCTCCAATCATGGCACTGGTACTCGAGTGCTGGGAACCACACAGTTTGCTTCTTTGATAACAGCAATAGAGTACAGGATGATGAACAGCTACAGTAGGTAATTGGCCCAGGAGAGGAGAATAAGTACAGTTACAGCCATATTTACTCCCATTGTGATGATCCTATTCTTTCGTGATCAACAGTGAGTATTTATTTTCGATATTAATAAGTAATATGGCAGCATTTTCAAAAGAGCTGTTAAGTTGGAATAGCTACTTTGATCTGGGTTTTATAAATAGGCCGATAGCTGTGTAAAATGCAGATGGATGAGAGTAACATTTTTGTGCAACATAAACATCAAAGGACAAAGTGAATGCTGATGTTTCAAATTAAACAATCAAGGCTTCCAGATGGTTAATCAGCAACATATCGGAGATGTTATATTGCAATTATACAAACATGTTAATGAAGTCTTCATTTTGCATGCTCTTTTGATATAATTACAATTATTTAAGTAACATTCTTCATTGTTTCAAAGATGGATGAGAGAAAAAATATAGATTGAACATTTATATGAAACCTTAATGTCGAGTATTGGTTAGTTGATATAATGTCCCTTTGCTGCTGGAATATAAACCTTCGCTGTCTAAGGCTTTCACTACATCTCTTTAGTGTCCAACCCAGAGTCCTAGATGGGATAGTATTCCCATTCCTTCCAGGAGCTCGCAGTCCAGCTGTGCCAAAAAACAGAAGTTTGAGTTTGAGTTTAGTTTATTGTCCCATGTACAGTGAAAAGCTGTTGTGTGCTAACCAGTCAGCGGAAAGACAATACATGATTACAATCGAGCCATCCGCAATGTACATTGTGAAGGGTATAGGGTGAATAACATTTAGTGCAAGATACTACATCAACAGGGTCTGGATTGCTGCCAGGGCAAAGTCCAGGAGATTCATTCTTCCCAGCAGTGTGGCGAGTGTCTAGATTCACCTGCGAATGACTGGTCTCACCAGTGAGCCGCCAGTCCAAACGTTTACGACTTTGTAAATTGTCGAGAACTCCAGCAGAGTGGAGTGTAACTCCAGCAGCACGATCCAGAGTACTTGTATGTTTCCCACTTTATATAAAACATGTAACATGTAAAAATAGTGAAGTTAAAGTGTTGGGTATTAATAAAAGTAAAGTCCAATATTGGATGTTACAGGGAATCCATCTTGATGGGGAAGGACTGGCTATCTACACTTGAACTGAATTTGGGAAACACATTTAGTTGTTAGTATTCTATGACTGGATGGTACAAACATAATTATGAAAACACGTTTAATGATTCCCACATTGGTTCATAAGGTGAACAATCTTTTAGTCTTATAGTATACTGGGTAAGAGAGTCCCTGATAAGGATGCAGTTCCAGATTTTGTGAATGGTATGGACGTCTTTAGTCAGAGGGTAGTTAATCTGTGGAACATATTGCCACAGAGGGCTGTGGAGGCCAAGTCAGTGGATATTTTTAAGGCAGAGATAGACAAATTCCTGGTTAGAACGGGTGTCAAGGGTTATGGGGGGAAGGCAGGAAAATGGGATTAGGAGGCAGAGATCAGCGATGATTGAATAGTGGAGTAGACTCGATGGGCCGAATGGCCTAATTGTACTCCTATAACTTGTGAAATTGTGAACTTGAATGGTATCAATGGTACCACAGTACCAAATGCTCCCTGCATTCCTCCATCTAACTGAGAGCATCCAGCATCTAACTGAGAGCTGAACAATATGGAAAGTCTATACTCCGATGCCACCAAAGTCCCAAGGATGTCAGATTATCGGAGTATTGTACACACTTGAAAAGCTATTTTCTTCATTGCACTTGTCAACTTTTATGCAAAGAGATTTAATGTGATCATCTGACTTCACTTTCAATTTATGCTGCAAACTGTAAGCTGCTGCAATCTGTCTTGTCTTGGCATTTATAAAAGATGATTTTTGAATTTTCATAGCTGTACTCATTGCTATTGCATTTATCACAGGTAAATATTCTAATGATACCCTGCTCTCTGGCTCTGCTTAGACTTAACAGCCTGGTCTACAAAGCTGTGACAATTGACCGCAAGAGCAATTTGGGATTTACAAATCTCATTTTTCATTTGAGACCACCATCCCCACTAAAAATTTTATCCAACATTTTTCTCAGAACCAAGCTTGGGCTCACTGAGTAACTTTGATTGGATCCTTTCATCAGTCAATACAGAAACTAACCTCTGTCAAAGGGCTTTGTAAAGATTCTCCAATGCAGCTCTCATGAATGCTAAAAGGTGCTGGGTTGAAGTGCTCCTTCAATTTCTTTATCATACCTACAAAGGACATATCCATTGCTTTTTGATGTGTAAGTAAATCGGTCAGCATGTCTGGTCAAGAGAATTGCTTTCTTCGTCTCTTGAATTGTCTTGTTGAGTACATCATCATTTGCTGCACTTTTATCTGAAATCTGAGGTACTATGGGCCCTAACAAAACATTTCTATGCACTCTAAATCATTATTGAAATGTCCTAGCTTCCCAATATGAAGAAATAAAATAACCATCTTGTCTTCTTCAGATCTCTCTAGCATCAAAAGTGATGAAGTCACCTGCCGCAGGCAAGGTTTGGCTGCTGTTTCCTGTGTTGTGAGTTCAATGGTTGCATGGATAGACTCATTGAACTACCAGCATTGCGCATTGTCATTTTGAGTATGGTTCCCATGCTACCAAAACAGGCTTATGCACTGCTCCACTGCAGTGGATTGTGTTTGTCTCCGATCTCTGGCATGAGAAGATTTTGCCAGAAGACACCCTGGCTGGTGCCCCTTGCAGTCGGTTGGCTTGTATCACTCTCTTTCCCCACACTGCTGAGAGAACAACAACACAGAGATAGCTCTCAAAGATGCTTTATTTCTCCCTCCAACCTGATTCTATCCATTCTCATCCATGGTTTTTATTATGTGATGCCAAAGCATTCTTTAAAATTTCAAAATAGACTTTATTCAAGTAATAAATATATACATACATAAACTGTGCAAAAACAAACTTCAACCGAAGCATACAGGCGTACTCAATGATTTTAAAAGAATAATTGTCTATTAGCTGGAATGCAAACTTAAAATTTTAACCCTACAAGTTCTTCCGCCAGACTGACCCATTTACTGTTACTGTTGTGAGACATCATATAATTCCAGCTTTCAATAGTAGGCACTATTTCCATATAGGAAAGTGTCTTTGGCAGAATATTACAGTCTACTAACGCTATGTACAGTGCATTTGGAAAATATTCAGGACCCTTCACTTTTTCCACATTTTGTTACGTTACAGCCTTATTTTAAAATGGATTAAATTCATTTTTTAAATCATCAATCTACACACAATACCACATTATAAAAAAGCAAAACAGTTTTGCAAAGTAATTAAAAATAAATAACTGAAATATCATATTTACATGTATTCAGACCCTTTACTCAGTACTTTGTTGAGGCACCTTTGGTAGTGATTACAGCCTCAAGTCTTCTTGGGTATGAGGCTACAAGCTTGGCACACCTGAATTTGGGTAATTTCTCCCATTCTTCTCTGCAGATCCTCTCTAGCTCTGTCAGGTTGGATGGGGAGCGTCGATGCACAATTATTTTCAGGTCCCTCCAGAGATGTTCAATCGGGTACAAGTCCAGGCTCTGTCTGGGCCACTCAAGGACATTCACAGACTTGTCACAAAGCCACTCCTGCATTGTCTTGGCTGTCTGCTTAGGGTCGTTGTCCTGTTGGAAAGTGAACCTTTACCCTAGTCTGAGGTCCGGAATGCTCTGGAGCAGGTTTTCAGCAAGAATCACTCTGTAGATTGCTCCGTTTATCTTTCCCTTGATCCTGACTAGTCTCCCAGTTCTTGCTGCAGAAAAACATCTCCACAGCATGATGCTGCCACCACCATGCTTCACCGTAGGTATGGTATTGGCCAGGTGATGAGCGGTGCCTGGTTTCCTCCAGACGTGACATTCAGGCCAAAGAGTTCAATCTTGGTTTCATCAGACCAGAGAATCTTGTTTCTCATTGTCTCATTGGAAAACTCCAAGTGGGCTGTCATGTGCCTTTTACTGAGGAGTGGCTTCCATCTGGCCACTCTACCATAAAGGCCTGATTGGTGGTTCTGCAGATATAGTTGTCCTTCTGGAAGGTTCTCCCATCTTCACAGAGGAACTCTGGAGCTCTGTCAGAGTGACCATCGGGTTCTTGGTCACCTCCCTGACAAAGGCCCTTCTCCCACGAGTGCTGTTTGGCTGGGCAGCCAGCTCTATGAAGAGTCCTGGTGGTTCCAAAGTTCCAAAGTTCCAAAGTTCTTCTATTTAAGAATGATGGAGGGCACTGTGCTCTTCAGGACCTGCAATGCTGCAAAACAATCATTATACCCTTCCCCAGATCTGTGTCTTGACACAATCCTGTCTCGGAGGTCTACAGACAATTCCTTCGTCTTCATGGCTTGGTTTTTGCTCTGACATGCACTATCAACTGTGAGAACTTATATAGACAGGTGTGTGCCTTTCCAAATAGATAATAGACAATAGGTGCAGGTGTAGGCCATTCGGCCCTTCGAGCCAGCACCACCATTCAATGTGATCATGGCTGATCATTCTCAATCAGTACCCCGTTCCTGCCTTCTTCCCATACCCCCTGACCCCTCTATCCTTAAGAGCTCTATCTAGCTCTCTCTTGAATGCATTCAGAGAATTGGCCTCCATTGCCTTCTGAGGCAGTGAATTCCACAGATTTACAACTCTCTGACTGAAAAAGTTTTTCCTCATCTCTGTTCTAAATGGCCCACCCCTTATTCTTAAACTGTGGCCCCTGGTTCTGGACTCCCCCGACATTGGGAACATGTTCCTGCCTCTAACGTGTCCAACCCCTTAATAATCTTATATGTTTCGATAAGATCCCCTCTCATCCTTCTAAATTCCAGTGTATACAAGCCTAGCCGCTCCAGTCTTTCAACATATGACAGTCCCGCCATTCCGGGAATTAACCTAGTAAACCTACGCTGCACGCCCCCAATAGCAAGAATATCCTTCCTCAAATTTGGAGACCAAAGCTGCACACAGTACTCCAGGTGCTGTCTCATCCCAAATCATGTCCCATCAATTTAGTTTACCACTGGTGGACTCCAATCAAGTTGTAGAAACATCTCAAGGATAATCAATGGAAACAGGATGAATCTAAGCTCAATTTTGATGGTCAGAGCAAAGGTTCTGAATACTTATATAAATGTGACATTGCAATTATTTCTTTTTAATTACTTTGCAAAAATGTCTAAACACCTGTTTTCACATCTTCATTCTGGGGTATTGTGTGTAGATTGATGATTTTTAAAAAAAAATAATCCTTTTTAAAATAAGGCTGTAACGTAACAAAATGTGGAAAAAGTGAAGGGGGTCTGAATACTTTCTGAAAGCACTGTATGAGCCTGTACTTCAAGTTTTAGAGACACGTTGGCATGCAAAATCTATTTTACCAAGCCAAATTTCATATCCTATATTCACATGCTTACATAATTGGTGGATGTAATATAAATAATTTTTGCAGAAGTTCTAGAACAAATAATCCATGGTCTCATAGGAAGTTCAGTGATATGATATATTGAGAGATGCACTGAAGCAGGGTGCAGTCGTTGCAAAGACTCCTTGAGAAAGGGACACAGTATAAGATTTCTCTGACAGTACATTTAGTAGACTTTAGACTTTAGACTTCAGAGATACAGCATGGAAACAGGCCCTTTGGACCACCGAATCCGCGCCAACCAGCAATCACCCCCTGCACTAACCTACACACACTAAAGGCAATTTTACAACTTACCAAAGCTAATTAACGTATAAACCGGTACATTTTTGGAATGTGGGAGGAAACTGGAGCACCCGGAGAAAACCCACATAGTTTCAGGAGGAACATACAAACCATACAGACAGCAGCCATAGTGAGAATTGAACCCAGGTCTCTGGTGCTGAAAGGAAGTGACTCTATCATTGCGCTACTATGCCGCCCCATTGCAACACTATGCTGCCCTAAGTAGCTAAACTCAGTGTTAAAACCCCATGAATTACATGCTCAAGGATTGTATATCAATTACAATCAACATTGTGCTGACATTGGAATGACATGATGTGATGAAAATTATGTTTTCAATATTCTGTATTATATACATTTATAACATTTTGGAATATAGGAAATTGTGAAAGTCATGTAAAAGCTTATGGTACCAGCATAAGTTGATCTCTCTCTGAATGTCAATGTTTCTGCTCCATGCCAAGCCCTCAATTAATAACCATCCTGATGCCAAAATCACCTCAACTGTAATAGCCAAGGGAAAGCAGAGGCAGCATTGTGCAGCAGGGCCTCCCTGGCCCCGGGCCCAGATCCGCAAGCCTGGGATTATTTTAAGCTTCCCAATGTGAGCAACAGCAGCTTTCCAGTTTTGCTCAGTCCACCAGGAAAACATATTGCAGGAGTATCAGAGATAAGAAATACCAGGACTGCTCCAAGGTATAAAGTGCAATGGGTTAACACTTGGGTGAGAAATAAATGGATAGCAATTTTGTGATGGGAATTAAATTTATTACCTTTCGCTTCCAATTATTTCAAAAATCTACCCAGCTGTGGAAATGAAATTGGTTCCACGGATAAAAGATGTAGAAGGGGATATATTAACTTCATAACAGGTATGTGAACTAGCTGTGCATCTAATGGATCCTCATTCTTGACAATGCCCAGGGTCACCTTCCAACCACTACAAGCTGGGCAGTCTGGTGATGAATATCATGCCTCGGTAATATTGAATGTTCCCTCGTGGAGGTGAGAATACAGCTGTGAAATCTATGATCTAGTTCATTGACTTAACAATAAGGATGACTGAACACATTGAAAGTTACAAAAAAAGTTGGTTCCAATATTAGTAATTGCTTTACACATACACTAAATCTCATGTGTAGTTGCAGAATCAGAAGTCAATATGCTTAAGGCTTATTTTAGGAAAGACTCGGCAAGAGAGAAATAATTTTAAAAATATCATTAGCAACAAAACCATCTGTTGATAAGTTATGATATTACTTTCATGCTGTAATAGTTACTTCCTCATTATATCATCACAAGCAGTCATTGAGTCATATAGCATGGTAACAGGCACTTCAGCCCAACTCATCCATTGCATGGTGCCCCATATATCTAGTCCTATTTACCTGCGCTCTTTCTAAACCTTTCCTTTCCCTCAAAAACATTTAGCACTTGCCACTTCTGTTACTATTTTGCTGCCTTCCCAGGCTTGACTTCCTCTTGGATAATCTTACAACTTCCCTTATATTTCCGTTGACATCCTGCAAAAGGCCATTCAGATGCTCATTGCTGCAGTTCCAGTTGCTTCCTTCCTACCATAGTCCGTCTGCCAGAGGATCTTGAATAAGATAAATCTTATCAACTTCCTTCATATTCCACTGACTGGCCCCAATACTGAAATTCTAGATGGAACCAATGGAATGGCTATCCTGGACCACTCTACTAGCTCACTATATATAGGTTCATTTGATGAAACAAGCTCTTGTTATCCATTAGCTTGTTGTTATTATTGATCACTTCGACATGTCACGCTTGTCAATAAGATGGCGAAAGTTAAATAAAACCAGATTTTTCGTATTAAATAACTTTTCGGACCTGGTGATCATTTTCACCCCATGCTCCATTCAATGGTTCAATGGTACTTTAAGCCACCATGGTCCTTAAATCAATGTCATACCCGGGACGTGACCAGAATACATATCTACACCCTGTGCCCTATCCTATGGCATCTTGTCCAATGAGCACTGCATGTTGTTCCATCCTTCACATCTCTCCCTTAAACTTCATCTTCCTCATTGTCCACATCAAGCACCAAGTTTCTCGCTGGGAGTTCTTAGCTGCTTTCTCCGTTGCGAGATTTTGATCCAGTCTCAACATAATTTCCCAGATAAGAATGCAAAATGGTGTGGTTTACTGACTCACAATACAAATATCACAATACACTACAGAGGGTAGACCTTCTGACACATTACAAAACCACTTACATCACTTCTGATGAAAAGATCGGAGGCTTTAAATGTTCACTCTGTTTCTCTCACAATAATACTCCATGACTTGCTGAGTACTTTCAGCACCCTCCATGGATACCACAAAGTCAAACCCCTGTGTATACGGTTGTGTGTAAAAGGGGACAACCCTTCTCTCAAACCATAAAGCTTCAAATCAGTCTCGTATTATATATGTAGATATATAGATATAGAGTCTGAAGTAGGGTCTCGACCCGAAACGTCACCCATTTCCTTCTCTCCCGAGATGCTGCCTGAGCTACTCCAGCATTTTGTCTACCTTTTTTATATAGATATAGTCTGAAGAAGGGTCTTGACCCAAAGTGTCACCAATTCCTTCACCCAGAGATGCTGCCTGTCCTGCTGAGTTACTCCAGCATTTTGTGTCTATATTCGGTTTAAACCAGAATCTGCAGTTCCTTCCTACATGTATAGACGTTTGGTATCTTTAAGAACTGCATGTGGCATGTGAAATGATCTTGATACCAGATTCTATGCAATAGTTAAAGGTTACTACCTTTAATAAAGGATGTTTTCCTTATTTAAATATAACAGAAGCATCAAAAATAAACCTACAGGTCCGAAAGTCTTTACAAATTTTAATGAGTGCTAATTTATTCACTCATACTTGATGTAGATGGGCTATTGCATGCTAGCCAATCGTAGTGCTTGTTAGTAGTAGTCCCGCATAGTATGTGCTTTATAATATTAAGAACTCACCTACATCAGGCGGTAGATGTTGCAGCTCGGAGCTGTAATGTACTGCAGGTCCTATGATGTAAGTGCTTCAATAAAATGATGCGTTGTATCTTAGCGTGGACTTAAGCACTTTATTACATGGTGTCAGAGTCAACTCGGACCTACTCCTCTTCGTTTATCGGGTTTTATTTTCTTTATTTAGTTTGCGCCTGTTATCTCCATTACAGCTCCGAGCTGCTACATCTACCGCCTGATGTAGGTGAGTTCTTAATATTATAAAGCACATACTAGGCGGGACTACTACTAACAAGCACTACGATTGGCTAGCATGCAATAGCCCATCTACACTTGATATAATACTATTTCTTACACAGTGTTGGCATATCATGTTTAGGATGGGTTTTACCCTCTTCACAAAATCTTCTTGTACTATGTCTTAGTTCCCCTCCATAAAAAGTATTATTTTCAACGCAGCCATC